>NC_065581.1:130672726-130973351 GCF_024542745.1 Macaca thibetana thibetana
TTTCTAAGTGGGAAAAGGGTTAAAGAAGAGGAAGAGAGAAATTTCCCTCTCAATCTTCCTGTATATGCATCAGAGAAAAGCCATGTGAGCACACAGCCAGAAGGTGACTGTCAGGAGACAGCCCTCACCAGAACTCAATGACACTGGCACCTTGATCTTGGACTTCCCAGCCTCCATGATTGTGAGAAACACATGTCTGTTGTTTAAGCTACCCAGTCTGTGCTACTGTGTTAAAGCCACCTGAGCTGATTAAGACACATATCATATGTTCTTCAGAGTGCTGAAAAATTCTATCTAAGAGTTCTCTCAAAATCTTCTGGGAAAATGTAGCTAATGTAACCATTTGAGGAAAGATATGGACATATGGAAGATCCCATCAGTATTCTGGAAAGATTTCATTTACTTGAGTGATCCCTTATTGATCAATTTTGCCCTCATCCATAACTCCCTTGTATGTGAATAGTCAAAAGGTGAAGTGGTGAAATGAAACAAATTGAGAAACTCTTAGAGGATTTTTATTTAAAATGGTATACATGCAATATTTTATGTAAACTCTTGGAAAAACTCATTTTAACATGAACTACCTGTATTCTACACATTTTCCTGGGTTAATATCATCCAAAGTTTACCTAGATTAAAAAAAAATTAATAATAGCAACTTGTCAGCCTGGTGTGGTGGCTCATGCCCATAATCCCAGCACTTTGGGAAGCTGAGACGGGTGGATCACTTGAGGTCAGGAGTTCAAGAGCAGTCTGGCCAACGTGGTGAAACCTCATCCCTACTGAAAATACAAAATTAGCTGGGTGTGGTGGTCCATGCCTGCAGGCCCAGCTACTCAGGAGGCTGAGGTGGGAGAATTGCTTCAACCCGGGAGGCGGAGATTGCAGTGAGCCGAGATTGTGCCATTGCCCTCCAGCCTGGGCGACAGAGCAAGACTCTGTCTCAATTAAAAAAAAAAGCAACTTGTCATAAAATAGTGGTACTTAATAAATACATAGAGATAATAGAAGGACTATATTAAAATTAGGTTCTTTTGGTTTTTTCATAGCTTGATCCCACTACCACCAAGGAACTAAATGTTTTACTATATCCTTTAAACAATCTTGCACATTTAGATGGTGTCCTGAAAATTTCATGTATTTTTGAGAGCCCAGAGGATGTTCCAAAGAGGTTTCAAGTATTCTGTGTACTTGGCCTAAGTTTTAAAATTGAAATTGAAAAAAATAACTTTAAACCAACTAATTATCTCTTATTTAAGTGTGAAAACAGGAGGAGGAAGTCTTCAGCTACCGCTCCTGGGATTGGTATGCATATTAGTCAGGGTTCTCTTAGAGGGACAGAACTAATAGGATATAAAGGGGAGTTTATTAAGTATTAACTCACACTATCACAAGGTCCCACAATAGGCTGTCTGCAAGCTGAGGAGCAAGGAGAGCAGTCCGAGTCCCAAAACTGAAGAACTTGGAGTCCAATGTTCGAGGGTAGGAAGCATACAGCATGGAAGAAAGATGTAGGGTGGGAGGCTGGGCCCATCTCTCTTTTTCACATTTTTCTGCCTACTTTATATTTGCTAGCAGCTGCTTAGATTGTGCTCACCAGATTAAGGGTGGATCTGCCTTCCCCAGCCCACTGACTCAAATGTTAATCTCTTTTAGCAACACCAACACAGACACACCCAGAGTTAACACATTGTATCCCTCAATCTAATCATGTTGACAGTCAGTATTAACCATCACAGTATGTATTACCTAGGAGGGTCCGTATATACATAAGCAGTGCTTAGTTAGCTTAGGTATTTGAGATCATTAACTTTCTATTACTCCCTTGATACAAGGGGCTTCAGAACTTCAGGAGACATATGCTTTCTTTTTTTTTCTTTGTTTTTAAGATGGAGTCTCGCTCTGTTGCTCAGGCTGGAGTGCAGTGGCACAGTCTTGGCTCACTGCAAGCTCCGCCTCCAGGGTTCACAACATTCTCCTTCCTCAGCCTCCCTAGTAGCTGGGACTACAGGCGCCTGCCACCATGCCTGGCTAGTTTTTTTGTATTTTTAGTAGAGACGGGGTTTCACCATGTTAGCCAGGATGGTCTCAATCTCCTGACCTTGTGATCTGCCCGCCTCAGCCTCCCGAAGTGTTGGGATTACAGGTGTGAGCCACTGCGCCCGGCCAGCAGACATACTCTTATATTACTTGGAATTTTATTGTAGTTGTGGGGATAACCTACTAGTAATATGATAGAAAAAGAAAAAAAACAATATCTTTGCATAATTCCCTCCCATACTTATACTTAATGCTTATTTCCCTCCCATATTTATACTTAATTCACATCCATAGGGAGTTCAGCTCCCCTAGTCATTCAGGGACCTAGAACCAAGATATAGGAAAGAGAACATGGTAAATGCTGTGGTTGCTATTGATGCTTTCATGCCAGAAGTTGCATGTGTCACTTTTCTTCCCATTTTATTGGCCAAAGCAAGAAAATGGCCATACTTTAGTTTCAAGGACAAAGAAGCATGGAAGTTCAATTCTATATGTCCAGAAGGGCAATAGGAATATTTGCAAACTATTCTAATGACTTAGAGGTCCACTGCCATGCACTCCCCCAAACCTAACAGTTACTCAATATTACTGATGTAGGTAGAGAGATATACTACACACATACATATATAGCATTACAACCATAACAGAATATTATAACTTATGTGAAGGAGATTATAACTATGTCAGTTAGAAACTTGTATATATAGACATAAGAGAAAATGTATCAGGTTATTTGTTTTTAAAAGCTCATTCTGCTATATCATTGCCCTTATTCAACCTGAAGAAGATACAGAAGATGTATCTGTCTCTCACCACCTTTAGGGTTAAGGATTCCCTTGTAAAAGGGAGGGGGGAAATATTTCAGAGGCATTCGACCCAGAGTGATTCCATCTTGAACAGGGGCTGGGTAAAACAAGACTGAGATTTACTGGGGTACATTTCCAGGAGGTTAGGTATTTTCAGTCACAGGATGAGATAGGAGGTGGGCACGAGATACAGGTCACAAAGACCCTGCCGATAAAACAGGATGTGGTAAAGAAGCCGGCCAAAACCCACCAAAACCAAGATAGTGATGAAAGTGACCTTTGGTCATCCTCACTGCTCATTATATTCTAATTATAATTCATTAGCATGTTAAAAGACATTCCCACCAGCGCCATGACAGTTTACAAATGCCATGGCAAACATTCGGAAATTGCCCTATGTAGTCCAAAGTAGGGAGGGACCCTCGATTCTGAGTAATACTCGCTCTTTTCCTGGAAAACTCATGAATAACCCACCCCTTGTTTAGCATATCATCAAGAAATAACTTAAGTATACTCAGTTGAGCAGCTCATGCCTCTGCTCTGCCTCTGGAGTAGCCATTCTTTTATTCTTTTACTTTCTTAATAAACTTGCCTTCACTTAAAAAACAAAAAACAAAAAACCTCATTCTGCTGAATCCCAGGAAACAAATCCTAGATTCTGGGCAACAATGCAGAGCTTTTGGAGAAAGTTGAGTAGCAGGTTGAGGTGGAATCTTGTGGCACACCAATATTTGGGTGCACAAAAGAAGTAGTAAGGGAGATTGGGGAGAAAATGTGAGCATTCAAGAAAAACCAGAAGAGTATTGATCTAAGAAAGCAGAAAATGTGCAGATGTAATAAGTAGTTGACAGTGTCAGATGAGGCAGAGCACTCCAGAAAGCTAAAGGCTGAAAAGGGACCAATGAAGTGGGCACTGTAGAGTCTTTGGTGGCATATCCACGGAGAACCTCAGTGCACCTCAGATTCCAAGTCACAACTCTGAGCTCATTATCCTTCTCTCCAATCATACTCTTCCTCCTGCACATTTTATTTTAATTTTTGGCATCTAGCCACCAAAGCTAGAAAGCTGAGAATAATTATATGCTCCCGGAACACCCACATCCACTGAGTTTTGTGCATATTTATATCCCTGAATATTTGTTAGAGTCTACTCTCCTCTCCATCTGAACCCACAGCTCTATTTCAAGCTCTCGTCAGCACTTGCCTGTACTATTTTATGACCTCTTTACCAATTTGTGTGCCTCTGGTTTTGTTCTCTTAAACCCATCTGTGTTGGTTATGAATGTCTGCATTACAAATTATGTTAAAATTGTGTAACTTAAGGCAACATTAATAAACACTATCTTATAGTTTCTGTGGGTCAGGAATTCAGGAGACGCTTAAGCTCTGTGGTTTTGTCTTGGGGGTCTCTGATGAAGTCATGGTCAAGATTCTGGCTGGAGTCACACTTGTCTGAAGCTTTGATTGGAATTGGAGGATCCACTTCCCAGGTGACTCTCAGATGGCTCACATACTGGTTGGGATTGTTAGTTGAAGGCCCCAGTTCCTCCTTGGTAACCCTCTCTACAGAGTTGTTTGAATGCTCTCATGGCCTGGCAGCCTAGCTTCCACCAGAACAAACAACACAAGGTGTCAAGACAGAAGCAGGAATACCTTTTATAACCTAGCCCCAAAAGTTACCTTTTGTCACATCTATCATACTCTATTGGTTATGCATGTTCTGTTGGAGGAAGGAGACTATGGAAAGGCATGAATATCAAAAGGTCATGATCATTGGAGCCATCTTGGAGGCTGGTTATCCCAACACTCACTTCACTGCTATCAGAATGGTCCCTTAAACATGAACCCGTCTAATTAAAGTGGAAATGGTGAAGATACACTGTGGATAGAGGAATTGAGAAGAATGGTGGTAAAGGTCTGAAAGAGAATGGAAGATAAAGCAGCAATTTACTATGGGCAAGCAAACAGATACATCGAATGACATTGAGAGTTTCGCTGAAGGCCAGTGGTAAGCATTCTAGCTATAGAATAATAAAGCAGAGATTTTGGAAGTGATGCAGTGTTGGGACTTTGACAGAACATACAGTATAAGAATGGGAGTGCCTGGTCGTTGGTGATGAATTCAAGTCATCAACCATGGGGTCTAGACTAGGTAGTAAAGGAAGTGACTTTAGGAAGACACTGATTGTTAGGAGAAAATGGAGTCATTGAAATAGACATATAACACCAAAAATAGATTTAAAGGCACTAGTGAATGTGAAAAACTTCAACATATATGAGGTAAGTTCAGAGAGTAGGTATTAGAGCTCAAGGTGTCACATGTGGGAGGATTCTGGATTATAATCCAGTCTAGGATGTGGCTGTAGGTATGAAAGGCTGGAGTTTAGAGAAAGTAAAGGTCACTAGAATTCAGAAACTGAAGAACCTGGGAATCTAGAGTGCTTGAAATGTCTTCCACATGGACACTAATGGTCACTGGTGTTATGATAGCAGGACATGGGACAGAGAAGTGCGCTATGAACAGGTACCAAGGCTTATGATGGATGTCAAGCAGCTGGTAGAGGACAACGATCAGGTGGGAAGGAGGCAGAATAGTCAGATGCCATGAGGGTCTTCATGCAAGGATGGAGGAACAAGGATTTGGAAGAAAACTTGAAGAACTGTGAGGATACTGATGCCACCACGGTCTCATAGTTGGTTGATGGCACTGTCATTTGAATGGGTTTGTTGATGTGGAGGAAGGAAGATTTAGCGTCCTTCACTTCAGAAGGTTTTTTGGGGAGGTGGTGACTTTGTGAAGAAATCTAGTTTTACTGAAGATAAGATGGTAAAGTTGTGATATGATTTGGCTCTGTGTCCCCACTCAAATCTCATGTTGAATTGTAATCCCCAATGTTGGAGGTGGGGCCTGGTGGGATGTGATTGGATCATGGGGGCAGATTTACCCCTTGCTGATCTCGTGATGGTGAGTGAGTTCTTACGAGATCTGGTTGTTTAAAAGTGTGTAGCACCTCCCCACTTACTTTATTCCTCCTGCTCCAGCCATGTAGAACATGCCTGCTTCCCCTTTGCCTTCCAACATGGTTGTAAGTTTCCTGAGGCTTCCCCAGCCACGTTGGGGAACTGTGGAACAACCTGTGAAACTGTGAGCCAATTAAACCTCTTTTATTTATAAGTTACCCAGTCTTAGGTAGTTCTTTGTAGCAATGCAAGAACAAATGAATACAATTGTCTTTCTGTGAAGGTGTATTTAGGGGTGTGTGTGTGTGTATGTGTCTATGTGTGTGTGTGTCTGTAAGAAAGTTTAATTACCATGAAATAGGAATTTCAGAAAGTATACTTGAAAAAAGTTGAAGAAAGGAAAAGAGTGGAAGGTTAGATTGGTAAAAAGGACACCTGGAGATATCTGACAATGAGAGTAGGGAAAAACAGATGAGAAGCTTACATTTCAGACAATGACCTGTGGGGAAAAATAAGGTCGAAATAAGTGTCCTTGAGATTTCAAATAAAATTCTGGCATAAGGTTTTGGCAGAGATACGGCAGACTAAGAATAGGAATTTGTGACAACAGCATTTGAATAGAGTCTCTCTGATTGGAGGAGTTTGAACAGTCCAGCTGAGTCTTAGGGTCCTCAGCTTCAGATCCCCACAGGAGGAGATACTATTTCCTATCTAGAAAGGTACTGGAAGGTCAAGGAGCCAAGGAGAGTTTCAATCAATGGGCATGGAGTAGGGGTTTAAAACTGGATATGACCAGTTGTCAAGTTAACAATATTGTACTAATACCAACTTCTTGGTTTTGCTGTTGTACTATATATAGTTACATAAGATTTTATGATTGGAAGAAGCTGAGTGAAGGGTACCTTGGACTCTCTGTACTATCATTTCGATTTTCTGTGAGTTGATAATTATTTTAAGATAAAAATTTACTAAAAAAAAGAAGGCTATAAGGCATGGTCTGATGGGGTCTAAGATCTGCAAGGGAGAAAATGAGTGGTACACGTTGTGGGACTAAATAGAAGAGATAGGTGGTTGAGGGATATGTCTTCATAATTGTTTCTAAATGTCCAGGGGCTAGAAGGATCTCATTCAAATCTCTGTGGACAGGATACCTAGGAAGCTTACTCAGAAAATATCACTGAGGCCAGGTGCAGTGGCTCATGCCTATAATCCCAGCACTTTGGGAGGCTGAGGTGGGTGGATCACTTGAGGCCAGGAGTTCGAGACTGGCTTAGCTAATCTGGTGAAATCCTGTCTCTACAAAAAATACAAAAAAATTAGCCAGGCATGGTAGTGAGAGGTGACAACATGCTAGTAGCCCTTGCTCTCGGCACCTCTTCGGCCTCAGTGTCCACTCTGGCAGCACTTTAGGAGTCCTTCAGCCCACCACAGCACTGTGGGAGCCCCTCTCTGGGCTGGCCCAGGCTGAAGCCGGCTCCCTCTGCTTGCCAGGAGATGTGGTGGGAGAGGCGCGGGCGGGAACCGGGGCTGCGCATGACACTCGTGGGCCAGCCTGAGTTCTGGGTGGGTGTGGGTGCGGCAGGCCCTGCACTCGGAGTGGCCCCAGGCAGTGAGGGGCTTAGCACCTGGGTCAGCAGCTGCAGTGGGTGCACTGGGTCCCCCAGCAGTGCCAGTCCACCAGCACTGGCTTGATTTCTTACCAGGCCTCAGCTGCCTCTCCCCGGGGCAGGGCTCAGGACCTGCAGGTCACCATGCTCAAACCACCCCCCATGTGGGCTTCCACATGGCCTAAGCCTCCCCACCGAGCGCTGCCCCCTGCTCCATGGCATCTGGTCCCATCAACCACCCAAGGGCTGAGGAGTGCGGGTGCACAGCGCAGGACTGGCAGGCAGCTCTGCCTGCAGCCCCGGTGCAGGATCCACTAGGTGAAGCCAGCTGGGCTCCTGGGTCTAGTGGGGACTTGGAGAATCTTTATGTCTAGCTAAGGGATTGCAAATACACCAATCAGCAACATGTGTCTAGCTCAAGGTTTGTAAATACACCATTCAGTACTCTTTATCTAGCTAACCTAGTGGGGACTGTGAGTGCTTTTCTGTCTACCACTCTGTGTCTAGCTAAAGGATTGTAAAGGCACCAATCAGCACTCTGTCAAAATGGACCCATCACCTTGCTGTAAAATGGACCAATCAGCAGGATGTGAGTGGGGTCAGATAAGGGAATAAAAGCAGGCTGCCTGAAGGAGCAGCGCCAAGCTGGGTTCCCCTTCCATTGTGTGGAAGCTTTGTTCTTTCACTCTTTACAATAAATCTTGCTGCTGCTCACTCTTTGGGTCCATGCTGCCTTTATGAGCTGTAACACTCACCGCAAAGGTCTGCAGCTTCACTCCTGAAGCCAGTGAGACCACGAACCCACCGGGAAGAACCAACAACTCCAGACATGCCGCCTTTAAGAGCTGTAACACTCACCGTGAAGGTCTGCAGCTTCACTTCCTGAAGTCAGTAAGACCACAACCCCACCAGGAGGAAGAAGCTGCAGACACATCTGAACGTCTGAAGGAACAAACTCTGGATACACTATTTTTAAGAACTGTAACAGCGCGAGGGTCCGTGACTTCATTCTTTAAGTTAGTGAGGCCAAGAACCCACCAATTCCATACACAGTGGTGCATGTCTATAGTCCCAGCTACTCGGAAGGCTGAGGCAGAGAATTGTTTGAACCCAGGAGGCGGAGATTGCAGTGAGCCGAGATGGTGCCACTGCACTCCAACCTGGGCAACAGAGCAAGACCTTGTCTCAAAAAAAAAGAAAAGAAAATCATATTGAATGTAACTCCAAAGCTCCCTGTGGATAAGGACTTTTTGCCTACTTGGGTGACTGCTGAATCTTCAACACCTAGGGCAATCAGTCAGTATCAGGTACATAGAGGTGCTCTTTGGTTGAATGAATGCATAATTAATATTTCAGGAACTAGTTTTGGGGTGTACATTCAGAAGGGTTATTTACCTAGTCACATTTTCTTCCATTTATTTTCCAAAGGCTCAAACTTACCCAATATGGCCATTATTCTCTCAAAAAAACATGAGCAAACGACTTCTGGAGCTGATATTCAATATTTTAGAGAAAGAATTGAAAAGAATTTTTTTGGAGGAATAAAATTTTATCCATAAAGTAAAATAGATGACCTCTTTTAATGAGACTCTGGTGTTCTTAACAAGCTGTTTAATAAAATTCTATTTCCTATTTAAAAGAAAAACTCACACAACTCTGTCTAGAAATTTCTGCCCTAAACAACTTCTTAGCTCTTTAATGGGAGGATAAAAATAGTAATATTTACTATTTTTGTAATATTTACTATTTTTTGTTTACCTCGATGGCCTGGCATTGAGGTAAATAATTATGTACATTATTTTATTTAATTTTCCCAACAACCCTCTGCAGTTATTAGCTGTGTTTTACAAGTCAAGAAAATTAGACTCAGAAAGGTTACAATATAACCTGTGGTCACATGGCCAAAATGTGGAGAAGCAAAGGTTTGAAGTAAGATGTAGATTATTTCCCTGTTTCCAAAAAATTTTCTTTTTTTTTTTGAAACAGGGTTTTGCTCTTGTTGCTCAAGCTGGAGTACAGTGACTGAATCTCAGCTCACTGTAACCTCCACCTCCTGGATTCAAGCAATTCTCCTGCCTTAGCCTCCTGAGTAGCTGTAACTACAGGCACCTGCCAACACACCTGGCTAATTTTTGTATTTTTAGTAGAGACAGGGTTTCACCATGTTGGATAGGCTGGTTTTGAACTTCTGACATTAAGTGATCTGCCTGCCTCAGCCTCCCAAAGTGCTGGAGTGTGAGCCACCATACATGGCCCCAAAAAGATTTTTCATGGCCTTTTGTAGTCAACTTCTCCCCCAGTACCCAGCTCCTGGCAACCACTTATTGGGAGAAACGCTGAGTGTTAGGAGAGAAGCTGAGGCAGGGCTTGCCTGTCTGCTAGACTTGCTGACTCCTTGTTTCTAGCACTCATATTATCTCAAGCAGTCATATGTTTCTCATTCACTTGATACATTGTTTCCTTTCAACCCCCACATCCTCACCACCTGTTTGTTTGAGCACCAATAAATAGTGTGGGCTCCCAGAGCTCCGGGGTTTGCAGCCTCCACTCTCACGATGGCCCCCTGGTCCCACTTTCTCTCTCAAACTTTTTCTCATTCCTTTGACTATGCTGAAATTTGTCACCCCCACCACCTGGTGTTGGGTCCTGATCACCCCAACAACCACTGATCTGCTTTCTTGTCCTGAATATCAACTAAATGGAATCATAGAGTATGTAGCCTTTTGAGTCTGGCTTCTTTCACTTAGTATAGTGCATCTGTGAGCTTTCTCCATGTTGTCTCCTGTACCAGCAATTCTTTCTTTCTATTGCTTTCCAGTGGTCCATTGCATGGGTGTATCACAGTTTGTTCGTCTAGTCACTAGTTAGAGGATACTTGGATTATTCCTAGTTTTTAGCACTTATATATAAAGCTGCTCTAAATATTCATGTTTAGGTTTTTTGTGTGAATATAGTTTTCATTTTTCTTGGGTAAGATTAGAAGCAGGTTTCTGGCTTATTTGGTTGAGCATACATTTCGTTTTATAAGAAATCCTGCACATATGACCACTGTAATAGTTCAAGTTGTTCTCCTGTAACTGTTCTGGAAGGAGCTAATGAGACCAGTCACAGACAAGTTGGAGGCAGAAAGAATGAATGCTGAACTCTGCAAATCTGGCTATAAAGCTTATATATGATTATACTGTACCTTTTTCTGAGGACTAATGTTAGAAGAATCAATAGGAAGGAAGAATGTCATTCCTGTAGACTAGTTCCCTTCGTGGGATACTTGAGAGGACTGTGTTTACAGTTGGCCTCTTTCCAACCATGGTTCCCTCCTGTGATTTTATAAAGTAATACAAAATGACAGATTAGAGGTGATATAAAACAATTAAAAATCCAAAGAAACTCAATGGAAAAATAAGAAGAAGTATAATTAAAATTTAAGATAAAAAGAGAAAGGGGAAATAACAATATACAATGATAGTAATCCCAGCACTTTGGGAGGCCAAGATTGGTGGATCACCTGAGGTTGGGAGTTCAAGACCAGCCTGACCAACATGGAGAAATGCCGTCTCTACTAAAAATACAAAATTAGCCAGGTGTGGTGGCACATACCTGTAATCCCAGCTACTTGGGAGGCTGAGGCAGGAGAATTGCTTGAACCCAGGAGGTGGAGGTTGTGGTAAGCCAAGATTGTGCTATTGTACTCCAGCCTGGGCAACAAGAGCAAAACTCCATCTCAAAAACAAAACAAAACAAAACAAAACACTAAAAAATCAACCAAGAAAGAAAATAAACAGTTTAGGAATACAACAAACACACATTGCTATTATTAGCAGAAAAATTTATTTTTTTTTTTTTTTTTTAGGGATACCAGAAGGTAAGGAATAACACCAAATTTTGTTTTTATTGTAATAAGGGAGTAGACAAGGCTGAAAGCTTGCCATCCTTATATTATTTTGAAATATTGCCATACTCACTTTCTCCAAGACTTGAGATAACCCACAAGTACTCCTTGGGCAGAGCTCCTCCAGTCTGAGTCCAGGGTAAAGGGACCTCACTTCTTCAAGGAAACTCTATTCACCTTTAGTGTTTCTCCTGTGTTAAGATATTTGTGTTACCGATAATGTGCTATGACCACTTAGCATTCGTTAAACTTGGCTGCACATCTCATCCACCTTGTCCCCTTTCCACTTTCAAATGCACCTGGGACTATAATCACAGAATATCAGGCTAGACACACTGTTCTTGGTCCAGATGGAAGGCTGTGAAAGTCCATGGACTTTGAGTCAGGTAAATGTGGTTCCACTACTAACTACGTAGTGGTTTTGATGTGGAGCTTGGTAATAAGGAGCGGAGAGAGTTCAGATCAAGAGAGTTTACAGTAAAGATTCACATGAAGCCTAATCTCAGGGAATACCAGGAACAGAAACCAAAGTGCTTCTGGGTCTTGATGAGCCTGGGACTGGAGCTATACTGGATTCGGAACAACACTAGAGAGGCCCCTGGGGCTTGTGAAACTACCATTTTGTGATAAATGTGACTCTGGTCCAGTCCTTCTGTCTGCTCTAATTACCTCTTGGACTTCTCTTTGATTAAAATTGTCCTTGTCCCTTTTCAGTTTTTCTAAGAGATATCATCACTGGCTCAGGTCACTGTGTTTTTAATACCATTCCATAAGTCAAAAGTTGCTAGCAGCATATGGCTGCTTTTTCCTTTTATCTCTCTTTGGTCTAATCACCTAAGTGTCGCTGAGGACAGGGAGGGAGGGACAGGACCATGTGACACAAAGTATGACCCCACAGGCCACCAGGACACTAGGAGTGCTTGACAGAAGAGTCTGTGGCCAGACAGTTAATGCAAATATATATGATATACTGAGCCTCAGTTTCTTCATCGATAAAACAAACCTAGTAGTCCATGATTCAGAAGCAGTAGAGCCTTGCAGCTAAGAGCTAGAACTCTGATACCAGATTGCCTGGATTTGGCCTTGACCATGCCATTTACTGACTGCAAAAGCTTAGGCACTTTCCTGACCTTTCTGTGTCTTTATTAAGTGAGGATACTCATAATATTGTTGGTGGTTACTGTGGTTACATTACTGCATAATGTTATTGTTGGAGTATCTGTGAGCTGCTTAGAAGTGCCATTTAAAGTTTGCCTGTCATTGTTTTCCTTTCTATGTTGTTGTGAACAGTGAATGAGATGAGATAAGCAAAAACACCCAGTATACAATAGATGCACATCTCTTAAATACACTGCCTGCCTGCAAACCTGTATCCTAACCCTGTTTTCAAGGGAACCCAAACTCAAACAAGCACTTGCTATGCACTCTCAGTGTGCCTTCATGAAAGAGAAGTTAAAGAGATGAACAGCTAGCAGAAATACTTACATTTTATTGCATTTGCTTTCGGGTTTTTGGTCATGAAATCCTTGCCTAAGCCAATGTCAAGTACAGCTGGGACCTAATTAAACTAAAAACCTTTTGCACAGCAAAAGGAACAGTCAGCAGAGTAAATAGGCAACCCACAGAGTGGGAGAAAATCTTCACAATCTATACATCTGACAAAAGACTAATATCTAGAATTTACAACGAACTCAAATCAGTAAGAAAAAAACAATCCCATCAAAAAGTGGACTAAGAACATGAAAAGACAATTCTCAAAAGAAGATATACAAAGGAACAACAAACATATGAAAAAATGCTCAACATCACTAATGATCAGGGAAATGCAAATCAAAATCACAATGTGATATCACCTTACTCCTGCAAGAATGGCCATAATCAAATAATCAAAAGCCAGTAGATGTTGGCGTGGATGCGGTGAACAGGGAACACTTCTACACTGCTGGTGGAAATGTAAACTAGTACAGCCACTATGGAAAACAGTGTGGAGATTCCTTAAAGAACTAAAAGTAGAACTGCCATTTGATTCAGCAATCCCACTACTGGGTATCTACCCAGAGGAAAAGAAGTCATTATTTGAAAAAGATACTTGCATACGAATGTTTATAACAGCACAATTCACAATTGCAAAATTGTGGAACTAACCCAAATGCCCATTGATCAACTAGTGGATAAAGAAGCTGTGGTATATATACATACAATGGAATACTATGCAGACATATAAAGGAATGAATTAACAGCATTTGCAATGACCTGGATGAGACTGGAGACTATTATTCTAAGTGAAGTAACTCAGGAATGGAAAACCAAACATTGTATGTTCTCACTGATATATGGGAGCTAAGCTATGAGGATGCAAAGGCATAAGAATGATACAATGGACTTTGGGGACTTGGGGGGAAGAGCAGGAGGGGGTGAGGGATAAAAGACAACAAATACAGTGCAGTGTATACTGTTCGGGTGATAGGTACACCAGGATCTCACAAATCACCACTAAAGAACTTACTCATGTAATCAGATACCACCTGTACCCCAATAACTTATGGAAAAATAAAATAAAATACTAAAAAAAAAAAAAGAGAGAGAGAAATACTTAGAGCTCTACTCTAGACAAAGACATTGATTATGGAGTGTGTTGTAGTCTTAATCATAGCTTTTTTAAAAAAAGAGTATGGGATCCTTCATCTTGATTAATAGCTCACAGCCCTGTGTTCAAAGAAATAAGTTGTCTTCTACCTAGCCTCCTCTGACATGTTTATTTGAAAAGTCCCAAGTCTAGGTTATATGGATAGATGTCAATGCAACTGCCCAACAGGAGCCATGCAGTGTCCACACCCAAAAGGTGTGACAGGCACAATGGAGATAGGAGAATGGGGCCTGGGGTGGGGGGGTGCGGGGGTACTAACTTCTCTTCTTCCTACGGCTTTTAGTTAAAGCTCAGAAACCCAGAATTTCTCCAAATTCCCCAAATAGGAGTACTTGCTCAGTAAATACTGTAGATTTAAATTTGATCTTCCACATGCCATATTTGCTTCTCCCCTGTCAAATAGCCAGTGGCAAGTACATGTGTCAGTTTAAACAGCTAATAGAAGTGTCTGTCAATATGCCTGTGCCAAATAGCTCAGCAACAGCCAAGAGCTAAGAGCAAGCTCTAAATACAAATGGCTGTGTTAGGGTGGCAGCCACTGGGCAGTCAGTATATCCCTAAGTGAAGTGCCTTTCCACTCAGCATCTAGATTCACTGTGCTGCAGGCACAGTTCAGAGGAGCCCTCAGGGGGTTGCTACAAGATGAATTATCATTGGAATCCCTTGGGCTTCCCAGACAAGTTGTCCTGTGTGTAAGGCTGAAGGCGTGGGTCAGAATCTGAGCAGGACATTTCGCTGCTCGAAGAGTCCTCTCCTCAGAGTCTGTCCTTGCAATGCATCAACCTCACTGCCTTCGTACTTTTTTTTTTTTTTTTTTTTTTTGAGATGGAGTCTTAATCTTGGCTCTTGTCTCCCAGGCTGGAGGGCAGCGGCCTGATCTCGGCTGGCTGCAACCTCTGCCTCCCGGGTTCAAGCGATTCTCCTGCCTCAGCCTCCGGTGTAATAGCTGGGATTACAAGCATATGGCACCACGCCCGACTAACTTGTATTTTTTAGTAGAGATGGGGTTTCACCATACTGGCCAAGTTGGTCTCAAACTCCTGATCTCAGGTGATCCGCTCGCCTTGGCCTCCCAAAGTGCTGGGATTACAGGCGTGAGCCACCACATCCAGGCTGCCTTCCTACTTAATACCCACTCTCCAGGGGAGTCAACAATGCCTATTTGGTGGGGAGTCAGTAGGTTCTCAACCTGAAGAAATGCTGCTGGAAAGCCATCTAGCCCTTCAGTAAAGGAGGAAAAACTCACATTTAACACTGCACCCACTTGACCCACATGGGGTGAGAGCTCTGTGTTCAAGTAGAACTAAGGGTCTTATGTACCTGCTTTCAGTCTCTGAACTTAGGATCACTTGGTACTTTAGAAGACAGAATCCTGGCTCAGCAGGCTCAGGTGTAGCTCCCTGTGAGGGCTCTTTTGGGTGAACTCACTCATTAAGTGACACTCAGAGCAACTTGTTTAGCTGAGCAGGGTCTTCTGCGTGAGCGGTTGGTGTTGACTGCCGTAACTGCCTGACTTCCCTCCAACTTCCATCCTTTGTTATTGGACACATTCTACCATGAGGCCTAGAAGGTCTGTCACACATGATTGTGCCATTGAACACCATGTAAAGAGGCCCTTCAGAGAAGACGCATGGGGCTCAAAGCCCACCCAGCCTCCTCAGGCAAGGTGTGGGCCCTGGGGCAAGATTGCTTCCACCTGGCAACGTCATCGCCTTCTAAAGGCTGATGCTCTGAAACTGACTTGTGATCAGAAAGCTCTTCCTGTATTCACACAACTCCTTCATCCTGCTTTATCTGACCCCCAACCCCCAGCCTTGCCCTCCTTCCCAGCACCCTACACCCAGCCCAGGCAGTCAGAAACAGGAAGTGGAGTCTGTGGCAGGGGTGTCAGGCTCCCCCTACCCCGCAGCCAGCCCCCAGCCCCCACACAGCATGGGAGGAGAGGGAGTCATGAGGATCCACCTTTAAAAACATTGTGTTGGATTTCTATTTTTAACCTTCTTTATATTTGCTTCTTAACTTATCTCCTTTTCTTTGTCTACCTTATTCAACACACTTAATAGACACCACTGACCTCCTATTGTAGGCTAGGCCCTATGAGTAACACGAAGATGGATAAAGTAGGCACAGTGCTCTAGGAATTCACTAATTTTTCTGAAAAGTTAAATAAAAATGCAGCCTTTTCCACATTGCTAAACCTGCTTTGGAGCCTGATTTACTGGATTTGACTAAAGTTTGAGGTAGACTATGAATCAAGCAGGTTCTTGGACGCCAGATTGATTTCCTATGGAAGAAGAGAAGGTTTGGCAGAACAAGACCAACTAAACTGCACAAAATGAATTATAAGTCATCTGCTTTTTATTCTCTTAAACATAGAAATGTTACCAGCAGTTTAAAAAGACAGCAATAGTCTGAAAACAGGAAGATATGACAAGGACAAAAATTACAGGGGGAAAAAGGATGTGTGAGCTTTTCAAGACTTTAAATTCTCAAATGATGGATTGAGGCCTATGGACATACAAGGGATTCCTACTGGAAGTACGTTAGGCCAACTCAAAAAAAAAAAAAAAAGCTATTATTGTGTGTAACTGTAAAAGGCCCAATATATTGTAGGCCCCTCATCCAGGAGTGTTGCACAAGATGTGCAGGCCTGACCCAGGGCAGCAGATGATGGGCCTGCCTGCCCATATGACACGGTTTCCAGTGTGCATCTCGGTCATCGTCACCGAGGTGGGTCAGAGGTGACCTACAGGACATAGCTGCTTCATCTCAGTTTTCTGGGCGCTTCCATTCTTTCTTGGGATGAGCCATGGGGCTGGATGTGTCAACTCCAGTTCACAAAGAAAGGACCTGTCCGTTTCCACCCTGGGCCTGACCTCACCAATGTTTACTCATGAGGCTGATCAGCACGGCTCCAGCCTCCTTCTATTGCCTGTTTGTATGGAATAGTCCAGAACTTCCCTTTTTGACAAGAACATTACTCGTGCTTTTCATCTTCTTGACGTAAGTTCTGCCAGTGCAGCGACCATTTTTATGAGTTGGTGCAGGGTGCTCTTACACATTTTGGGGTGACCCCCTGCTGTCCTATGCTTTCTGCCACAGAACACCTTTTTAAAACATTGTTGATAATTCCACTTCCTTTTCTTCAACTGTGGCAAGACCAGACTTGAGCTTTTACTTCTGCTGTGACATTGAGAAGAAAAACAAATCTCATTTAGTCACTTGCGATTTAAACACACGTACACACAAGGAGTCAAAGCCAGGTATATCTAGCATTTATCTCTCTGGAGTTGACAGGCTTCAGAGATGATCGTAGTGTGATGACATCTTACAAATAACACATGATCTCCACCTTTCCAGACACTGCAGCTTTATGATTTATGATCAACTCTGCCACCCTCACCCGTTATTATTCCCTTTGTTGAGTGCCTGTCTATGAAAAGATTTCACTTTTAAGACATGAGATGCCTAAAATTAAGAACAGCAAACTTCATCTTCTCTTTTATGAGCAGGGGGATGTATTTTAAATGCCCAAGGCCAGATAACTTTAATTTTTAGAGGGAAGCATTGTACAAACTAGGAAGGGAAAGGCAAGGCCTGGTCTAGTTCCAGAATGGCAGAGCAGAAACCCGGAAGCTGCTGAACAGCCCCAAAGCTGCCCACCTCCTCCCGGGGCCCTGGCAGGAGGCACGGGTCAAGAGTTCAGACACTGCATGTTTTTCCAAGGAATAAATGTATCACAGTCACATCTCAACTCTCAGCTGGGGGACACAGGAAGGGTAGGGGAGAGTTTGATTCTTCCGTGGTAGAAACGATTATTTAAAATAGCATTAGGGAATTGTTCCGCTAAATTATGGTATAACCCCTCAATGGACTATTATCCAGACTTTTAAAGTGAAAATTTTAAGATATGAAGTAACCTAGAAAATGTTATAATAAAATTTTAGTGTAAAAATCTGAATGCTCAATTTCATCAGCATTATAATTGCAGTGAGTGGGAAGAAATATGGAATAATAAAAGAAAACAGGTGATATGCTATATGGGGGCACTGGGTGGTTTTTTTCCCTTTTCATATATTTACAACATTTGTTATTGTATAATAAAAATGCTTGCATTATTTTAAAAGGTGAAGCCTAGTCTTAAAGATTTGATCTTGCCACTACATTCAAGTTTTAAGGCCTCTTATTCCCTGAGGAATATCCACTCCCCATTTCTCTCTCTTTTTGAAATCTCCAGAATCTGTGAGCAATAAGAATGTACAAGGTAGCATAACTCTAGAGAATTTACAAGACAATCTCTGAAGTTCAAGTATAACATCAGAACTACCCTATTAAAATTTACATAAAAACCTTTCTCTCATTTTTCTAAATAGTACTAACATATTAATTATTTAAATAAATTTCTTTTTTGCATAGTTTTTGATTTACAGAAAAATTAGAACAATAGTATAGACAGTTCCTACATACCTCATACCCAAGTTCCCTAGTATTAACATCTTATCTTAACGGGGTATATTTGTTAAAATTAATGAACCAATATTGTTAAATTATTATTGATGAAAGTCCATATTGTATTCATGCATCTTTAAAGTTTACCAATGTCCTTTCTCTGCTCCAGAATCCCATCTAAGATTCCATATTTAACATTTAGTCGTTGTGTCTCCTTGCGCCCCTCATGGCTATGAATTTCTCAGACGTTCCTTGCTTTTGATAACCTTGGCTGTTTGAAGGAGCATTGGTCAGGTGTGTTTTAGAATGATCCTCAGCAGGGATTTATCTGATGTATGTCTCATGTTTAGACTGGGGTTTTAGGTCTTTGGAGGGGAGACCACATAGTGAAGGGTTGTTGCTACCCCATTTATCAAGGCTGCACACCATGAACATGACTTATGCTGTGGATGTTGACCTTGGTCACCTGGTTGAGGCAGCGAAAGATCTTTTTCACTGCTTCAGTAAAAAATCCAGGTGTATCTAGCATTTATCAGGTATATTTAAAGCATTTATGCAGCTTTTGGGCTGCTCAAGCAGATCTTTCACTGCTTGAGTATCTACCAAGAGTAAAAAGAGTCAAAACAAACGTGGCAACCAAATAAATAAGCAACAAGCAAACAAACATGGCACTGGGACTCTCAGAATTTATTAAATAAGAAAGCATCACTCTTCACATGGGTACCCTTTTCTCCTCCCTATACGCCATCTGCCTCTGCCTTTCCTGCCTTGGCGCCTGTATTTGCTTTTATGTATATCTTAGTGTTATTCTATTTATATATAAATATATGTTCATATTTAAATCATTTCAGAAATTGAAATGACATAGATCCCCCAAAACTACTTGTGGGGGTGGGGGGGTCCACTGTTGAATTTTATGCTGTGAAGATACAAGCCAGATTTTTACGTAGAGGTGGAGATTATGTATTTAAAAACATCTTTCCTCCATTCTGACAGAATAAATAAATTTCATAGCATTGTCAAATCAAAAACATCCTGCAAATGATGAGGGTTAAATACCTGACCCTTCACAAGTCTGTTGGGGGATGAGACTTGCATCTCAGGGAGTCACTGGGGAGCGTGTGTTTCTAAGAAGCCACATTTGCCCCTCAGTTTTTGTTTGTTTGTTTGTTTTTGGTTTTTTTTGGAGATAGAGTCTTGCTTAGGCTGACTGCCCAGGCTGGAATGCAGTGGCGTGGTCTCGGCTCACTGCAACCTCTGCCTCCTGGGTTCAAGCGATTTTCCTGCCTCCGCCTCTGAGTAGCTGGGATTACAGGTGCCTGCCACCATGCCCGGCTAATTTTTGAATTTTTAGTAGAGACAGGGTTTCACGACGTTGGCCAGGCTGGTCTCGAACTCCTGACCTCAAGTGATCAGCCTACCTCAGTCTCCTAAAGTGCTGGGATTATAGTCATGAGCCATCATGCCCAGCCTGCCCCTCAAATTTTGATGTCTCCCCTGTATCTGACTCATTGAGATTGCTTGATAAAAATGTGTTGAATGAAAAAACCAATTATTTTAATAAAGAGCCAAGAGCATATTAAAACTAAAGTTTCCTAGAGATACTGGCCACTTTCGGCCCTGCCACAAGCCTTTCTGGGAAGTGTGCTCCATTTGTAGCCTTTGCTCTGTAAACTCATGGGCTGCACCCACACATGCACAGAGATTTGAGAAGCCTGACCTCAAGACAGCCAGCGCATAGATTTGCCATCCCTTACTCAGGAACTGGCATATAAAGATGAGCTGGGCCTACTAGAGTCTTTCCTTTGGCAATTTGGACTCAACAACAAGGAATGAATTGCCAGGAAGTAATTTTACTGGAGCTGTCAAATTGCCACAGGCTCACATAAGCCAAAGCCACGTGCAAGATGAAGTTATGACGTGGCATAGTAAAGAGAGAAAAAGCTGGTCAGAAAAGAATGTCTTTCACAAAGAAAGGAACAACAAACACTGAGGCCTACTTGAGGGTGGAGGGTGGGAGGAAGGTGAGGACCAAAAACTACCTGCCGGGTACTAAGCTTATTACCTGGGTGATGAAATACTATATACACCAAACCCCTGAGACACACAGTTTGCCTACATAACAAGTCTGCACCTAAAATAAAAGGTTAAAAAACAAAAAAAGAAGAAGAAAGTGATGTCACTGAGGGAGACTGAGTCAGAGAGAGGTCATGAAACAGGGGATATGAAAGAGACCAAAGGAGAGAGACCAGGGCCTAAAACTGGGGAACATCTAGGGCCTTATGACCTTCTGATCCATTCAGGTCTGTGTGAATATTTCCAGATCACACCCAAGCCCCGCCCTGAAGTAAAGTGGGTCTCTCTGTTCCTTAGAGGTCAAAGAGTATTATCTAAAACAGTGAACTTCCCTAGGAACTCAGCCCCCAAACAGCCTACTAAATTTTTCAGAGTTGAATAATTTCTCTTGTAAAAAGGAAGATTTTAAATGTCTTAGAACTGTGTATCCTACAGTCAAAATTCCCAGTTTACCGGTTGTCAAAAGGTTTGTTTAGATATAGTGTAGGAAAGAGGGAGAAGGTGGGAACCAAGTGGCCTTCCCACGGCTTCTCATGGCTTCCCACGGCTAACTTGGAGCTCTTTTCCCAAGTCACACCCATGCTATTTTCCTACCTCCTTCTGGATGAAGCCTATTGCAAAAGCTCTGAATTCCAAGCTTGCAAATGCACCCGATGATGCATATAGCTGCTTGCTCCTGGAGGCTACTGGGCTGCTTCCCTTAGTCATAGAGTAGGCATGAATCTTTCCCATCAGTGATGACGTTTTTACAAGATCAGTTACGTTATGAGCTTGTTGAGTAATAACACTGAATTTGTTATTTTATAAATGTGCAAAAACATGACCAAAGAGTGTCTTAAAACATACCACAAGTAGAATGTTATGCATAATAACAGATTTAAAGACATTAGATAAAACTCAATAGCTATTCAGACCAACAAAATCTGAAAAAAATAAATATTTGAATAATTATGCTTCTCTTGAACATAGTCTCTGCTTCTTTTGCATAGTAACTTATTTGTTCCTTTTAAAGTATATTTATTGATACTTTCTTGGATTTCAACTTTCTGATTTGGGGAAAATTTTTTAGTCAATTTATATAAAAGTATAATTGGGGAGTCTTCAATGAATTCCTTTTTTTTTTTTTTTTTTTGAGATGGGAGTCTCGCTCTGTCACCCAGCCTGGAGTGCAGTGGCACGATCTCGGCTCACTGCAAGCTCCGCCTCCCGGGTTTACGCCATTATCCTGCCTCAGCCTCCTGAGTAGCTGGGACTACAGGCGCCCGCCACCTCGCCCGGCTAGTTTTTCATATTTTTTAGTAGAGATGGTGTTTCACCGTGTTAGCCAGGATGATTTCGATCTCCTGACCTCGTGATCTGCCCGTCTCGGCCTCCCAAAGTGCTGGGATTACAGGCTTGAGCCACCGCGCCTGGCCCAATGAATTCTTAAAAATAATTATTCTTTATTTGTAATAGAAAATGGCCCTTTTTGTGCTTCATGTATTTGTTGAGTATACTATTTGAGAAGATTTTATTAGGTAATACTTTTGCCTGAAAAGTAGAACTACATAATTAAGTTATATAATTATAGAGCTGAATTAGAATTGTTTTTAAGATAAGTAACACATCAGGAGAGTGGCTAAGTTTTGTTGATTATAAAATCAATTTTTATTCAGTTTTACTTTTTAAGTAAAGCCTGATCAAGGACCAGACCAAGATGTCAAACAGATGGAATGAGAAACTTGGCAAGGCTAGATTCTTGAATTGAATTTTGTTTCATGTTTGAAGTTGAGGTTTCCCCAAGACTGGATACAAACTTTATATTTTAGCCACTAAAATCTAAAAGAGTCTTGCTATATCCGAAAGGACAGAACGTTTATGTATTTCACCAGGATAACTCCTGGGGTGCCTGCAGTGTTGAGTAAGCTTTCACTCAACATTGCCTGTGGATTTGAAAATGTAGCGGGGTAGGGTGGTGCAAAGAAAAGTAGAGCTGGGGGT
Organism: Macaca thibetana thibetana; assembly: GCF_024542745.1. Lineage (NCBI taxonomy): Eukaryota > Metazoa > Chordata > Mammalia > Primates > Cercopithecidae > Macaca > Macaca thibetana. Next base: position 130,695,182 of record NC_065581.1, read on the forward strand.
GTGGACTTTGCCAACCATCAAAGCCAACAGCCCCTGTGCTTTATGTGCTTTATGTATTCAATGGTTCACTTATAGAGGGACTGTGAAAATGTAACCTGAATTATTCCTGTGACCTAATAACAGATTCCAAACAGCCCAAACTCCTTTGATTTAGAGAATGCCTTTGTCTATATTTGCTTTATTACATGAAGATTGTCAAGACAGACACTTTACATACGGGGGGCATGCATAAGCCTACCTATTTGAATTGGTGTGTGTTACATCTATTGGGCATTGAAGTACCAAATGAATAGACCTAGACCCTATAATTTCTTTCTTACATGTATGTAATCATATTACCAAAACAAAGCAGTCCTCAGCTGCTATATACATATGTGTTTCTATTTCTAGGCATTATAGATTATGTTCATTTCATCTGCGTCATTTTCTTGGAAGCTGCTAATGGGTTAAAAGCATGCCTCCTCTTTTCCCTGGAAGCTGCCCACAGCGCCTGAGATAATGTTGGGCCCACAGAGATGGTTCAGAGAACACGGTGGTCCCTAAGAGATGACTAAGCTGAATATGGGAAGAGTAAATTATTTTCCTTCCTTCCTCCCTTCCTCCCTTCTTTCCTCCCTCCCTTCCTCCCTTCCTTCCTCCCTCCCTTCCTTCTTCTCTTTCTCCCTTCTTTTTATCCTTCCCTCTCTCCCTTCCCTCTATTCCTCTCTCCCTCTCTCCTTCCCTCCCTCCCTTCCTTCTTTCTTTCTCTCAAATAAAGAAGTTTGTTTTCAGCCAGGCGTGGTGGCTCACACCTGTAATCCCAGCACTTTGGGAGGCCAAGGCGGGCAGATCACGAGGTCAGGAGATGGAGACCATCCTGGCTATTGCGGTGAAACCCCATCTCTACTAAAAATACAAAAAAGTAGCCGGGTGTGGTGGCGGGTGCCTGTAGTCCCAGCTACTGGCGAGGCTGAGGCAGGAGAATGGCCTGAACTTGGGAGGTGGAGCTTGGAGTGAGCCAAGATCTCGCCACTGCACTCCAGCCTGGGCGACAGAGCAAGACTCCAACTCAAAAAAAAAAAAAAAAAAAAAAAAAAAAAGTTTGGTTTTCATTTCTCTTCACACATTTTGTAAAATACATTGTTTATGGCACTCACATCAGAAGCTCCTTTTCTATTTTCACCATTTAATTCTAGTCATTCCCTCAAATTATAAAAGTGCTAAAACTTATAAATATTTCTGAGGAAAACAACATAAAAAGTCTTGTGAAACTTTACCTTTATGCAAGTGGCACTTGAATTTTTTTTTTAATTGCTTCTTAGACTCTTTTTTCTTTCCCTTTCTTTTCTTTCTTTTTTTTTTTTCTTTTCTTTTTTCTTTTCTTCTCTTTCTCTTGACAGAGTCTCACTCTGTTACTGAGGCTGGAGTACAGTGGCACAATCTCTCCTCACTACAACCTCCACCTTCCAGGCTTAAGTGATTGTGCTGTCTGAGCCTCCTGAGTAGCTGGTATTACAGGCATGCGCCACCTTATCCAGCTAATTTTTGTATTTTTAGTAGAGATGGGGTTTCACCATGTTGGCCAGGCTGGTCTTGAACTCCTGACGTCAGGTGATCCACCCGCCTCGGTATCCCAAAGTGCTGGGATTACAGGTTTGAGCCACTGCGCCCAGCCTGAGCCACCATGTCCCTCCAGACTTTTCAACCAAAGTGGTTTAAAATGGCAGAGGGTCATGAACACAAACCCAGAGTCCCTCAGCCTCGGGCCAGTCTTATAACTTCCTGTGGTAAGCCCAACATTTCTTGAATTTCTCCTCTTTCATCTTATTGATTTTTCCTTCTGCCTTGTAATAAATATTCACATTTGATTTCACATAATTTTCTTGAAATCTTCACATAAATGTGGATACTCTTGAGAGATATACCTGTTATTTGCCATGAGCTAGCTGCAAACACACACGTTGATACATACACACCAGTTTGAGAAGCATGAGCTAAGAATATCAGGAGGCTGACTCTTTTGCTATTATTAAAGAATGAACTACTTCACCTATGGCTGAAAGCATTAATTACATGTGATTTAAATATAAAAACTAAATTATCAAGTTTAAGGTATTCTATAATGAAAACTTATGGTTCTGAATTTTTGTTAATAAATAATGATTTATTTTTATAAGCTTTGTCTAAAAAAACTATTTAAAAGAATAATAATTTTTAAAAAATGGTCAGAAAAGGCAACAGTGTTAGTTAAAAGAAAAGGCCAAGGATAGACTCCAGGGTCCAGGTGGAGTCCTGGCTTTACCAGTCATCAGTCATATGACCTGCACTGGTCACCACACCCCCCTGTGCTCAGTTTTCTCGTTTATAAAATAGGAACAATGATACTAGCTACATCCCAGGAGTGATTAAATTGGTAAATACATGTAACACGCTTTGAACATTGTCTAGTATTTAGCAAGTGCTACAAAAGAATTGAATTAAAAATTGCATACATAAGTGAAGTTGATCATATATTGATATTATTTTATTGTTATTATTATTATTATTTGAGATGGAGTTTCTCTCTTGTTGCCCAGGTCGGAGTGCAATAGCATGATCTTGGCTCACTGCAACCTCTGCCTCCCGGGTTTAAGTGATTCTCCTCCCTCAACCTCCTGAGTAGCTGGGATTACAGGTGCCTCCTGCCACGCCTGGCTAATTTTTGTATTTTTAGTAGAGACGGGGTTTGGCCATGTTGTCCAGGCTGGGATCGAACTCCTGACCTCGGTTGATCCACCCACCTCGGCCTCCCAAAGTGCTGCGAGTACAGACATGAGTCACTGCACCTGGCTGATATTAGTATTGTTACAGAAGTGGCACTAATGAAGGATTGATTTCAGAGGACTCCAAAGCGGGGACCCAGGCCTTGCACTCCCAGATGGATTAGAACACCAAAAATTAACCTGTTGTCTCCCTCTGCCCCAGTCATGCTGTGGCAACGGTTCATGGCCTGCTATCTCTCTTAACTCCCTGTCCCAAAAGATAAGCCATGAAGCTGTTGGAAAGAAGCCATCCATCATGACATCACTTGGTATAATTATCCTTTAGAAACCCAGCTCTAGGTCCGAGGTGGAAGTGTGCTGGGCAGGACTGTCAGGAAACACAGCTGAACAGGCTTTATCTTTCTGACGCTATCTTGTCTCTGCACGTTATTGTTTCAGGGTATACATGTTTTTGTTCATTCCCGCATACAGACTGGGAAACTTTAACCTTTCAAAAAAGCAATGATGAAGATGCTCACTGACATTGACCTCAGACACCACCTCTCAATGGAACCACTATTTTTTTCCCATCACCTTGGTCCTTTATTATCTTCTGGCAATAAGCCCTATGTGCATATTTTTTATTGTGATGATACCCTAGCAACCACACTTTGGGAGCCCATGTTTATACTCTTTACAATAAGCCCGGTTTTCAGCTGAATCTGCTTCCTCTACAGCCCTGAGATAATACTTCAAAATGAAAAGGTCTTCACTGTGGCTATAAGAACATGCAACAGAATTAGGTTTCATAAACAAGAACAAAATATGGGTATTCTGTGTGTAAAAGAACAATGAGAACAAAGCTCTCTTGATGATGTTTACACATTTGAACCTTTAAAGAGTGAGAAGAATCATGAACATTTGAAGTTCAAAGAGCCTATTGTGCACAAGAATGGGATTCCCATCTGAGCAGGAGATCCCCCTGGTGACTTTCTGTCCACTGGCTGATCACCTGCCTCAGGTCGGGAAACTGTAAACCAAGGGAGGCCTGCTCTAGCATCGCTGAAAGCACTTGTTCTTTTCCCATGGAGGCCAGACAGGTGAAGGGATAACAGAGAATGTATAAAATAGTGGCTGAATGACCCATCTATTCAAAAGAGAGATGAACATGGAGTCTTTTACTGCAGAAGATCAATAGTCATTGACATGATCAGACACACAAATTTCTATTGAGCTTGAGGTGTTGAGGTTATATTGGCAAAAGTTAAGGTTCATTGAGGGCAGCAAGAGAAAAGGGAGCTGCTGAAATTAGGGTTTTGCCTATTGGAATTTAGGGAATGAAGAAGCAAGTATTTCAAGAGAGTTTTGGAGCCAATATGCAGCAATGAATAAAACCATGGGCTTCATTCTCAGACGGACCGGAGTTGAGATTCTAGCTATGCTGCTTAATGGGTAAAACTTTTCTAGCTTCTTCTAGTCTCAGTCGCCTGCTATATAAAATGAGGACTTTTATAAGGCTGTGTAATGTTTTCTAAAATATACTACATGCAAGGTTCCTGCATGATAGGTTTGAATAAGTGGTAGTCATCATTTAGTTGTTAACTGAAGAGGATGAAAAAATAATATACTTTGTGATTTGATTTAGCGTCTGTACATAGTAAGCCTACAGAGTAAAGTTACATTTGGTACAACTCTACTGAATCAGTTAAACATTTCTGACACCATATCCTTTGCTGGGTATTGTGACAGGAATGGATATGAAGAAGCCATCACGCATGCCAAGTTCAGCCCTTCCCCAAGTGTTCTCAGGAGATTTTATCTCACTTATTTTCATAGCTACGGTTCGTAACATATACAGGACAATTAATAAGTATTTAATGAATAAATAAATGAGCCAATGAACAAGTAAATTTATAAATTAAGATATAATTTCTGTACTGAAAGAAGCATGCAGTCCAGGGCACAGAAATACATATACTGAAATAAGGGTAGGGGGAGAAACAGGGAAGGGTGTTGCTCAGTACCCCATCTCCAGGATTCCAATCAAAATGTTTTAAAAGCCTAATCCAGTGGAGACATGATGCTTTTGAATCCTTCAAATATCTGTGTCTAGAAGAGATCTAAAAGAAAGGGCTTGCTAGAACACCAAATCTGCAAACCCTCGTTGATGCTTATTACATTCTAAGCCCAGGGCTATGCAAAAGAAACACAGACATGAATGATGCTTAATTGGAGCTCTTGAGGAACACACAGTTTACTAGAGCTGATTTCAGCTAAAGTGTATATATTGTTGCATTGGGTCAGAGCATAAGCTTTACTATATAGAGATTTTACTTTGTATTTGACTAAGTGTAAATGAGATTACCTCATATGCCCAAATATAATATGCTTAATGAGTGTGGCCAATAAAAACTAATTTTAGGAATGAACTATATCAGGACATTACTCAGAAAAATGCTTGCTGATAGATTTATGTTTAAATATACTGAAATTACATCTTTTTACGTTTTTAATCATGGTGATCTCTATATGTTCAAGGGCAAATAAAAACAGAAATACTTATCTTTTTTCCCCTAAGAATTCTTTTCTTGTCTTAATTACTGGTTACTGTTACAAACGATTCACCATGGTTCAAAATTCATCCATCTGATATCTTCCTTTCAGTTATGTCACTGGGCTCCAGCACCTTCAGGACAAGTTTATAGTAAAGAGGAGCAGAAGGGAAACTCAAATCAGAAATCAGTTATATCTATTAACCTTTTACTCCAAGGCTATATACTAGGCAGGAAAGTGAAGTTGTTCACTAATTTGATTGTATTTTGAACAGTCAGAATTTGATCTTCCTCAGCAACTTGGGAATCTACCTATTCCTATTATAGACCACATGACACAACACTCACCTCCAATTGTGACCATAAACCTAAACCTAGTGCATCATATCCTCCCCGAACTCAGTTATTATTTCAGAAATTGATACATGACCTGATTCAAGCCAATAAAATGCAATGAAATTTTGCTAGATTTTCCGGAAAAGATAGCTTAGATTTTCTTTACAATTGTGGATCCAAGCGAATAAAACAAGACTCCATGGCTGCCATTTTGCAGTTTAGCTAAGACTACAGTAATGTAGCTGAAGGCAGAGCTGAGGTTTCTGTGGCATCATTACAGCCTTGAATATAGGCATATTGGAACCATCCTCTAATCCTAAAATTGCAGTAATTTAAGCTCATAATATTTTATTTCTGCATAAGTTGTTTTAGCTGGGGTTTTGTGTCACTTTCAACCAAGGGTTCCCACACATTCTGATTTCCCATGACAGTGCCAATATTAGGTAACTGTCTTCATTTAAATTAAGACAATTATATAATTGTTAGTTACCTATAAAACTCAGTGTGAACCTGGGCAACACAGTGAGAACTTATGTTGGGCAAGGGTCTACAAAAATGAAAAAATGAAAAATTAGCTGGGTGTGATGGCACACGCCTGCAGTCCTGGTGGCCTGGGAGGCTAAGGTGGGAGGATCACCTGAGCCCAGCAGTTTGAAGCTGCCATAGCTATGGTCATACTACTGCACTCAGCCTGGGTGACAGAGCACAGTCCTGTTTCTAAAAAGAGAAAAATAAAAACAAAACACAAAAACTTAGTGTGCCTTAATTTTTATACTACTTAAGAATTTTTATATAAATGAATTTAAAATAAAAGTTTCCCCCTTTTTGCGTAATTTTTTTCTCTTTTTGTTACAGAAAATACTGTTTCTTTATCTGTGAATATCAAATATTATTCTTACATTCTTATTTTCCATAAATGTGACTTAGCAAAGAAGTAAGAGCATCAAGAAGGATAAAAGCACTAGAGAAGAACTCTCTGAATTTCTTCCTACAAAACAACCAGTCTAATCACGTTGGTATGCATCTCCTGTTTTTTCTGTTAAGAACAGGCATCGTTCCTCCTATGAAAGACCAATCCCTTTGCCATTGCTTTTATTTTCATCCTTTCCTTCTTTTTGCAAAAAGTTACAGAATCAACTTTCTCTTTTCCTCAGCCTCTTGCTCACAGGTTTGCCTAGTATTCTTCCCTCAAAGAAATAAAAAAAGAAAAAAAAAAAAGAAAGAGAAAGATAGGTAAAAATAACAAAATAAAAAACAACATTATAAAACACCTCTAATCATCAATCAGTTAATCAAAACCCTCCCTAGCTCCACTTACCCTGACATCTTTCTCTTCTTATTTATTTATTTTGGGGGTGTGTATAGTAGGTGCATATATTTATGGGGTACATGAAATTTTTTGATACTGGCATGCAATGTGTAATAATCTAATCATGGAAAATAAGGCACCCATGCCCTCAAGCATTTGTCCTTTGTGTTACAATTCAATTATACTTGTTTAGTTATTTTTAAACGTACAGCTAAATTATTATTGATTATTGTCACTGTCACCCTGTTGTGCTACATCTGCCTCTTCTTCATAGTCAAACTTCACAAAAAAAATTTTATTACACTTACCATCTCCATTTCTTAATTTTGTTACTCACTCCTTTACCCACTCCAAGCTGACTTCTTATCCCTTTCTTCCACCAAATTCCTCTTGCTAAGGTCATTAATGACTTCAGAATCAAGAAATCCTGTGGTCATTTTTTTTTTTTCTTTTTTAAGATGGAGTTTTGCTCCTGTTGCCCAGGATGGAGTGCAATGGTGCGATCTCGGCTCACTGCAACCTCCGCCTCCCTGGTTCAAGCAATTCTTCTGCCTCAGCCTCCCGAGTAGCTGGGGTTACAGGCATGTGCCACCATGCCCATCTAATTTTTGTATTCTTAGTAGAGATGGGGTTTTACCATGTTGGTCAGGCTGATCTCAAACTCCTGACCTCAGATGATCTGCCCATCTCGGCCTTCCAAAGTGCTAGGATTAAAGGTGTGAGCCACTGTGCCAGCCCTGTGGTCATTTTTCAGTTCTAGTGTTACTCGTCTTTTCAGCAGCCTTCCTTCCTTCCTTCCTTCCTTCTTTCCTTCCTTCCTTCCTTCCTTCCTTCCTTCCTTCCTTCCTTCCTTCCTTCCTTCCTTCCTTCCTTCCTTCCTTCCTTCCTTCCTTCCTTCCTTCCTTCCTTTCTTCTTTTTTTCTTGAGACAGAGTCTGGTTCTGTCGCCTAGGCTGGAGTGCAGTGGTGTGACCTCAGCTCACTGCAACCTCCACCTCCTGGGTTCAAGCAATTCTCCTGCCTCAGCCTCTCAAGTAGCTGGGATTACAGGCACATACCACCATGCCTGGCTAATTTTTGTATTTTTTAGTAGAGACAGGGTTTTGCCATGTTTGCCAGGCTGGTCTCAAACTCCTGACCTCAGGTGATCCGACTGCCTCTGCCTCCCAAAGTGCTGCGATTACGGTCGTAAGCCACTGCACCTGGCCCAGCAGCATTCTTTTGAGGACTCATCTAAAAAAAAAAATGCTCTATGCCCTTAATTTTCTTTTTTTCTTTTCTTTTCTTTCTTTCTTTCTTTTTTCTTTTTTTTTTTTTGACTTTAATTTCTGGGATACATGTGCAGAACATGCAGGTTTGTTACATAGGTATACATGTGCCATGGTGGTTTGCTGCACCCATCAACCCGTCATGTAGGTTTTAAGCCCCGCATGCATTAGGTATTTGTCCTAATGTTCTCTATCCCCTTGCCTCCGACCCCCGATAGGCCCCAGTGTTTCCCTTGCTGTGTCCATGTGTTCTCATTGTTAAACTCCCACTTATGAGTGAGAACATGCAGTGTTTGGTTTTCTGATCCTGTGTTAGTTTGCTGAGAATGATGGTCTCCAGCTTCATCCATGTCCCTACAAAGGACATGAACTCATTCTTTTTTATGTTTGCATAATATTCCGTGGTGTATATGTGCCACATTTTCTTTATCAAATCTATCATTGATGAGCATTTGTGTTGGTTCCAAGTCTTTGCAATTGTAAACAGTGCTGCAATAAACATATGTGTACATACCCAGTAATGGGATTGCTGGGTCAAATGGTATTTCTGGTTCTAGATCCTTGAGGAATTGCCACACTGTCTTCCACAATGGTTGATCTAATTTATATTCCCACCAATAGTGTAAAAGCGTTCCTATTTCTCCATAGCTTTGCCAGCATCTGTTGTTTCCTGATGTTTTAGTAATCGCCATTCTAACGGGCATGAGATGCTATCTCATTGTGGTTTTGATTTGCATTTCACTTATGAATGGTGATGATGAGCTTTTTTTCATGTGTTTGTTGGCTGCATACATGTTTTCTTTTGAAAAGTGTCTGTTCATATCCTTCACCCACTTTTTGATGGGGTTGTTTTTTTCTTGTAAATTTGTTTAAGTTCCTTATAGATTCTGGATATTAGACCATCTGACAGACAGGTAGATTGCAAAAATTTTCTCCCATTCTGTAGGTTGCCTGTTCACTCTGATGATAGGTTTTTTTTGTTGTTTGTTTTTGTTTTTGCTGTGCATAAGCTCTTTAGTTTGATTAGATTCCATTTGTCAATTTTGGCTTTTGTTGCGATTGCTTTTGATGTTTTAGTTATGAAGTCTTTGCCCATGCCAATATCCTGAATGGTATTGCCTAGGTTTTCTTCTAGGATTTTTACGGTTTTGGGTTTTATATTTAAGTCTTTAATCCATCTTGAGTTAATTTTTGTATAAGGTGTAAGGAAGGGGTCCATTTTCTCTTTTCCACATATGGCTAGCCAGTTTTCCCAGCACCATTTATTAAATAGGGAATCCTTTCTCCATTGCTTGTTTTTGTCAGGTTTGTCAAAGATCAGATGGTTGTAGATGTGTGGTGTTATTTCTGAGGTCCCTGTTCTCTTCCATTGGTCTATATGTCTGTTTTGGTACCAGTACCTTGCTGTCTTGGTTACTGTAGCCTTGTAGTATAGTTTGAAGTCAGGTAGCATGATCCCTCCAGCTTTGTTCTTTTTGCATATAATTGTCTTGGCAAAACGGGCTTTTTTTTGATTCCATGTGAAATTCAAAGTAAGTTTTTCTAATTCTGTGAAGAAAGTCAATGGTAGCTTGATAGGAATAGCACTGATATGCCCTTAATTTTCCAAACATACACATACTTGTGTTTACTCTAAGATATTTGACCACTTCTTTGTTTTCCTTTGCAGGCTAACCTGTTCCTACACAGACATGAAATGTTATTGACAAACTCAGCTGAGCTTGTTGCTTTGATTACCACATATATGTAGGTGACTTCAAATGTCTATTTCTAGCCTTCTCACTGTCTGAGATATCCAGCTGTACCTTGATAGTTCTTGTATATCTCAATGTGCCCAAAACCCAGCTCACCCTCTTTCCCCCTCTTCTACAAATACCTGCTCCTCCTCAATGTTTCCTATCTCTGTGATCCTCTTAATCATCATTTTTGTTAAATTTTATCTATCATAAACCCCTTATCTAACTGTCTAATCATCCTATTAGTTACTGAGAGAAGTGTATTGAAGTTTCCAACTATAATTATGGATTTTTCTATTTGGTTCTATTTGTTTTTCAGTTCTATTAGTTTTTGTTTCACATATTTTGTTTCACATATTTTGCAGCTCTGTTATTTGGTGCATTATCTACAATCAGTTCTATATATTTTAAGATTGTTGTATCTTCTGGGTGGATTGACACTTATTGTTATGTAATGTCCCAGATAATTTTCTTTACTCTGAATTCTACATCACTAATATATCACTCCTGTTTTGTTTTTTACTACTATCTTTATGGTATTTTTTCCATCTTTTCAACCTTTCTATATTGAAGTGAGTTTCTTGTAGGCAGCTTACAGTATTTCCTTAAAAGAAAAGAAAAGAAAAGAAACTAGATCTGCCAATCTCTGTCTTTTACTTGGAGTATTTATCCAATTTGTATTTAATGTAATTATTTATTGGTTAAGGATTATGCCTGCCATGTTTTTTGTTTTGTTTTGTTGTTGTCGTTGCTTTTGTTCGCTCTTTGTTTTCTCTGTTCTTTGTTCTCTGCTTTTTTCCTCCTGTCTTCATGCAGGTTATTTGAATATATTTTACAATTTTGTTTTGGTTTATCTTGAGTGCTTTTGAGTGTATCTGTTTGTATAAATTCTTTTAGTGGTTGCTTTAGGTATTTCATGTTACACAATTTATCACAACCTACTAGTGTCAATATTTTACCAGTTATACAGAACTCTTACCTCCTTTTAAGTACCTTTATATTTTCCCATTTATAGTGTCAATCAATTTTGGTCATCAAAGTTCAGAGATAGGGTCACATTGTGTGAAATAACTATAAATTAGATGAGCAAACTGTCAGGCATCCTGTCATTCTTGCCTCTTTCCAGTACGCAGAAAGTGGAAAACAGAGGCAGTGGCAGCCAGGAAAACCTGACATCATGGGATCTTAAGTATTTTAATGGAGGTGATCTCATTTTTCTATGTAAAGGAGACACTATTCTTGCCCAAGGTCATTACATAAATTTGCTTTTCCATTTTGGTAATAGGAATAATTTGTTATATCAGGGAGTAATATGAGAGTTCATGAAAACAAATAGTAATATTTGGGGTTCTTTAGATGAATTTGTTTTCTGGAGAGCTTCAAGTACTTTCAGATATTTCTGTCTTTTATTACTTACCTAGAAAAACAAAAAGCTGATAGGGCTTGTTTAGGATCAAGGAATACACTATTAAGAAAGAAAAAGAAATAGGAGAGGAAAGGAAGAGAGGAGAGAAGTGGGGAGGAGAAAGCATGGAAGTAGGAGTCGGGAAAAATAAGGTTTTCTGATGAATCTTCAAAGTTCTAAAACATTTCCCTGGGTCATGCAAAACTAATCCAAATGAAGGGCTTTTTCCTTGCTCTCATTTGCTTGACTACCTAGTGGGCCTGCTGAGGTTTTAAGAATAATCATATTCCCAAAGGCTTCTGACAAGGAAGATTCTGGGAAATGTGTAAATCAAGCCCCTGCAACAATCTAGACAGTCTCTCTTCAGTGTCTCTCATTAATGCCATTTCCACAGGTCAATGCAGAAAACCTCAATGTCTGAATGAGATGGAAAAGAAATGGTCTCAATCCTTTAATCTATTCCTAGTAGATCACTATCATTATCTACAATCAGTTCTATATATAATTAGAGGGTTTATTTTTTGCATTACAAAAACTATCCATAATTATGTGTTATTTGCAAATTGTGGCAGATCTACATTCATCTCTGTGATGAAATAAGGGTCTTGCTCCTCACTGTATTAATATCATTTCTACATTCTTACTCTCCCACCCCAAATCTCCTGATTTAGTGGCAGGTTATATTCAAAACGTTTTTTAAAAGCATTTACCTGTCTTTCTAGCATCCACATAGCATGTCCTGTGTCAAACCACCCATTCATCACTTGCTTATCCTCTGGCAAAAGCAGGAGGTAAATCATGATGGGGAGAAAGCAAAGGCTGGAGCAGAATTTTATACAAATAAATACAGTATTCTCTACCTTGGGGTTCAGATAGTTGCTTACCAATTTTTGTGACTAGTTATAATGAGCAATATCTTTTCAGATGGAACTCCCTCAAGAGAAAAAAGAGATTCTTTTATACTACACAAATAGATCAAGGTCATCTTGTGACTGAGTAGAGAGAGGATAATGAAAAAGAAGTTGATTCTTTCTTTAAACTTTTAGTGCACCCAGGGATTCATGAACCCACAAAGTGAAAGAAAATGTATTTCAGAAAACCAAGGAATGTGCAATCAGAGCAAATGGTTCCATAGTCTTCAAAATTTGTTTCAATGATTGACTAAATTATTGCCAGAAAATTGTTTTATTGGTTATATGTCCCTTATTTTTGTATCTCCTAGTGTGAATTAACATTCTTGCCAGTACTAGCAGACTATGTTTGCTGACAAATAAAGGAAAATTCAAGAGATTAAAGTGTGTTCCTGTGATTATATAAAGATCGTGCACACCAAAAATTAATAAGTTCTAAGTATTTGCAAATATCAAGAAAACCAATTGCATTTTCAAGTATATCCAGTTGAGATATTGAGTATGAGTTGTACAAAAAAGACTAGAATTTAAAGTCTCCATTCCGAATGCTGATTATTGTTGGAGATAGATAACTCAACAGCAATAAAAGCAGTTTTCTTCATATTGGTTTCCATTATTTAATATCTACCTGTAAAACATATTCATTTTGTTCCTTAAAAATACCTTAACATAGATTACATTGTATCCAGGTTACGCCCTCCATTTTCAGCAATTAAAAAAATCCAGTGTAGTTGAAAATATGAAGAAACATCACAGCATGCCATTAGATGATACCTTAGTGAAGGATTCCTTTAGGGTCCCTAAGAATACTTATGTTTTCATCATCAATGTTATTATGAAAAAAGATTTATTAAAAGCTTCTCTACAGTTTTACTCTCTGTGTTAAGAAGCCTGGCACTCTTTAAAGAATCCAGTATGGGTTCAGAGACTTTTCTTTAGTCTCTTCTAATCCTCTACTTTCATCTGCCACTCATATTTGATGTTCTCCAGGATTCAGTATTTGACCCACATGCATGACATCGCCCTGGGCAATCTCATCCCCTTTGCGACTATTAATTACTCTCTACAAGTAATACAGCACATCAAGGGCTAGAATAGAATAATGGTTAAGAACACAGGCTTTGACCTTGAACTTAGGCTGCCTAAGTTCAAATCTTGGATCTGCCACTCGCCACTCACAAACCTCTCTATGGTTCAGTTTTCTGATCTGTAAAATGCAGGGAGTAATAGTACCTACCTGAGAGAGGCATGAGGTCTGTTTGTCAATACAGTAAAATGCATAGAACAGTTTGCCATACGGTGGTTATTCAGTATTGATTTTTGTTATCTTTAAGTCATGATTCCCAAATCTATATTTCCAACCTCTCACCAAAGCTCTAGATTTAAACAAATTAATCAAAATATGGTGTCTTCAGCCTTCCCCAGTATCACCTGGGATGCACACTCCACATGCAGAGTCCCAGGCTTCATCCCATCTTTCGCGAATTGAAAGATCTGGGAATAAGAATTGGGAATCTGCATTTTACAAATGGTCTAGGTATTCTGATACAAACTAAAAATTATACCCACTTTTCTAAGGTTATATTTTGTTGCCTTAGAGTCATCTCAACTTGTTTCATCATATCCCCTTCAGAAGACATCCCTGTTTAGTTACTGACACCATCATCTGCCTGACGTTCAAAAAGACGTCCTGGAGTTATTCCTGAATTCAGACCTTGTCGATCCCACATTTTATTTTCATAATCTTCATATTTCCAAAACATATCCTTTCTCTCTCCAATCCTATTGCCATTGACTTCATTCAAAAATTATTTACTGAGCACCTACTGTGTGGCAAGCAAGGGATACAGCCATCTCCATATTGAGATTTCAACTTAATGTAGCTCAGGCTCTTATTATCATTCACCTGGATTATAATAACTGCCTACTAACCGGTTCTTTGCGTCTTCAGTCTTCAATGCTTTTGAAATATTCCTCCATATTGCTTACTGAAATCAAGTCTAATCATGTCAGTTTTGTGCTTAAAACCCTGTCACATCTCAAATAAGGCTAAACCTCCAAGTGTAAGAGATGACTTTTGCTGAGATGTGCCAACATCTCTACCCACTTCTTATATTCTCTCCACCTAGGACTTTCGCTTGAAGAACACTAAGCTATGCATTGGTTCCTTTCCTACACCGTGATGGTGTCAGTTAAACACATGTGTATTTGGCTCTACTTGTTTCCAGATGCATGTGCAGGAATTTATTCTGTTTTTTAATTAATTTATTTATTTTTGAGACAGTCTTGCTCTGTCGCCCAGGCTGGAGTGCAGTGGCCAGATCTCAGCTCACTGCAAGCTCCGCCTCCCAGGTTCACGCCATTCTCCTGCCTCAGCCTCCCGAGTAGCTGGGACTACAGGCACCCGCCAACACGCCCTGCTAATTTTTTCTATTTTTAGTAGAGACAGGGTTTCACTGTGTTAGCCAGGATGGTCTCAATCTCCTGACCTTGTGATCCACCCGCCTCAGCCTCCCAAAGTGCTGGCATTACAGGCGTGAGCCACCGCGCCTGGCCTTTATTTTATTTTATTTGCAAGAAATGAGAGCATGGTTGGAGGGCCTTGAGCCCAGTATTGCAGAGTCAGAAAGCTTCCTGCTCCGTGTGTCAGGGCTTCTCCAAGCCAGTACTCTGTCCACCCTGCCCTCCCACTGTCCGTCCTCCGCCCCAACCCCGACCTCAATTTCCTCTTTCCTAGTTTACCTTTTTCATCCTTTCATCCTCTTTCCTAGTTTACAAGATTCATCCTTGGCCAGGCACCTTGGCTCATGCCTATAATTCCAACACTTTGGGAGGTCAAGGTGCGAGATCACTTGAGGCCAGGAGTTTGAGACCAGCCTAGGCAACACAGGTAGATCCTGTCTCTGGGGGAAAAAAAAAAAAAAAAAAAATTGAAAATTAGTGAAGCATAGTGGTGTGCACCTGTATCAGCTTCTTGGGAGGCTGAGTCAAGAGGATTATTTGAGCCTAGAGTTTGAGGCTGCAGTGAGTCATGATTACATCATTGAACTCTGAGTGACAGAGTGAGACGCTGTCTCTAAAAAATGAAATATGCATTCCTTGCAGTCAGTCCCTAGGTCTGCATGTCAGACTGGCCTAAGTAACCCTACTCTGCTGTAGTGATGTGATCTATTTATTTTTCTACCTTTCTGGCCAGTCTGAAAACTCCTTGAGAGCAAACGTTTTAAAAAAAGATAGCAGGCTTACATTAGCCTTTAAATTTTTAAAAAAAAATTTTAAATTAATCTTTGTCATTCTTGGATTCCTGGCAGCCCTTGGGCTGAGCAGCTGTAGAAATGGAGGCACCCTTCCAGTCTAACCCTCTCCCCTTCCCTTCCTACTCCCTGGTTTCCTCATTCTCTACGAGAACAAACCCAAAACCCACAGTCTGTCCAAAATTTATCTCCCTTCCCCGTCCCCTACAAGCAGTCACCTCTTGGCCATCCCTTGGGCCTAGGAGTGTGCACTTCACAGATGTTATCCACCCCCTGGAAGATGGGCCTGGGAGATGCTGCATCAATCCATGAGAAGGCTTGGGTCACTTGGGCAGGGAATTCCACGTCCCAAGCAATCCAAGCATGGTCTGGGGGCAGAGGTGGGAACTGAGCTGCCATGTTCCCTTTACCTGGTGTAGGATGGGTAGAGAAGGGGATCCTTCCAGATCAAAAGGCAGGACTGACTCTGAACTAAATGCAACAATGCCTAATATACAACAAGTGCTCGATACATGTAATGAAAATGCAACTGTGAATAATTGACTGGCTCATCGTTTCCCAACCTGCCATCCCCAATGTCTTAACAAACTCCTGTGTTGCCATCACTGTGAGATGGGAGGCAGGACAATTTGAGAATAAAACACAAATTTAAAGTTGTCACTCCAATGGTGTCACTCTGACTTGCAATCTGAGGTGTTTTGTGATTGGAGAGAAAGCGGTAGTGTCAGGGTCAAGAGCTGCTGGGGACATAACAGGGCATAAATAGCCAAATCATAATTACGCAGGAGTGGATTTTTACTGTTAATAGTGGTAAAAATTATAAAACTGTACTCTTACTTTCCACAATTTGGGGGCAGGTGGTACTTAGCCAAAAGTTTGGTTTTCACATGAATTATACTCCCTAAAAGCATTGAAAAATGCTGGTTGTTCAAAGTTTTAAACATTTTAAAGAAAAATGAATTGTTCTTAGTTGGATAAATACGTAGTGAAGTTTCAGATGTAGATTTCAACTCCAACTCTACTACTTATAAGTTGTGTTTCTTTTTTTATTATATTTTTCCTTAAGTTATTGGGGTAGAGGAGGTATTTTGTTACATGAGTAAGTTCTTTAGCAGTGATTTGTGAGATTTTGGTGCATCTATCACCCGAGCAATGTACACTGTGTCAAATTTGTAGTCTTCTATTTCTTGCCCCACTCCCACTCTTACCCCCAAGTCCCTAAAGTCCATTGCATCATTCTTATGCCTTTGTGCCCTCATAGCTTAGCTCCCACATATCAGTGAGAATATAAGATGTTTGGTTTTCCATTCCTGAGTTACTTTACTTAGAATAATAGTCTCCATTCTCATCCAGGTCACTGCAAAAGCTATTAATTCATTCCTTTTTATATCTGTGTAGTATTTCATTATATATATACTGCAGTTTCTTTATCCACTTGTTGATCAATGGGCATTTGGGTTGGTTCCACGATTTTGCAATTGTGAATTGTGCTGTTATAAACATTCGTGTGCAAGTATCTTTTTCGAATAATGACTTCTTTTCCTCTGGGTAGATACCCAGTAGTGGGACTGCTGTATCAAATGGCAGTTCTACTTTTAGTTCTTTAAGGAATTTCCACACTGTTTTCAATAGTGGCTGTACTAGTTTACATTTCCACCAGCAGTGCAGAAGTGTTCCCTGTTCACCGCATTGATGCCAACATCTACAGTTTTTTTTATTTTTTGATTATGGCCATTCTTGCAGGAGTGAGGTACTATTGCATTGTGGTTTTGATTTGCCTTTCCCTGATCATTAGTGATGTTAAGCATTTTTTCATATGTTTGTTGGTCATTTGTATATATTCTTTTGAGAATTGTCTGTTGATGTCCTTAGTCCACTTTTTGATGGGATTGTTTGTTTTTTTCTTACTGATTTGTTTGAGTTCATTGTAGATTCTGGATATTAGTCCTTTGTCAGATGTATAGATTGTGAAGATTTTCTCCCACTCTGTGGCTTGTCTGTTTACTCTGCTGACTGTTCCTTTTGCTATGCAAAAGCGCTTTAGTTTAATTAGGTCCCAGCTATTTATCTTTGTTTTTATTGCATTTGCTTTTGAGTTCTTGGTCATGAAATCCTTGCGTATGCCAGTGTCTAGAAGGGTTTTCCCAATGTTGTCTTCTAGAATTTTTATAGTTTAAAGTCTTAGGTTTAAGTCCTTAATCCATCTTGAGTTGATTTTTGTATGAGGTGAGAGATGAGGATCCAATTTCATTCTCCTACGTGTGAGTAGCCAATTATCTCAGCACCATTTGTTGAAAAGGATGTCCTTTCCCTACTTTATGTTTTGTTTGCTTTATCGAAGATCTGTTGACTGTAAGTATTCTGTTTGCTCCATTGGTCTATGTGCCTATTTTTGTACCAGTACCATGTTGTTTTGGTGACTATGGCCTTACAGTATAGTTCAAAATCAAGTAGTGTGATGCCTCCGTATTTTCTCTTTTTGTTTAGTCTTGCTTTGGCTATGTGGACTCTTTTTTGTTCCTTATGAATTTTAAAATTGTTTTTTCTAATTCTGTGAAGAATGACAGTGGTATTTTGATGGGGATTGCATTGAATTTGTAGATTGCTTTTGGCAGTATGGTCATTTTCACAATATTGATACTATCCATCTATGAGCATGGGATGTGTTTCCATTTGTTCGTGTCATCTATGATTTGTTTCAGCAGTGTTTTGTAGTTTTCCTTGTAGAGGTCTTTCGATTCCTTGGTTAGGTATATTCCTAAGTTTTTTTTTTTTTTTTTTTTTTTTTTTTTTGCAGTTATTCTAAATGGGGTTGAGTTCTTGATTTGATTCTCTGCTTGGTCGCTGTTGTGGTGTAGAAGAGCTACTGATTTGTATAAATTAATCTTTTATCTGGAAACTGCTAAATTATTTTATCAGTTCTAGGAGCTTTCTGGAAGAGTCGTTAGGGTTTTCAAGGTAAACGATTATATTGTCAGCAAACAGTGACAATTTGAATTCCCCTTTACCGATTTGGGTGCCGTTTATTTCTTTCTTTTGTCTGATTGCCCTGGCTAGGACTTCTAGGACTATGTTGAAGAGGGGTGGTGAGAGTGGGTATCCTTGTCTTGTTCCATATCTCAGAGGGAATGCTTTCAACTTTTCTCCATTCAGTATTATGTTGGCTGTGGGTTTGTCACAGATGGCTTTTATTACATTAAGGTATGTCCCTTTTATGCTGATTTGGTGAGAGTTTTAATCATAAAGTGATGCTGGATTTTGTCAAACGCTTTTTCTGCATCTATTGAAATGATCATGTGATTTTGTTTTTAATTCTATTTATGTGGTGTATGACATTTATTGACTTGCATATGTTAAACCATCTCTGCATCCCTGGTATGAAATCCACTTGATCATGGTGGATTATCTTTTTGATATGTTGTTGGATTTAGTTAGCTAGTATTTTGTTAAGGATTTTGGAATCTATGTCCATTAGGGATATTGGTCTGTAGTTTTCTTTTCTTGTTATGTCCTTTCCTGGTTTTGGTATTAGGGTGATGCTGGCTTCATAGAATGAATTAGGGAGGGTTTCTTCTTTCTCTGTCTTGTAGAATAGTGTCAAAAGGATTGGTGATTGGTACCAATTCTTCTTTGAATGTCTGGTAGAATTCTGCTGTGAATCTTCCTGGTCCTGGACTTTATTTTGTTGATAATTTTTTAATTACCATTTCAATCTCACTGCTTGTTATTGGTCTGTTCAGGGTATCTAATTCTTCCTGATTTAAGCTAGGAGGATTGTATTTTTTTCCAGGAATTTATCCATCTCTTCTAGGTTTTCTAGTTTATGTGCATAAAGGTGTTCATAGTAACCTTGACTGATCTTTTGTATTTCAGTGGCGTCAGTTTCATTTCCTGTTTCATTTCTTAGTGAGGTTCTTTGGATTTTCTCTCTTCTTTTCTTGGTTAATCTTACCAACAGTCTATCTATTTTATTTATCTTTTCAAAGAACCAGCTTTTTGTTTCATTTGTCTTTTGTATTTTTTGTTTGTTTGTTTCAATTTCATTTAGTTCTGCTCTGATCTTTGTTATTTCTTTCTTCTGCTGGGTTTGGGTTTGGTTTGTTCTTGTTTCTCTAGTTCCTTGAGGTGTGACCTTAGGTTGTCTGTTTGTGCTCTTTCAGTCTTTTTGATGTAGGCATTTAGTGCTGTGAACTTTCCTTTTAGCACCACTTTTGCTGTATGCCAGAGGTTTTGATAGGTTGTGTCACTATTGTCATTCAGTTTGAAGAATTTTTTAATTTCCATTTTGATTTCATTTTTGACCCAATGCTCATTCAGAAGCAGGGCATTTAATTTCCATGCATTTGCATGGTTTTGAAGGTTCCTTTTGGAGTCGATTTCCAGTTTTATTCCACTGTGGTCTGAGAGAGTGCTTGATATAATTTCAATTTTCTTAAATTTATTGGGGCTCATTTTATGGCCTATTATATGGTCTATCTTGGAGAAAGTTCCATGCATTGTTGAATAGATTGTGTATTCTGCGGTTGTTGGAGGAAATGTTCTGTATATATCTGTTAAGTCTATTTGTTACAAGGTATAGTTTAAATCCATTGTTTCTTTGTTGACTTTCTGTCTTGATGGCCTGTCTAGTGCTGTCAGTGGAGTACTGAAGTCCTCACTATTATTGTGTTGCTGTCTATCTCATTTCTTGCATTTATTAGTAATTGTTTTATAAATTTGGGTATATATATGTTTAGGATTGTGATATTTTCCTGTTGGACGAAGCCTTTTACAATTATATAATGTCTCTCTTTGTCTCATTAACTGCTGTTGCTTTGAAGTTTGTTTTGTCTAATATAAGAATAGCTACCCCTGCTCACTTTTGCTGTCCATTGCATAAAATGCCTTTTTCCATCCTTTACTTTATGTGAGTCCTTGTGTGCTAGGTCAGTCTCCTGAAGGCAGCAGATAGTCAGCTAATGAGTTCTTATCCATTCTGTGGTTCTGTATCTTTTAAGTGGAACATTTAGGCCATTTACATTCAATGTGAGTATTGAAATGTGAGGTACCAGTGCACTCATCATGCTCTTTGTTGCCTGTGTACTTTGGTTATTTTTTGTTTTTGCTTTTTAACTTGTAGTTTTGTTTTATAGGTCCCCTGTGATTTATGCTTTAAAGAGATTCTGTTTTAATGTGCTTCCAGGATTTGTTTCAAGATTTAGAGCTCCTTTTAGCAGTTCTTGTAGTAGTGTTTTGGTAATGGCAAATTCTCTCAGCATTTGTTTATCTGAAAAAGATTCTGTCTTTCCTTAATATATGATGCTTAGTTTTGCTGGATACAAAGTTCTTGGCTGATAATTGTTTTGTTTGAGGAGGCTGAAGATAAGGCCCCAATCCCTTCTAGATGTCGGGTTTCTGCTGAGAAATCTGTTGTTAATCTGACAGGTTTTCCTTCATAATAAGGTTATGTGGTACTTCCGTCTCACAGCTCTTAAGATTCTTTCCTTCATTTAACTTTGGATAACCTGATGGCACACTGTCAAAGATACAAAGATCTTTTTTGATATGAATTTTCCAGGTCTTCTTTATGCTTCTTGTATTGGATGTCTAGGTCTCCAGCAAGGCTGGAGAAGTTTTCCTTGATTATTCTCCCAAATACGTTTTCCAAGCTCTTAGAATTCTCTTCTTCCTCAGAAACACTGATTATTCTTAGGTTTGGCTAATGACACCAACCTACCAGGTTTGTAATGAAGTGGGAATGAACCAATATGTGTGAATTCCTAGACTATGTCTGACATAAGCCCTGATTGGTGTGTAAAGGGTGACATATGATAGGCTTTTATTTTCATCTGGCATTTATGTAATAGGACATGAGATGGAAGGAGCAATAAAAGCAGGCCACAGACAGAACTAGGGTAGAAAATAGAAAGATGACCTGCAGCAGAACTAAAACTGGGTTAGAGATATTCTTGCAACCATTCCTGATAGATAAAACAAAACAAAAAACCAACATCAGCAACAATAGCAAAAACAACAACTGAACGTCTTCAATCTTCCTTGTTCAGAATTCTTTAGTGAATCAAAGGTTAGGCAGAGAGAGAGACAGAGAGAGAGCGAGAGCACCATTACCCACACCTAGGTGAAGGAGACAGCCAGGTAGGGAAGGAGCAGCTCTCAGGGGTACAAGCAGCACAGGCATATCCAGGCCAGACATTCTTGGATGAGGTAAGCTGGTGCTGGATGGTTGAATACAGCATAGTGATAAGATCTCTGGAAGTCCAATCACAGAGGCAATTTAAGAGCAGGGCAGGGTCTCCAGGAGGGGAGAGCTTGACTGGAATTTGAGAGAATAATTAAGAATGGACCCAGCTCATGGAAAGGTGACTGTAGGGTAGAAGATCTGCAAAGGAGTTCAGAGGGCAGTAGTGTCCTAGGCCAAGGTCAACCCAGCAGAAAGAGGAACCAAGGCTGCAAATAAGAGCTGAAATTCACCTCCCAGGTCCAATGGAACCATTTGATGCTAAGCCTGTGAGTAAAAGTTGAGTTGAAGGGTCTCCTGGGAAAAGCGGGGGGCAAAGAAGCAAAGGAGTCAGGCCTGAGGGGGCAGCTGGTAGCCGATGTGCAAATATACTGATGTGTGTCAGCTGAACGGTCTGTTCTTAACTTGGCTATTGCTAAACTCAGACTCCCCCATCTTATGTGAAGCTAGATACACTCACTTTTTTGCTGTTCTTCTGGAATCTTTTAGACATTGGTAAGTAAACATATGGGTTATCATTGCAGACACATTCCTTCCATCCTTACTAAAGCAGGTTAATATACTCTTTATAAAATAGTGTCCAAACAGAAATCATTTTGAATCTGGCAGAGACATCCTAGGCTGGAAGAGCAATTAAAAGATCACCTTATCCACTGCTTTGGAAACTTCTTTAGCCATGGGTAAACACAGTTTAGAGGTACAATATATAAAACACAGTTTACAGGTACAATATATAAAACACAGTTTATAAGGTACAATATATAAATACAGGTACAATATATAAAACAGGTACTATATATATATATATATAATATATAATATATATAATATATAATATATATATAATATACAGGTACAATATATAAAACACAGTTTAGAGGTACAATATATAAAACACAGTTTAGAGGTACAATATATAAAACACAGTTTAGAGGTACAACAGTTTAGAGGTACAATATATAAAACAGACTCATAGGGACGGGCTTTGGATGAAGAGAGAGGGCATTTTTTGGGCATGGAACAGGGAACTTGGAGCTTCACTGGATGGCTTCTTACCAATACCCATTCCTTGCTCAGAGAACAGACTCTGAAAAATGCCAGGCCAGCTGCCACCTTTTTATTCGCTTTTTTAGTCTCTATGTCACATAGCTGCCCACCTGCAGGGAATAAACCTCACTCTCCAAAGCAGAGATTTCTTTCTTTGGCCAGTTCTTTTTTTCTGTAACACCAAGCTTTGTCTTTCTGCAACGTCTATCCATCAGCAGTCTTTGATGCCACATTAAGAAATTTTATCCTGGGATCCGGTTATTTAAATCAAAGGATTTTACAAAATTCATAACCTGTATCATTGGAATATATCCATGCCTTATTCCATATTACATACATTATAATACTGAAAACAAAAGAATTTTTTTTTTTCTGAGAAAGGGAGAATCTGCTGGGAAGCAGTCTCAACAGGATTTAGGAAATAAATAACATATAAATTATCACATGATACGTAAACAAAAAGCATGGTTCCTAAAATGAAATTGGTAGTCAATGTTGGAATGTCAAATAAAAACAACTGACTGTACCATTGCCTTAGTAATAAAAATTTTCTTGATTAAAGCCAATTTAGGTTATAAAAAAGCATATTGAAGAAACATTTATATAGAAGAAGTAATGCACAGTTGACTTATAAAGAAATAGTATACACAGTAAGCATCAAATTTAACTCATCATTCTGAAGTGATATACATTATTTAACCCCAAAAATGTAATTAATTAAAAGTACATAGTAGAATTGTCCTTTGAATGTCAGGACTTATCTGTAGCACAAGTTCTGTATTCAGAGTCTGTGCATGTATAATTTATGATCATAAACAATGATCTTAGGTTGGCATCAGGCTAAAGTAAGTTTGATTGTCATAAGCAAAGATGGACTTTTCGATTGTTGCTAGTAAGTTCATGAAGCACAACAATGTGAATGTAGCTGCCAAACAGGTTAATGTGATTTTAAACCATAGAAAAATATAGCTCTGGGTAGTAAAATCTAGGTTTGGGATTTAAGTGAAAGGATTAGAATCCAATCTGCTGTGCATACTTGGGATATCTTAAAATGGTGTGTATTCTAAGATTAGTGGACAGAATGGAAACCAGATTATATTGAAAAACAAAGGAAATGGGAATATCCAATTTGGAGAAGAGATGACTCATGAGAGATTTGATAGTCATTCCCAGGTCCTGGAAGGCTGTCATAGGAATAACAGAAATATAGATCTTGTCTCTACATGTAGACATGTCCAAAAACAAAATGGACAGTTACAGAAGAATTCAGATTCTTGTAGTGAGAGTGTTCAAAGGCCAGGGGTCCACTTGGGGATATTTCAGTGAAGAGTTTTTCAAACTGTGTTTCAAGATCTATTGGAGAATCATAAAATGAATGAATTAGAATCCTCTAATGACTTAGAGGATCATTGTATTTCCTTTAAAGAAAATAAAATAGGAAATAGCATTTTGAGCCTGCAGGAAAAGTACTTATTATTTTGTTACTATTTTGTAAAACTTGTGTTACACACACACACACACCCCCACAGACACACACACACACAGTATGGTAGGTCTCAGTAAAAAAAAAAAAAAAAATGAATTTCTTCTTGTAAATTGCAGTAAAAAAAAATGTGAGAGTCAAGGTTTGAGTCATCATCTTCATCGTTGCCAGATGAGGACCATCAGCCAGACACACCTGAGCTGGCATTTCAGTCACAAAACTTTTAGTTATTTAACCTTTCTGTGGTTAAGTTTCCCCATTTGAAAAATGGAGAAAATAATCACAGTTGCCTCTGAAATGTATTTATACATATTACGTTTTAAAAACCTAAATACTTAATATGTTTTAATGATTATGTACATCATCACTTCTGCCTTTTAGTTTCTCAAAATTAAAAAAAAAAACAAAACAGAGTTTTCTCTTTAGCCTCATTTTTTTTCCTTCTCTTTCCTTGGACACTGATGTGTACAGATAAATCAGTAGGACCACATCCTTGGGAACAGGTTGTGGGGGCAGGGAAGGGTAACAGAGTATGCGCTCAGTTCCTTAATACAATAACACGATTCATTCCCAGACTCCCAGATGTAGCTCCATTGCATTCTGCCATGGCTTTGGAGGCAAAGGAAGCCTTCCCATTTTTACTCAATGGCTCTTTTGCAACTGTTCACTTTGGCTGTCGGTGTCTCCCCAGCTGGAACTGGACATTCATGTTATCAGAGAACTGAACGTCTCAGCCTCTCGTGTGTACGCTCCATTGTCTAACATGGGCTGCTGTGTAGGGTGCTGTACCAATGGCCTTTATTGCTGTTTGGGTAACAGGAAGAAACCTGGTACTTTTGTACTGTTCAAACACTCATCCTATTCATGGCCACTGTTTATACCAGAGGAAAATGTTCTCACAGAGAGACCAATAATTTAGAAAATATTTGAACGGGAGGTTGAATAGCTTCTATTGGTGTCTTTATCAGTGATCTCTATTTCTGAATACAATGCAACACTGTTATAAAGTGTTCCTCTCCACTGCAGATTTGGTTTATTGCAAGCCAAATCTTACTCCCCGTGTACAGAATAAAATCTCTATCACCACAAAACAAAAAGGCTACACTATGTGTAACTATGTGTAATTCTTTTTTTTTTTTTTGAGAAGGAGTTTTGTTCTTGCTGCCCAGGCTGGAGTACAATGGTGCTATCTTGGCTCACTGTAACCTCCGCCTCCCGGGTTCAAGTGATTCTCCTGCCTCAGCCTCCCGAGTAGGTGGGATTACAGGCGTATGCCACCATGCCCAGCTAATTTTGTATTTTCAGTAGAGGCAGAGTTTCTCCATGTTGGTCAGGCTGGTCTTGAACTCCTGACCTCAGGTTATCCACCCACCTCGGCCTCCCAAAGTGCTGGGATTACAGGCGTAAGCCACTGAGCCCATCCTACTGTGTGTAATTCTTATTCCTGACTTCTGGGATAATAGAATAAGCTGTAGTAGTAGTAGTAATAATAATAATTTTATATATATGTGTGTGTATATATATAATTTTAGAAGATGAACGAATTGAAGCATGAGCTACCATTGTAGATATTTCAGAAAGTGCTAAAGTTTATTATGATTAAACATATAAAAGTTTTCCAAATTAGAATACTGAATTGGGTAGATGCAAGAGAGATTTAGACTCAGAGGAATATCTGTATGTCTGGAAGTTTTGTGAGCTGCCAAGGTCTTTCTCCACTTTTGATTAGAGTAAACCAGTATCACTGAGAAAGACACAATTATTCAAAATGATATTTATGGCATATATTGGATTAAAGTCCTCAAAGTCAGGTATGCAGAAATAACAACTTTATTTATCTATAAACTAGGTCAATGTCTATTTCCAACCTCCTTGCCCTTAGATGTGTATGGCTTTTCCCTGGCCAAGGCTTCAAGAGCATAGTGGCATCTGGTGCTCAGGTCATCTTCTCCCCTAGGCACTGTCTGAAACGACCTTGGTCTTGCTGGTCTCTCATCATTGTTCCTACAGATTGGTGCTGGGTTGTCTCATGTCCCCAGATGTGATGCCACATTGCTTTCAGCTGTCTCTTAGATATTAGCATGACCCTCTAGGGGGCACAGAGGTCATTCGGCTGCTCCTTAGCCCTGCTAGACCATCAGAAACTCCCTGGGCTCAATGCCATTCCCACTTGAGCAGGAGACCTTCACAATCCAGAGTTACTTTGAGACATGAAAAGACTGAGCCTCCCCAAGGATGGAACACTTCATGCTCTCTGATTCTGCTTCTTCATCCAAACTGAACCCAAGGTACCTGAAGGCCTAAGGCTTTCTCTTCCTGTACACACTGTGCAGCTATCTCTCTTCTGGCCTTGCTCCTTTTCTTGGGTTACACCAAGGGAAAAAGCATTGGTCTCTGTCTTCTCAGATACCACAAACCTATCTGGGGTTTTGCTGTCATTCCTCCGCAGGAATGGCCCCTGGGAGGGGATAGGGCATAGGAATTATCTTACTCAGGGATGCACAATGTCTCTATTTCTTCCCTCCCTCCACTAAGGACCTTCACTGGAATCCTGAGGATTCAGAAAGCTTTGTTCTTGATGCAATTGACTCTCTTTGGGGTTGCCAGGGAAAAGCAACCCATTCACCCATGTTTTAAATGGGGAGTCTCTTTCAACACAGAGAAAATAAAATGGTGGCTGTGGTTGATGACATATGTCACAGGTGCAGAGCACTATCCTCGATTGCAGAGGGCAGGAGGGTAGTTTGGAAGATTTCCACGAGAACCTGGTCTTTAGCTAATCTGACTCATGGGAGTTCCACCAGTTCACTCATTCACTTGTACATCCATTAAGCATTTACTGAACACTTACAATTGTACTGAGCATTGAGGAACACATCTGAATAAGATATGGTCCTTGCTTTCATAGTCCAGCTGGAGATGAAGAGAACAAAAATGTAAACAGATAATTACAATATAAAAATGTAAATTTCATAGCAGAGGGTTGTCTGAAGAACTAAGAAAGCACAGCAGAGGGAACTACAAATTCTGCCTAGGGCAGCTGGGGAAGTTTTCACAAACAATTATTGCAGTTCTTTTGACCAAAGGAATATTGAAAAAATGGTGTGTATGTGTGTGTGTGTGTGTGCGTTTGTGTGTGTGTGTGTAGGGGGAGGAGTATTTCAATGTATCCTAATTTGCTTAAAACAATAGACGATATATGGTCCTATTTCTAAAAAAATGGAGTGAGCTCCTTTGATGTCCTAAATGCTTTATACCTTCCCTTTTTTAGAAGATGTATTCATCTTTCTAATAGGTAGTATGCTTTCAGAAGGGCTTCATCAATGTGATCAATGGACAGGCTACATGGTATATTAAGAGATATAATATGTCAGTAACTACAATTCTATTTTTGACATAAATTAGCTATTTTCTTCTTAAGTTTCTCTCTGGCACAGTTTAGTTCCCTCTACTAAATCTAGTAAGTTTTTATAGCAGTGATTATCTGAGACCGGAATAGATGGTCTCGGAAGTAATTTAACTCTTCAAAGTGGTTTAAAGGAACTAAAAAAGTTGGAAAAGCAATGCTCTCATGTAAAAGAGGTGAAGAGAGAGACAAAATGAGATGAGGTGAAAGCCTAGGCTTTACCTTGCAGGAATGAATAATTAGTTACTCAAAGATGAAAGACTAATGGCTTTGGGACTGGTACTTAAATGTGTTTCACTTTCTAATGTTCTCTGAAATGAAACCTAATGAAGCAGATTTCACAGCAGTTTCCAAAACCTATACAAAAGAAAGATCCTAAGAAGTGTAGCAGAAATCAAATAAAAACATCAAAATTTATAAATATATTTTGAGAACATTTATTTAACATTTATCCCTTTAAATTTAAATTTCTTGAGTATCCATGGAGTACTATTCAGCCATAAAAAGGAATGAAATAATGGTCTTTGCAGCAACTTGGATGGAGCTGGAGGCCATTATTTCAAGTGAAGTAACTCAGGAATGGAAAACCAAATATCTTACGTTCTCACTTATAAGTGGGAGCTAAGCTATGAGAACGTGAAAACGTAAGAATGATATAATGGACTTTGGGGGGGGTGGGTAGGAATGGAGTGAGGGATAAAAGACTACATATTGGGTATAGTTTACATTGCTCAGGTGTCAGGTGCACCAAAATCTCAGAAATCACCGCTAAAGAACTTATGCATGTAACAAAAAACCACCTATACTCCCAAAACTATTGAAATAAAAATAAATCAATAAATGAAAATAAATTTCATGAGGATGTAGTAAGCTGAGAATTGCATACCGAATGCCACAAGCAAGTCTATTTTTTAAGAGTACAAAAAAAAGGCAGGCATATACACATATTCAGAAACAGATGAACAAAAAGGACGCTAGTGACTCAACATTTTTGACACTTAACAGTGGGTTGACTTGATTTTAGTTCCAGGAACGGGCAAAGGTTCAAGTTGGATCTCAGTTTATTCGAACTGGTTTTCCCACCATCTT
Organism: Macaca thibetana thibetana; assembly: GCF_024542745.1. Taxonomy (NCBI): domain Eukaryota; kingdom Metazoa; phylum Chordata; class Mammalia; order Primates; family Cercopithecidae; genus Macaca; species Macaca thibetana. The sequence goes on from NC_065581.1 coordinate 130,723,935, forward strand.
TAGTTACATCGTGACAGTACTCCCACTGCTATGCCTCAAATACCAAACACTATGCCAATACTTTTATTGGATTAAAGAAAAGAAACCTCAAGTAAACATGTCTGATACCCCCAAAGATTACATATCTTTTTTTTTTCACCAGTTATTTTTGTTCCCTATTTTCTTGTAGGTGCTTTTGCTGATATGGGGTTGAATGTAGACAAGACCACAGCACTCTGTGGCTGGCTATTTTTGTAGAGGAGAAATCTGTAAAGGGCAAGTAGGCTCAGTTCATTGCCCAGACGATTTCCAACTAGGTCCAAACCTGTTTAGCTGCAAATACAATATCAGTTCTTTCATGCATTATTTAGTACAAAACATTTAGCTGCTGTTATTTAAAGTGGACTATAATTTCCAAAACTTTCACAATCCAAGAAATGCCTCAGTTTGCCTGTCATATAAATAAATTAATGTCACTTCATCCTGTCTGAGAGCATTAAGGTATTCTACAGACTATAAGACCTCTGGATCCACCAGGCAAAAAAGACTCATAGAGTTAAAAGCCATCAACTGCTCTTCTCTCCATAGTAGCAGGTTTGTCACTATAACAAGTACAAAGTTTGGCAAACCTCATAAAGCAAATGGGTTTGTTCCCATAATCCCAGGCCTCTGGGCTTGGTTTCTGATTAGCAATAGTATGCTGGCGCACTTCTTACACAGGAAAAGACAAGACATGGCTGTTACTAAAATACTAGGGAGAGTATTAATTTTTGTCCTCAATAATATCATATAAGGTACCTTAGATATTTCTGCTAGTTTATCACTGTGTACTGCACAGAATAATATGAATGCAGCCACAACAACTACAACAAAAAACATGAGACACAGGATTTAATCAATGGCTGTTCCAAATATTTTCTGTGTGGGGTCAAAGAACAGGATTCTACCAGTAGCTTTCCATTTCCTGCAGTTATGCCAAAAGGTCAAATAGGTTTATGTGTAGGTAGAAGAGTAAAAGAGTTTAGTCTAACAATGAGATTTAGCTTAAGAATTGGGACCAATTACATGAAATTCTTCTCTTCTCAATAAGCATTCTAGAACTGCCATTTGATCCAGCAATCCCACTCCTGGGTATCTACCCATAGGAAGAGAAGTCATTATACAAAAAAAGATACTAGCACACACATGTTTATAGCAGCACAATTTACAACTGCGAAAATGTGGAACCAGCCCAAATGCCCATCAATAAACAAGTGGATAAAGAAACTGTGAGAAATACATATCTATGTATATGTATGTATGTATGTATGTATGTGTGTGTGTGTGTATATATATATGTATGTATATGATGAAATACTACTCAGCCATAAAAGGAAATAAATTAATGACATTTGCAGCAACTTGGATGGGATTGGAGACCATTATTGTAAGTGAAGTAACTCAGAAATGGAAAACCAAACATCATATGTTCTCACTCATAAGTGGGAGCTAAGCTATGAGGATGAAAAGGCATAAGAATGATACAATGGACTTTGGGGATTCGGGGGAAAGGGTGGAAAGTGGGTGAGGGATAAAAGACTACAAATTGGGCTCAGTGTATACTTCTCAGGTGATGGGTGCACCCAAATCTCGCAAATCACCACTAAAGAACTTACTCATGTAACCAAATGCCACCTGTTTCCCCAAAAAACTACGGAAATAAAAAAATTAATAAAAGTATTCTAGAGATTATTACATTACTTAAAAGCGAGGCACCATAGCATGAAATGAGTCCTGCCAAGCTCTGGAGAGACTGTGCAAGTGATGCTTCCCACTGGGCTGTTAATGATCCACAGCTGGCCAGCTACGTACCTTGCTTATCTGTATCATGGCCACAAGGATACGTAGACCCTGGTTATCTCTCTATTCAAGATATAGGGATGACTGTTTGTTACAGACTGGAAATGATAAGGTGGAAAGGTTCTAGTTATCAATGGTGGGAGACAGGGGCACTGAAGAGGAAATATTCCTCAGTAAAATCAATTTACACTTTAAACACACAAGAAAATCATCTAAGAAATATTCTGATTGTTGCTTTAATTAGTTCTTGTTTCAAGACAATCTATTTCTTATGGACCACCTACATGGTAATCAGAAGGACAAACACATCATTATCTCTACCAATCACATTACCTTCAAATATGACCTTCGCTGATCAGGTTGTTAAAAATTCTAAGTGCAGTAATTCTGGAATAGTTCCTATCTCACAAGAGGAGAAAAAACCAAAATGCTGTAAATGCCAATGAATCCCCAAGGAAATATTGGAGCTTCTTCTACGGATATTTGCATAAAGGAAACAAAGACGATGACTTGTGTATTAGTCGGGTCTCATGCTGCTAATAAAGACATACCCAAGACTGGGTAATTTCTAAAGGAAACAGATTTAATTGACTCACAGTTCAGCATGGCTGGGGAGGCTTCAGGAAACTCACAATCATGGCAGGAGGAAAAGCAAACATGTCCTTTTTCACATGGCGGCAGTAAGGAGAAGTGCCGAGCAAAAGATTAAAAGCCCCTTATAAAATCATCAGATCTCGTGAGAACTCACTATCACGAGAACAGTATCAGGATAGCCGCTCCTATGATTAAATTACCTTCCACTGTGTCCCTCCTATGACATGCGGGGATTATGGGAACTACAATTCAAGATGAGATTTGGGTGGGGACACAGCCAAATCATATCAACTTGTTATAGTTGAATAGTCCTAAGATGGGAGATATTCTAATAAGAAATGCCATTGAAAATATTGCAAAGAAAATGCAATAATATATTACCTAAATTGGCTATAAAGTGTATGTTCTAACCACTTCCTCCCCAACTCTCTTTGATTTTTTTTGTATAGGAGCGTAATAAACAATAAAACAGTATAGTTATGTAATGAAGTACATGCATAAAATAACATAGAAAACAATTGCCAAGAAATATTTAGTAAAGGAAAATCTACTGAATGATATCAAAATTGTTTTTATTAAAGCATGTAGAAATGTTGGAAAGGGGAGATAATAACAATAATCAGTAACAATAAATGGAAAGGTTGAGATAGGCACAGTGCATTTTCTTTCCCAGTATGAAATAATCAAAGTAAATGAAATAACTTACCAACCCTATAAGGCTTTGAAATTCAAGTTGCTATCAAACCCAGAGAGATTCTTTTTGTATTATCTGGATGAAAGGTTGAAAATTGAGTTGTTTGTTTGAAGTGATTTAGCTACTTGACACCAAATATCCAGAGCCAGATGCATAGATAGAAACTAAAATTCTGCAAGTGTGCTCACAGAAAGGTGATTCAGAGGACCCTGCACCTGCTAAAGTACATAACCAGGTTTTCTTATTTTGGAATGACTAAATACAAAGAGGATTCTACCTCCTATTTTTCAGTTAAAAGACATAAGGAACATAGGAATAGGGACAAACCATTAGCTTTATTCTTGCTAGCTATCGATTTTCTTTTTCACTCAGCCTACTAGATTTTCAAATTAGGTGAAAATTATTCCACTAATGTGATCTGAAATAAGAATACACTCACACAAATGGCTAAAAGCTGAAGGCACAGGTGAAAGATATATTTGTAAAAAGAGTACTCCAATAAAACCAAGGGCAAGGGTTGGGCTGACTAAAAGTCAAATTAACCTTTCCACAAATATGTAGGTTACTTAATTGACTTGGAGAACTATCATTTTATTTACTTGTCTTTTGTTGGAACCATTCCTAAATCATTCCAGAGGGATAAATTGTAACACTGTCCAAAAACAAACATCTCAAAATCTCCCCAAGAGACCTGCTCATAAATGACACTCCATTCCATGAAGTGGCTTATTAGTGATGACCTTTCAGGCCTTCTTCATGCCTAGAACCATAGGGACAGTTATTGAGTCTAAGGTATTGATTGTGACCTTAGAACTGTAAGAAAAATATGTGAAGCCCTTCACCTACAGCCAAGTGAGAGAGAATATACTTCTCAGCCTGTTTTCTAGATTCAAGATTCTAGCTACGGTATAAACAGTGGAACAGTAGAAAATTGCAAAATCACTCTAAAGGGAATATTTCATACTACATTTGGGACCATAAAGTCAGGAAGGTAAAAGTCAGATATTTTTCTGTTTCTTCATGTACGTGGAAATTAATATAGCTGTGCTAGATAAACTTTCTGACATTTTTACTGCATGTGAAACAGGATCCAAGAAAAGGAATTGGAATGTTTTTCTTTAGCTCTCTACCTGTGTTGTCCAATATGGTAGCCACTAGCTACAGGTAACTATTTAAATTTAAATTAGTTAGAATTTATGACATTAAAAACTTAGTTCTTCAGTTTTACTAGCCAAATTTCAAATGCTCAGTGAACACATGTGGTTAGTGGCCACCATATTGAATAGCATAAAGTATTGATTATTTCCGTCATTGAAGGAAGTTCTATTGGACAGTGCTGCTCCATAGCATAACTTACTATTTCTAATACCTTATATTTGCATAAAGCAATTTCAACAGTTGCTTAATATTACTATTTATATTTTATAGGCAACAAAATTGCAATTGAAAGAGGTTAAATGACTTTCAAGCCAAAATAGTGAGCAGGGTCTTGCAAAAACTGACTTTCATGGAATTTTAAGTGAGGTCATCTGAATTCTATCAAGTATACTTTCACAGAAACTCTGCAGTGATAAGAACTTAAAACAGATCACAGATAAGTTTATTGCTCACCTTAGTCACCTAAATAATCTAAATTCTCCATCTAGGATTTTGTAAATGAGACTGTCAGAGGTAAAGGGAGTCTATCATGTGGTTATAAGAATCCATCAAAATCTCCTCTCTGTTTTTAAATTACTTTGAATTGCACCCTGTTTCTTATTTCATCCTTGGATCCTTCTGACTTATATCACACTTGACATCTCTACCAATCTTTAATTTTTCCCTTTAATTTCTTTTTATCAATATTTTACCCAGATGTTCTAGGCCCTTTTCTGGGTCTAACACACATTGACTAACTGCTCTACAGAGCTTGAAGATTTCTCTCAGTCCCAGACTCTAATGGGAGTAGATGACCATGGCGAGGGAAACAGCAGTATTCAGGATCACTTGGCTCAGACGGGAATCTTGCAAGTACATAGGCAATGGGACAGCCATTAATTTATAAATATAGCCCATGAGACTGGTGTTGAAATCTCCAGCTACATTGTAGATTTGTCTGTTTTTCTTTGCAATTTTATAGGTTTTGCCTCATGCATTTTGAAGCTTTGTTATTAGGTGCATAAATATTTACAATATGTGTGTCCCCTTGATTAGTAGTTGACATTATCGTAACAAAATAACCTTCATTATCCCTACAGTATTCCTTGTGCTGAAATGTATTTTTCTGTTATTAAGATAGCCATTTAGCTTTCTTTGGACTAATTTTAGGATGGTATCTTTTTCCAGTCTTTTACTTTTAACCTATTGACTTCTTCTCATTTAAAGTAGAATTTTTGTGAGAAGCATATAGCTGAGTCTTGCTTTTTGTCCAATCTGACACTCGCTAGCTTTTAATTGGTGTGCCTAGACTATTTATATTTAATGTTATTGTTGATATAGTTGAATTTAAATGTACCATCTGCTATTGGTTTTGTTTGTTATCTAAGCTTTTTATTACTTTTATGTGTATTTTTCACATATACTTTTTACATCCAAAGTAACTGCTATTAAACTTCCTTGGGAGCTTTGCCTATTTTTCTGAATATTCCAGAATATAAATGTATTCCTTTAAAGATTTTTTGGCATAAACTTCCAGCTAAGCATGGTAGCGCAAACACACCCACTTGCTCTCTATTCTCTACTGAAACCCTTCAAAAATGACAAAGGGATTTAAGAAAAAATTTTTGAAAACCAATTATAGATTTGCATGCATTTTTAGGACATAATACAGAAAGATCTTGTATATCCTTCACCCCGTTTCCCTCAATAATAATAATGTCCTGCATGACTGAAATTGACATTAATATAATCCACAGATCTTTTTCAGATTCACCAATTTTATGTGCACTGATTAGTTTGTGTATTTAGTTCTCTACAACGTTATCATAGGTAAAGATTTGTGTGAGCACCACCACAGGAAGATACGGAGGACTTCCATCACGTGTCTGCTTTGTGCTAACCTTCTATAGCCACAGTCACTTCCCTCCCTGCCAATCTCTGACAATCATTAATTTGTTTTCCATCTCTATAATCTTGTCATTTCAAGAAGATTATACAAATGCAATAATGTGGTATATAACTTTTTGAGATTGGCTTTTTCACTCAGCAAGTCAAGAGATCCATCCAAGTTTTAACATGTATCAACAATTCATTCCTTTTTAATGCTGAATAGTATTCCAAGGCATATATGTGGTGTAGATGTTTAACTTTTCGCCCATTGAAGAAATGTTTGGGTTGTTTTCAGGAAAGAATTTTTTGTTTTGTTTTGATTTTTTGCTAAAGACTCTGCAAAGATAATGAAAAGATAAGCCACAGTCTCAGAGAAAATGTTTTCCAACCACATGTCCAACAAAGAACTCATATCTAAAGTATACAAATAAATCAACAGTAAAAAATGAGTGAAACAGTTAGAAAATGGGTGGAAGATATGAACAAACACTTTACCGGGAAGATACATAGTTGACAAATGAATATATAAAAAGATATTCAACATAATTCTTTATTAGAAAATACAAAATAAAGCCACAGTCAGATATCACTATATGCTTATCAGAATGACTAAGATAAAAAATGTTGACCATGACAAATGCCGGTGAGGATGTGGAGAAACTGGATCACCATTCATCATGCATGGGAATGCAAAATGGCACAGCTTCTCTGAAAAAGATTATGACAGTTCCTTAAAAAACTAAACATGTGCTTTCCATATGACCCAGCAATTACACTTCTGGGCACAGAAATGAAAGCTTAAGTTCACATAAAACCCTGTACATTAATTTTTATAGCAACCTTATTCATAATAGCCAAAAAATAAATGAAATTTTAAAGGGCATAAACCCAAAGGACAGAGAACACAAGTGGATTTACTACGAAGTTAATGAAGCTGAAGCTTTAGGGCCCCTCACTGTTCACGTGGGTGCCTTCCAAAGGCTCAGGAAGGGACCCTAGAAATGTATTCACACTGTTGTATATTTTTATAAGATTTGCAAAGGTAAGACTTTTTAACCCTAATTAATACTGTTGTGTATTTCCACTCTGACATCTCCTTTATCACATTTCACCTTGCATTTGATGGGGACTGTGATCACTTTCGAGCTCCGGGTAAGGAAAGTTTATTTGGGTATACATTGAGCTTTGGTTTAGAAGGATATATTTATAAGTGCAATCACTCTGTATATAAGTACGTCGCGAACCATCCTAATAGAGGTCATGGCTTCCATGAATATTTCTGCCACCCATTTTACCAACACACTGAGTATCACAATGCAAATACACACTCAGGCTCAGAGATGGTTTTGTGATATGATAGTTCCGTAAGGTATCAGCCTTCAGTATATGCAAGCAGTACATGAGAAATAAGAGTCATTTCTTCACTTGTAAAATTAAACTTCTTTTCTATCCCTTTTCCATCCTTTTAACATTTTTCTGCAGGATAAGTCTTCTGGCAACAAATTCCTTAAGTTATTGTTTATTAGAGAAAGTTTTTATTTCTCCCTCACTTTTGAAAGATAATTTCATTGGGTATGAAATTCAAGGTTGGTTTTTTACTGTTGTCATTGTTCAACACCTTGAATATTTCAGGCCAGGTACAGTGGCTCACACCTGTAATTCCAGCACTTTGGGAGGCCAAGGTGGCAGATCACATGAGCCCCTGAGTTTGAGATCAGCCTAACCCACATGGGGAAACCCCTTCTCTACTAAAAATACAATTAGCCAGGCTTGGTGGCACACACTTGTAATCCCAGCTTCTCAGAAGGTTGAGGCATGCGAATTGCTTGAACCTGGGAGGCAGAGGTTGCAATGAGCCGAAACTGTGCCATTACACTCCAACCTGAGTGACAGAGTGAGACTGCATCTCAATAAAAACAAAACAATAATAACAACAACAACAAAACCAAGCAACCAAACAAACAAAAAGAATATTTCAATCTATTCTCTTCTAGCTTATACTGGTTTTGAGGGGAAGTCCTATAAGTTTTATTCCTGTTACTCTGTAGATGAGGTGACTTTTATCCTTCTGGCATATTTTTGCTTGTCTTGTTTTGTTTTGTTTTTGGAGACAGAGTCTTACTCTGTCACCCAGGCTGGAGTGCAGTGGTACAAACGTGGCTCACTGCAGCCTTGAGCTTTTTGGCTCAGGTGATCCTACTCTCTCAGGCTCCCAAGTAGCTGGGATTACAGGTGCATGCCACCATGCCTGGATAATTTTTTAATTTTTTGTAGAGGCAATGTCTCGCTATGTTGCCCAGGCTGGTCTCAAACTCCCAGGTTCACGTGATCCACCTGCCTTCACCTCCCAAAGTGCTGGGATTACAGATGTGAGCCACAGCGCCCAGTGTCCTCTGTCTTCTCTCAAGCATTTCTCTTTGTCTTCGGTTTTCTGCATTTTGAATAATGTGCCTAGGTGTAGATTTTTTGGTAGTTATCCTGCTACATGTTCTCTAAGTTCTCTGGATCTGTAGGTGTTGGTCATTAATTTTGGAAAATTCTTGGCCATTATTACTTCAAATATTTATTTTCTTTTTTTTTTTTTGATGGGCAAAATTTTATTTTATTTTATTTTTTATACTTTAAGTTCTAGGGTACATGTGCACAACGTGAAGGTTTGTTACATATGTATACATGTGCTATGTTGGTGTGCTGCACCTGTTAACTTGTCATTTACATTAAGTATATCTCCTAATGCTATCCCTCCCCCCTGCCCCCACCCCACCATAGGCCCTGGTGTGTGATATTCCCCACCCTGTGTCCAAGTGTTCTCACTGTTCGGTTCCCACCTATGAGTGAGAATATGCGGTGTTTGGTTTTCTGTCCTTGCGATAGTTTGCTTAGAATGATGGTTTCCAACTTCATCCATGTCCCTACAAACAACACGAACTCATCCTTTTTTATGGCTGCATAGTATTCCATGGTGTATATATGCCACATTTTCTTAATCCAGTCTATCATTGATGGACATTTGGGTTGGTTCCAAGGCTTTGCTATTGTGAATAGTGCCACAATAAACATATGTGTGCATGTGTCTTTATAGCAGTATGATTTATAATCCTTTGGGTATATGCCCAGTAATGGGATGGCTGGATCAAATGGTATTTCTAGTTCTAGATCCTTGAGGAATCGGCACACTGTCTTCCACAATGGTTGAACTAGTTTACAGTCCCACCAACAGTGTAAAAGCATTCCTATTTCTCCACATCCTCTCCAGTACCTGTTGTTTCCTGACTTTTTAATGATCACCATTCTAACTGGTGTGAGATTGTATCTCATTGTGGTTTTGATTTGCATTTCTCTGATGGCCAGTGATGTGAGCATTTTTTATGTGTCTGTTGGCTCCATAAATGTCTTCTTTTCAGAAGTGTCTATTCATATCCTTTGCCCACTTTTTGATGGGGTTATTTGATTTTTTCTTGTAAATTTCCTTAAGTTCTTTGTAGATTCTGGATATTAGCCCTTTGTCAGATGGGTAGATTGTAAAAATGTTCTCCCATTCTGTAGGTTGCCTGTTCACTCTGATGGTAGTTTCTTTTGCTGTGCAGAAGCTCTTTAGTTTAATGAGATACATTTGTCAATTTTGGCTTTCATTGCCATTGCTTTTGGTGTTTTAGTCATGAAGTCCTTGTCCATACCTATGTCCTGAATGGTATTGCCTAGGTTTTCTTCTAGGGTTTTTATGGTTTTAGGTCTAACATTTAAGTCTTTAATCCATCCTGATTTGATTTTCGTATAAGGAGTAAGGAAAGGATCCAGTTTCAGCTTTCTACATATGGCTAGCCAGTTTTCCCAGCACCCTTTATTAAATAGGAAATCCTTTCCCCATTTCTTGTTTTTGTCAGGTTTGTCAAAGATCAGATGGTTGTAGATGTGTGGTATTATTTCTGAGGGCTCTGTTCTGTTCCATTGGTCTATATCTCTGTTTTGGTACCAGTACCATGCTGTTTTAGTTACTGTAGCCTTATAGCATAGTTTGAAGTCAGGTAGCGTGATGCCTCCAGCTTTGTTCTTTTGGCTTAGGATTGACTTGGCAATGTGGGCTCTCTTTTGGCTCCACATGAGCTTTAAAGTAGTTTTTTTCCAATTCTGTGAAGAAACTCATTGGTAGCTTGATAGGGATGGCATTGAATCTATAAATTACCTTGGGCAATATGGCCATTTTCACAATATTGATTCTTCCTATCCATGAGCGTGGAATGTTCTTCCATTTGTTTGTGTCCTCTTTTATTTCTCTGAAAAGTGGTTCTCCTTGAAGAGGTCCTTTACATCCTTTGTAAGTTGGATTACTAGGTATTCTCTTTGAAGCAATTGTGAACGGGAGTTCACTCATGATTTGGCTCTCTGTTTGTCTCTTATTGGTGTATAGGAATGCTTGTAATTTTTGCACATTGATTTTGTATCCTGAGACTTTGCTAAATTTGCTTATCAGCTTAAGGAGATTTTGGGCTGAGATGATGGGGTTTTCTAAATATACAATCATGTCATCTGCAAACAGAGACAATTTGACTTCCGCTTTTCCTAACTGAATATGCTTTATTTCTTTCTCCTGCCTGATGGCCCTGGCCAAAACTTCCAACACTATGTTGAATAGGAGTGGTGAGAGAGGGCATCCCTGTCTTGTGCCAGTTTTCAAAGGGAATGCTTCCAGTTTTTGCCCATTCAGTATGATATTGGCTGTGGGTTTGTCATAAATAGCTCTTATTATTTTGAGATATGTCCCATCAATACCTAGTTTATTGAGAGTTTTTAGCATGAAGGACTGTTGAATTTTGTCAAAGGCCTTTTCTGCAACTATTGAGATAATCACGTGGTTTTTGTCTTTGGTTCTGTTTATATGCTGGATTACGTTTATTGATTTGCGTATGTTGAACCAGCCTTGCATCCCGGGGATGAAGCCAACTTGATCATGGTGGATAAGCTTTTTGATGTGCTGCTGGATTCCATTTGCCAGTATTTTATTGAGGATTTTTGCATCGATGTTCATCAGGGATATTGGTCTAAAATTCTCTTTTTTTTGTTGTGTCTCTGCCAGGCTTTGGTATCAGGATGATGTTGGCCTCATAAAATGAATTAGGGAGGATTCCCTCTTTTTCTATTGATTGGAATAGTTTCAGAAGGAATGGTACAAGCTCCTCTTTGTACCTCTGGTAGAATTCAGCTGTGAATTGTCTAGTCCTGGACTTTTTTGGGTTAGTAGGCTATTAATTATTGCCTCAATTTCAGAACCTGTTATTGGTCTATTCAGGGATTCAATTTCTTCCTGGTTTAGTCTTGGGAGGGTGTATGTGTCCGGGAATTTATCCATTTCTTCTAGATTTTCTAGTTTATTTGTGTAGAGGTGTTTATAGTATTCTCTGATGGTAGTTTGTATTTCTGTGGGATCAGTAGTGATATCCCCTTTATCATTTTTTATTGCGTCTATTTGATTCTTCTCCCTTTTCTTCTTTATTAGTCTTGCTAGTGGTCTACCAATTTTTTTGATCTTTTTGAAAAACCAGCTCCTGGATTCATCAATTTTTTGAAGGGTTTTTTGTGTCTCTATCTCCTTCAGTTCTGCTCTGATCTTAATTATTTCTTGCCTTCTGCTAGCTTTTGAATGTGTTTGCTCTTGCTTCTCTAGTTCTTTTAATTGTGATGTTAGAGTGTCAATTTTAGATCTTTCCTACTCTCTCTTGTGGGTATTTAGTGCTATAAATTTCCCTCTACACACTGCTTTAAATGTGTCCCAGAGATTCTGGTATGTTGTGTCATTGTTCTCATTGATTTCAAAGAACATCTTTATTTCTGCCTTCCTTTCATTATGTACCCACTAGTCAATCAGGAGCAGGTTGTTCAGTTTCCATATAGTTGAGTAGTTTTGAGTGAGTTTCTTAATCCTGAGTTCTAGTTTGATTGCACTGTGGTCTGACAGACAGTTTGTTATAATTTCTGCTCTTTTACATTTGCTGAGGAGTGCTTTACTTGTGGTCAATTTTGGAATAAGCATGATGTGGTGCTGAGGAGAATGTATATTCTGTTGATTTGGGGTGGAGAGTTCTGTAGATGTCTATTAGGTCCACTTGGTGCAGAGTTGAGCTCAATTCCTAGATATCCTTGTTAACTTTCTGTCTCGTGGATCTGTCTAATGTTGACAGTAGGGTGTTGAAGTCTCCCATTATTATTGTGTGGGAGTCTAAGTCTCTTTGTAAGTCTCTAAGGACTTGCTTTATGAATCTAGGTGCTCCTGTATTGGGTGCATATATATTTAGGATAGTTAGCTCTTCTTGTTGAATTGATCCCTTTTTACCATTATGCAATGGCCTTCTTTGTCTCTTTTGATCTTTGATGGTTTAGTCTATTTTATCAGAGACTAGGATTGCAACCTCTGCTTTTTTTTTGTTTTCCATTTGCTTGGTAGATCTTCCTGCATCCCTTTATTTTGAGCCTATGTATGTCTCTGCACGTGAGATGGGTCTCCTGAATACAGCACACTGACGGATCTTGAGTCTTTATCCAATTTGCCAGTCCGTGTCTTTTAATTGGAGCATTTAGCCCATTTACATTTAAGGTTGATATTGTTATGTGTGAATTTGATCCCATTATTATGATGTTAGCTGGTTATTTTGCTTGTTAGTTGATGCAGTTGCCTCCTAGAATCGATGGTCTTTACAATTTGGCATGTTTTTGCAGTGGCTGGTACCAGTTGTTCCTTTCCATGTTTAGTGCTTCCTTCAGGAGCTCTTGTAAGGCAGGTGTGGTGGTGACAAAATCTCTCAGCATTTGTTTGTCTGTAAAGGATTTTGTTTCTCCTTCACTTATGAAGCTTAGTTTGGCTGGATATGAAATTCTGGGTCGAAAATTCTTTTCTTTAAGAATGTTGAATATTGGCCCCCACTCTCCTCTGGCTTGCAGAGTTTCTGTCAAGAGATCTGCTGTTAGTCTGATGGGCTTCCCTTTGTGGGTAACCCGACCTTTCTCTCTGGCTGCCCTTAACATTTTTTCCTTCATTTGAACTTTGGTGAATCTGACAATTATATGTCTTAGAGTTGCTCTTCTCGAGGTGGATCTTTGTGGCGTTCTCTGTATTTCCTGAATTTGAATGTTGGCCTGCCTCACTAGGTTGGGGAAGTTCTCCTGGGTAATATCCTGAGGAGTGTTTTCTACCTTGATTCTATTCTCCCCGTCACTTTCAGGCACACCAATCAGATGTAGATTTTGTCTTTTCACATAGTCCCATATTTCTTGGAGGCTTTGTTGGTTTCTTTTTACTCTTTTCTCTCTAAACTTCTCTTCTCACTTCATTTCATTCATTTGATCTTCAATCACTGATACCCTTTCTTCCACTTGTTCAAATCGGCTACTGAAGCCTGTGCTTGCATCATGTAGTTCTCGTGCTATGGTTTTCAGCTCCACCAGGTCGTTTAAGGACTTCTCTATGTTGTTTATTCTAGTTAGGCATTTGTCTAATCTTTCTTCAAGGTTTTTAGCTTCTTTGCAATAGGTTCAAACATCCTCCTTTAGCTCAGAGAAGTTTGTTATTACTGATCGCCTGAAGCCTTCTCCCAACTTGTCAAAGTCATTCTCCATCCAGCTTTGTTCCATTGCTGGCGAGGAGCTGTGTTCCTTTGGAGGGGAAGAGGCGCTCTGATTTTTAGAATTTTCAACTTTTCTGCTCTGGTTTCTCCCCATCTTTGTGGTTTTATCTACCTTTGGTCTTTGATGATGGTGATGTATAGATGGGGTTTTGAAGTAGATGTCCTTTTGTTTGTTAGTTTTCCTTCTAGCAGTCAGGACCCTTAGCTTCAAGTCTGTTGTAGCTTGCTGGAGGTCCACTCCAGATCCTGTTTGCCTCGGTATCACCAGCAGAGGCTGCAGAACAGCAAGTATTGCAGAACGGCAGATGTTGCCGCCTGATCCTTCCTCTGGAAACATCGTCTCAGAGGGGCACCCAGCTGTATGAGGTGTCAGTCAGTCCCTACTGGGAGGTATCTCCCAGTTAGGCTACTCAGGGGTCAGGGACCCACTTGAGGAGGCAGTCTGTCCGTTCTCAGATCTCAAACTCTGTGCTGGGAGAACCCCTACTCTCTTCAAAGCTGTCAGACAGGGACGTTTAAGTCTGCAGAAGTTTCTACTGCCTTTTGTTCAGCTATGCTCTGTCACTAGAGGTGGAGTCTACAGAGGCAGGCAGGCTTCCTTGAGCTGTGGTGGGCTCCACCCAGTTTGAGCTTCCCAGCTGCTTTGTTTACTTAGTCAAGCCTCAGCAATGGCAGATGCCCCTCCCCCAGCCTTGCTGCCACCTTGCAGTTCAATCTGAGACTGCTGTGCTAGCAGTGAGCAAGGCTCTGTGGGCATGGGACCCTCCGAGTCAGGCGTGGGATATAATCTCCTGATGTGCCATTTGCTAAGGCCATTGGAAAAGTGCAGTATTAGGGTGGGACTATCCCAATTTTCCAGGTACCGTCTGTCACAGCTTCCCTTTGCTACAGAAGGAATTCCCTGACTCCTTGTGCTTCCCAGGTGAGGCGATGCCCTGCCCTGCTCCATGGGCTGCACCCACTGTCTGACAAGACCCAGTGAGATGAACCTGGTACCTCACTTGGATATGCAGAAATCACCTGTCTTCTGCGTCGCTCACGCTGGGAGCTGCAGACTAGAGCTGTTTCTATTCAGCCATCTTGGAATCTCCGTATTGCTTCAACTATTTCTTCTGCTCCATTCTCTCTGTCTTCTTCCTCTGGTATTCCAGTTACATGTATGCTATGCCTTTTGAAATTATCCTACAGTTCTTGAATATTCTGTTCTATTTTTAAAAATTCTTTTGTTTCCTTGCATTTCTGCTTGAGAAGTTTCTGTTGGTCTAATTTAGGCTCACTGATTCTTCTCTCAGCTATTTCCAGTCTACTGATAATCCTCTCAAAGGTATCCTTCATTTATCTTAGTATTTTTTTCTTTTTAGTATTTAATTTTTATTCTTTCTTAGTTTACATTTCTCCACTTAAATTCCCCATCTGTTCTTGCATGTTATCTATTTTTTACATTAGTACCCTCAGATTTTAATCATAGCTATTTTAAATTCTCTGTCTGTTGATTTCAATGTCTGTGTCATATCTGAGCCTGGTTTTGAGGCTTGCTTTATCTTTCTAGATTGTGTGTTTTCTTGCATTTGGCTTGCCTTATAATTTTTGTGTGTGTGTGTGGAAAGCCAGATGTGTCATACTTGGTAGTAGGGATTGAGGTAAATTGATCTCTAGTGTGAGGTTTTATGCTAATCTGCTAGGAGTTGGGCTGTGTTTAATATCTGAAGTAATTACAGGAGCCAGAGACTTCAAATTCCTCCAGTGTACTTTTTTTTTGTCTCTTCTTCAGTTTTGGCTTCCCTGAGTACTCCTGCTCAGAGTTTGTGTGTTTCAACCCTAAGGTCATGACTCCTAAGCATTTCTCATTCCCAGGCAAATGCACACTCAGCCTCTAGCAATTTGTCAGACTTGCCATCTAAGTGTTCTTACCAGTTTGTGAACTCCAGAGGCATCTGCTTCCAGTGAGCAGATCTCAGCTGGACTCACTTCTGGATTCCATAATTTTGTAGGGGTAATGGGAACAGAGTTTGTTCACCATGTCTCTGATGTGTCCAAGAAAAGTTGATAATTTTCAGTTTTTCAGTTTGATCTTGTTGTAAGGATGGAAATGACAGCTTCCAATCTCTTTACACATCACAGCTGAAACTGGAAGTCTCTTGGCAGAGGAGATATTTCGATAGATATTGCCAAATTGCCATTCAAAAAGATTGCAACAGTTTACATTCCCATAAATAATATATGCAATGACTTAAATACAATTATTTTTAAATAGCTTGAAACAACTAAGAACACTTGGTAGTATTTGATCTTGAGACTGTGGGACAAACCCTAATAGTATGAATATCAGAGAAAGTCTTGAAACTAAGAAGGAGGAATCAGGAGGGGAGGTTGTGTTCTAATGTATTATAAATTTAGCATTCCTCCAGTTATGCTCTTTCTTAGTTAAAAATAAAAGTAATGAGTAAAAACACTGATCATGCTAAAGAATTGGTGGGTTTGCATATACCTAGCCTCACACATATAAAATGCGTCAGAATTTTCCATGAGTCAGGAATCACAATTGAAATTCCTGACCTTGTTCTGGCTCCAGGAGGGAACACAGCTTCGCTATTGTATGCATGCAGCTGACTTCTACACAGGAAGTAATCCTTGACGGTTTCAAACCGTGCCTCTTCTTTCTTTTTTAAAACAAAAATATGCTCCGTTAAAATTTCTCTTAATTTTTTCATTATAGCCAGAGAAATAATAAGTGCTTTTTCCCCTGCCTATCCTTGTGGAGACGATGAAATGGCAGTGAGTTGATTTTTTTTTTTCTTTTCCCACATGAATGTTATTTTTCCATAAATCCTTTTTCTGTGAGTGGAAAATTCACTTCAAAATCCAGTAAATGGTTTTTTAAAGGCAGCAAGGGGCAAAACCCTAACAAACCAGTGATCCTTCTATTGACCACAATCCTTCAACTTTTATTTTTACCTCATTGGAAATTTTATCTTAGAATTGGATAATCTTTAGTATGAAGTAAAATAATTGAAAAAGAAAGGTCTGATAACATATTTCAGGGTCAAAATGTAAAACAAAAAATGAGTCAAATAATTTGGTGTAACAGAGCCATCTTAATTTAAGCTTAAGTTACCCCAAAAGTGACTGAAGAAAAGACTGTCTTAAATGGGCTATTTCATTATTGTTAAAAGCTACAGTGTCATTTGTTCACTCACTCTGGTATAAAAAGCTACAGTGTCATTTGTTCACTCACTTTACTAATGGTAAATGAACTCTCTATTCTAAAGAATGTAAAAAGGTTCTCCATCCTTGATAACAATAAGCTATGGACAGGAAATGAAATATGAAGCAAAGCCAAAACTCTTCTTTCAGCTTTGTTTTGTTAAGCTCTGTTCTCATAAGATATTGTCAGTCACAATGAAATGTGACTTTACTAAATGTTATCATTTAATAACATAGAGGACATAAAAATAACACTTCACCCCCAGGTGCTGAGATTGGGACAAACTGAAGAAGTTATTTCCACATTTACATGATAATATTGCTATAAGCAGTATTGAAAACTGTCCAATATTCAAGTTTCTTTTTAAAAATAATTCAGGTTCAATCCCTCTGACCATAGAAGATATATCTGTTTTGTAGTTTAAAGCATCATCCAACACAAATTCAAACTTTCGTCTGCATTGACTAACCCAATTCTTTATACATGATTTTTTACTAAAAACAATTTAAGAACATAAAAATTTGAAGTAAATATTTTTATTATTATTTTTTAAAGAGCCCATGTAGCCACAAAAAGTAAACTCAGTGATCCAAATGAAAGCTTATAGATGAACAGAAGGCCCTTTGCTCTCAAATGCCTTTGCTTCTGTTTTAACAGTGTTTCTGAGTAGGAGAATGTACTAAAATCACCCACTTCACAACTCACTTTCCAAACCAGTAGTTTGGGATTAGAGGGATTTTTTTCTATGTGCAGAGAGACAACAAAAATTTAAAAACTTTTACATTCAGTCATCAGGAATTATCCTTATTCTATTATCTTTCCTCAAGTCAAAAAGTAGTTTCTCAAAATGTTCTCATGCTACTAAATATTAGACTTCAAGGTGTGTTTATCTCATCAAAACTACAGCACCTGTAATTTATGTGTCTCTCCTTTTTTCTTGGTTTACATAGAAAATATTGTTCCAGAGAAAGCTCTCAATTCTAAAAGCTTTAAAACTTTGTTATCAGCAGAAAAAGAATCTCAGGAGTAATGGTACCATTTGGATGTATAGTCCTGCCAGATGAGCAAGAGACTTGATGATGAAAACCTAGTCAACTTCATGATGATCTGAGGGCTACTAGTTGGTTTCTGAATTTATAAACTGCAGATGAATTACTCTCAACAAGTGGTATATCAACACTTTAACTGTGGGCTACATTAGAGATTCATTTTATTCTGAGTTGATTAGAAACAAGAGTAAAGGATGAGATAGAATGGGGAAAGAGAAGTAGAAAATAGAGTTGATTTTTTACTTTTGGAAGGATCTACTCTCAGATGCAATAGTATAGAAGTAATTACAGTGACAATCATCACATATACCATGCACTAGTGCCTGAAGCACTTGTGTAATATAGTACCATCTGTTTTTGGAGGCTCATTACTTCCTCTCTTTCTTCTCCATCAATCTGCCTACATTGCAACTTCTCCTAGGCTGTGTTGTTTTTCCATAACCTATGTTTTGTTTCCTTTATCCTCTCATTAGTGATTTTGCTCTTTTTGAGCTACCATAGTGGTATGCTGCAACAATTTGGAGTCAGATTCACCTAAAGAAATTTATGCATTTCAGTTACCTATATGCTGAAGATGTATTATTCCTAGCCTGTTTAATGTTATCAAATACAACATCTTCTGTTTCAATGAAGTAGGTTTCAATGTAGAATAATGGATAAGAGCTCAGGTTGCAATGTGAGAAAGTTGGGGTCGTATCTCATGCCTACCACTTAATAGGTGAGTGTTCCTAGGCAATATACACTTATTCTCTAAGTCTCTATTTTCTCATTGGTAAATGAACTTAATAATAGAACTAATGGCTTCATGGGTTTTGGGTCGATATTAAATGAACTCCTCCATGAACAGTGCATAGCATAAAGCATGGGGTATAATGGGCAGTCAATGAATGCTATCATTCAAAAAAAATATCAAACATGACATTGCAAATCTATTCTAAATGGAAAGAGGTGTAATACAGTATCCTCATCTTGTTGAAACTGATTATTTTCTATTATGATGAGGAGTTTAATTGATAGGCATCTTAGAACTCATGTGCTGAGTGTGCAGCTTTCTGGATGCCAACCCCAAATTAGAGGGCACAGAAGAGTAACCTACTCTAATTCTAATAGATGATAGAACCTAAACATAATCCATTTGGTTTATAGCATCAGATAAACTTGTCATATTAGTATCATCAGTCATTACTAATTAATTCAAATATTAAAGCAGGTTTACATCCCAAGGAGAGTTCCTGTGCTAAGACTTTTATCAAATAAGGTCCAAAAACAAATGGTCCATTGAATGATGCTGTTTCTAACAGACCGACTTAATAAAACAGATCTTTCAGAAACTTCTACAATTATTGAGACTTGGTCTTTTGGCTACATATCCTAACTCAGAGAATTTTTTTAAAAGTGAAAGAATCAACAATTATTTTCTAGTCAATTACTCTTTGCTAGTTTTGAGTGAACTTGAATTTTTAGAAACCATATGACTTGAGATTTAAAAGATGTATGTTAAGTGATATAAGTATTCCTCTAGCTATTAGGCTCAGTGCTCAAGTTTTGTTCTTTGTGAGCTGTTAAAGTTGTATGATGTGGTCGTGCAGGGTCAAAGTAAATCAGTCACTTTTTCATAGTAATAGTTCATTTGTTTGTTATCCTATGTTTATGGTTACCTAACAATGCTCTGACCCGGTCTTTGACATTTATTCCTGAGGGTCAGCAGATGACATAAAAAGAAACACCAAGTTGTAAATTGACTCTTTGTTAATAAATCCTGTTGAAATTTTGATAGAAAGTGGCAGTTAAAAACAACTGTTTAAAGTGGTTTGTGAATGATGCATGATTTCAATAATCTATTCTTTCCTTTTTCTCCTTTAGCACTGATTATCAAGATTTGACTATAAATAACTCTCCAGACGCAGAGGCTAAAAACTGCCAATCAACAGTCTCTGCAGTATCTTTTATGAGTTCCTGGATGAGTGCCTTCCCGTTTTTTCTGGTAATGAAATGTGTCTGGCATGTCTTCTGCTGGGTACTTCAATATTAACCCTATTTCATTAGGATATTCTAATTTAACATGTACAAACTTGTAGATGCTGTACAAGAAAGCTATACCAGTGAACTCCCTGTACAAGAAAGCTATACCAGATACTGATATTATCACCAAGAAATTTCTTTAAAGTGAACCACATTCCAAGGTGGTGTTCCCAACAATGATGGTGTTGCAACTCAAAGAAGGCAAAAGAAGCAATCATTTGTTACCTCTAGGCTCTCCCATGAAAATCCCTACAGTGTCCTTATGCCATATACCTCATATTGAAGAATCCAAGGGCAGCATTAAGTTATTCCCTGCTGTATTGCTCCACCTTGTTTCTTGGTGGACAAGGGAGCACTCTAAGCTTGAATTTCCCCTTTCCCAAGACTAAAAATAGACAATGGGCCAGCTACATGGTTCATTGTTGTAGGATCTTGAGTGAGTAAGATTAAATTTGTAATAGCTCAAATTATTTCAATCTTAATCTCTATTTAATAAAAAGTCTTTGGTTCAGGCAGTTAAATGATTTCAGCAGGTGTGTTTGCCTACAGTTATTTAGTCTTACTGCCTAGTTTCTATAAGGTTGGGTTATAAATTGCACTACTAGAGATTTTGTTGATCTCAAAGCATTTTCTAAATTAGCTCTGTGATCAAAATAAGAAATAATTGAGAAGAAACAATTTCTCCAAAGAATAGTTAAGAATATTTGTCCTTAGCTCCTTGGGCTGGCCTCATGGACATGCAAATTGTATGGTCATACAGTCCTTAGGAGACCTTGTGCCTGGCTTCATGCCTTTCTGTGCCATTTTAAAATTCTTGATAATTTTATCTTTGAACTTGTGGTTTGTAAGTTAGTGAAATGGGACAATGGAGCATGTGCATGAGCAGAGAAGACACATACAATGCATGATTGATGTGATACCTCATTACCCCATGAGCCATGTAGTATTCACCATGGCCCATGAGCAGAACATTCCGGTGGACCCACGATACATGGGAGTTCACTAAAACTCAAAGTAAGCAATGTTAAGCATGTTAGGTCTACCACTGAGTAAGTAGCAGGAGGAGAAGTGGTCTGATAACTGCAAGAGACCACTTTTCTTTTGAATGAGAACTCGCTTTGAATGAGAACTTTCTTTGAATGCAAACAGAAGGAAATAGAGTTCTAAAAGGCAGGAACAGCAAGGAACTCTATCATATCCATAACTCATGTTACTTCCCTGTATTAGCCAACCACATATGCTAGAAATTGTGACATAAAGCAGAGAGAAAGATAAGTTGATCTACAGTTAACTTTCCTTTTAGTTTTTCCTTACCCATCAGTAAGTCAGAGGTAGAGAATGCTGGTAGAATGTATGTATATGAGGAAGAGAAGTAAGAACAGTTGAGTTAGTATTCTGCAGCATTTCCACTGTTCTAGTCAGAGCAAAATACATGTGCATGTATGAATACAAAATACAAATTGTGTGATTTTGATGATTCTACATTGGGTTAATGGCTTTTAAATTTGTGTTCAAGACTGGCATTGCACAATATAAAGATGAAGGGTAAGAATCCTGCTAATAACTTGAAATTTTATTTTTTCTTATTTAGAACAGAATTATAGTAACAAATATAAAAACTATGACAAGTCAAGAGAAAGACTGTGAAAGAAAGGAAAAAACTATTTTAGTACCTTTAACAGCATGTTATTTTCTGCTTTTTGAGTAAGAGATTCTGCATTTCATTTTGTTCTGGGCACTGCAAATTATATAGCTGGCCCTGGTTGCACCACAGCCGTTTGCTCCTTGACCTTGCTAAATCACTAAGAGGTGGGATTTGAGAAGAATGGAGGGGCAGGTGAGGCAGTGAGGCATCCTTCATCCTTCCCTGCAAAGCCCTAGGGATTCTTTTCTGTATTGCTTTAATAAAGGCCTTTCTTGCTTTTTTGTGAAATTATATTAATAATAGTAGCTTCTATTAGTTTTCCAACCAAAGAAAGGTCCCCGTATTATTCCTTATTTCTAATTTACTAAATACATCCTACCCTTTGTTAAACTCAAGTCATCTTTGCTATTGTTACTTTCTATAAGCAAGTTCAAATCACCCATGATTTGACACTGTGGATTACTTGCTTCTCTTCATTTTCTTTTTGTTTGTTTGTTTTTGAGATGGATTCTCTCTCTGTCACCTTGGCTGGAGTGCAGTGGCACAATCTTGGCTCACTGCAACCTCTGCCTCCTGGGTTGAAGCAATTCTCTTGCCTCAGCCTCCCGACTACCTGGGATTACAGGCCTGCACTATCACGACTGGTTAATTTTTGCATTTTTAGTAGAGACGGAGTTTCACCATGTTGGCCAGGCTGGTCTCGAACTCCTGACTTCAAGTGATTCACCTGCCTCAGCCTCCCGAAGTGCTGGGATTACAGGTGTGAGCCACTACGCCTGGCCATTTCTCTTCATTTTCTTTTCTCAGTTTGTATTCAACCATCTAATTTCAAAACCATTTCCTTTTTATTACATTTTTAAACTCATAATTTAAGGTCACTAAAAGTATTTTACATATATCCTGCAAAATTTGATCCTTTTCTTTTCCCTTTTTTCTTATGTCCTGATTTCTTAGGTCCACAGACATGTAGGTAAGACCTAGGCCTTTGTAGATGTCCCGTTGATTACTTCTAAAGAAGAAAAGAAACATGTTGCTAGTGCCCTTTAAAGATCTCCCAAGAGGCTATAAGCAACTTGCCAAAATGTCAGTAATGTTTTACCTCCGCCTTCACCTCTACCTGTCATTCATCACCTCTAAGCAAATCTTTTGATCTTAGGAAAACCTCCACCTTGCCTTTTTAGTTTCTTTGATTTCTTACCTCACACTATCTAATTTCTGAAGTCTCAGTATCAAAAGTGGTGAGACCTAAACCCTGTTCTGATTTCTTTTATCTGTATCTTAAAGGAGCTTTAAAATTTCAAGACCATCTTCATTCTGACCTCTGCATACATGCCCTACCCCATTGCTTCCCTGCCCTTAGCTTTTTAGGAATACCAAGCTTCCTGAATTTATTCAAATGTGCCTTGTGTTTCAGGCCTCCTCACTTTTTCTCTTGTTAGTCCTTCTGTCTAGAATATCCTTTATTATCTTCTTTACTTAAATAATTACTTTTCAAGCTTAAAGTGTCAGCTCAGGCATTACCTCCACTGCAAGTCTTTCCTGTTCCTTCATAAGACAAGTTAGGGTCCATCCAGTTAGGGCCCATATTACCCTGGGTATCACTCTATGTCAACACATCGTATATTGTACTAAAAACATCTGTTCATGTGATTGCCTTCAGACCATACTATGATGTCCTTGAGGGCAGGGATGTATTTTTTTAATTTGTTGCATTGTATAGTCCTGGACACATAGCAGTATTCAACAGATGTATTTTTCCCTAAATTAAGACAAGTTGAATTAGATGTGCTTTAATATAATATGTGATCTCTCTTCTGGACATTATTTATGTGGTCCTAGCCCAGAGAATATACAGACAGTTGATCCTTGAACAACGTAGGGTTTGTGCAGTTGAAACTCCCCTGAAACTACTATCAGCCCACTGTTGACCAAAAACCTTATCGATAATATAAATAGACAATTAATACATATTTTGTATGTTATATGTATTATATACTGTATGTAAGCTAGAGAAAACAATGTTAAGAAAATCATAAGGAAGAGAAAATGTGTTTACTATTAAATAAATGAAAGTGGATCAGCAGTGGTCTTCATTCTCATTGCCTTCACATTTGGTAGGCTGAGGAAGAGGAGGGGTTGGTCTTGTTATCTCAGGGGTGGCAGAGGCAGAGGAAAACCCATGTATAAGTGTACCAGCACAGTTCAAACCCATGTTGTTCAACGATGTGTGTGTTGTATAAATATATATGTGTATATAAATTATGTGCTCCAGCATTATTCGCTGGAGATTTTTTTTTTTTTTTTTTGACAGAGTCTCACTTTGTAGCCCAGGCTGATGTGCAGTTGTGCGATCTTTGCAACCTCCACCTCCTGGGTTCAAATGGTTCTTCTGCCTCAACCTCCCGAGTAACTGGGATTACAGGGCACCACTATGCCTGACTAATTTTTTGCATTTTTAATAGAGACAGGCTTTCACCATGTTGGCCAGGCTGGTCTCAAACTCCTGGCCTCAAGTGATCTGCCCACCTAGGCCTCCCAAAGTGCTGGGATTACAAGCCTGGGCCACTGTGCCCGGCTAGAATTTTTAAAAAGTCATAGAATCTTAAAGTTAAAAAGAACCCCAGAGTATCCCACTCAATTTAGGAATCTCCTTTGCAAAGTTTTGGCCACTTGTTATCCATTTTATTTAATAATTTAATTTCATCTTATTCTTTTAACCTGGATTAGGGGAAGGAGATGATGAGGAAGAGATAGTTTCACAGACCCTTTTACTCAAAGCCAGTTGCTAATATAAATTATCTTCTCCAGAAGCCTATTGTAATCAGGGATAAGTTGAGTCATAGGTAGTGGAAAAGTCATCAAAAACTTCTGCTATCCCTAGGTTTGGGCAATCCTTTCTGAAGAATTTCACAAGAAGATTCTACCAAATTTTCAGCAATTCAAAAGTTCTGTTATAAGCTCAGCTAAAGATAAGCCATTTAGAGAGTAGTTTTGAGTACTTTTCATGAGCTTTAGCTAGAATTTTGATTTCTTGGTACTTTTTGATTCATTTCATTCTTGGGAAAGCTGAGTGCATGAACTGTCATTTTCGTCAGTGTCTTGCGTCAGTTACAAGATTGATATCTATTCTTTTTACATTAGGACAAGAACATTGGATTCCAAGAAGCAACTTCCAGGTTTTTCAAGTTTTTCAGTATCAGTATTTCCTTATATATGGGTCCTATCTACCTTGCCATAGACTCACAGACATATGTAGGAGGTTAGCCCTCTGGTGGTGATGAAGGCCAGCCTTTACAGTCAACTGGAGACTGGTCACTTGTCCACACGCCTAAGGGATCTGATCTGATGAACAGGGCCTACCCGAGGAACCTGACATGTGGGTTCTGTACTTTCTGCTGCCAGTTCTTTAAGAGGTTCAAGGATCTTTAACTTTGTCTCTGTACTAACTCCTTGTACTGCTGAAAATAGGCAATGCCTATCTAACTTTGCCAGCTAATTTTGAGGGTCAAAGGAAAAAATATGTGCAGAGTTAAAAGTGCCGTGGAA
Source organism: Macaca thibetana thibetana (assembly GCF_024542745.1). Taxonomy (NCBI): domain Eukaryota; kingdom Metazoa; phylum Chordata; class Mammalia; order Primates; family Cercopithecidae; genus Macaca; species Macaca thibetana. Next base: position 130,749,151 of record NC_065581.1, read on the forward strand.
GTGAAAAAGTGTTGTGTTCACTCTTCTGTCCCTATTGGGAGCTGATTGCTGATCTCATTTTGCATCATAAACTGGGTGGCCCAGATTGGGTGGAGCAGATAGAAAGAAAGAGGTATCTAGAAAGAAGAAAAGATGGGCTTAACAGTGTTGACTTTTTTCTCTGTGTACTGATTGAGACCATTTCTTAATCAGAGAAAATCTGTTTGGGATCCAGAATGGTTTTCTCTGAAAAGATGAATTGCTAAATTACAAAACTAGGACAATGGGATGGAGAGACTTCTCACCCATGATTTGACCCTATGGATTACTTACTTCTCTTCATTTTCTTAAAAACCATAATTGCCCCGCAATGGATCATGGATCCCAGGCTGCTTCTGGACAGGTTCTATTGGGCCAACACTCAGTCTTACGTTCAGTACCCCTATTTGTGTCCTGTGGCATTGTGCCCAATGTAGCAACTAGAGTGATAAATGACTTCCTGCTCCTAAGGTCACCAAATAAGCAAATGCTCCCCAGGGGTCATTAGATGGCTTTGTATTCTTCTCCTAAATTGTTCCATCAGTGAGCCAGGATGGCGGAGGACTTGATTGTTTTTTATTTTATTTTTGATGCTCCTTCTAGGCTCCAGACTCACTGGAGACATCCTGACACATAATGCTTTGCCCAGCACAATGTGATGCCCTTTACCTAGTAAAAGGGTGAGTCCCATAAAGGTGCTGCCTTCCCCCCAGAACAAACAACGGAAATGCATCAGGAGAGCTCAGCTGCAGACAGAATGCACATCATGAAGCAGGAGCCACCCTGGGATTGCTCAGATGAAAGCCAATTTCAATGAACATTGTGTTTCAAAGCCTGCTTCCTCTTGCTCGGTAAGAGCTGCAGAAGGAACATCCCACTTGCGTCTGCTGACACAAAAGAATGCTGTGGCTGGGAGATCTTATCGAGCCTTCCTGTGCCACAGCAACAGAGCTCCAGTTGTGTCTTGTAAGAATTGGTCATTGTTTCATGGGGACGACTGGCTCCTTTGGGTGGGATCTGATGGCATCTCATGGAGTTGAGGTAGGTGGTGCTGGGAGGTCAGCCAGCCACATGACCTGGCTTGCTGGCTTCTCAGAAGTCAGATAGAAAAGCAAACTTCACCCAGTTTGCTGGATGCCGAATAGTTAAACATTTTAAGTTTAACCATTAAAATATGTATATTCTGTTTCCTTAATAATATCTTCAACTGTACAAGTTAAGAACAAAAACTAGAAATGATGTCCAGGGTTTCTCTATTGGAATAAGCTGTTTATTGTTTTCTTTTAACCAACAGTTGCTTGATTCTGATGAAACTGAGAAAAATCAAGTAGTGTTTTGAAAAATATAAAGTTAATTATTTAAAACTATCTCTGGAGAATGTAGATGCTAATATGTAAACATTTTAGTGTTGATGACATAAGTCTCAAAAATATATATTTGCTTCATGAAGGTGAACCTTCAGTTTACAATCATCACATTTATATATAATAGTGTAAGTTAATAACCTCAACTTAATTAAATTTGGCTAATTCTAGATAATGTCTCCTTTTCCTAGAAAGTTTGTGGCCTCTTCTAGAGAGGGAAAATTGATGGTTACTTGTTCAGTTATATGCAGAGTAGAATTTGAATTTGGTTCTCTTTCCTCTTTGTCTTCCGATAGGTCTGCTGCAGTAATGAAAACATACGGAAATATATGTAACTGTCGGTAGACATGTCAAGGAAAAGGGGGGCCAGGAGTTTCCTAAAGGAACTTAAAAAAATTTTAGATTGAGGGGGTACATGTGTAACTTTGTTACATGGTATGTTTTGTGATGCTGAGGTTTGGGCTTCTATTCGAACCATCAGCCAAATAGTAAACACAGTATTCAATAGGTAGCTTTTAAACTCTTGCTTTGCTTCCTCACCCCTTCCCCCACTTTTGGAGTCCCCAATGTCTGTTGTTTTCATCTTTATGTCCATGTGTACTCAATACTTAACTCCCACTTATAAGTGAGAATATGCAATATCTGATTTTCTGCTTCTGCACTAATTTACTTAGGATAATGACCTCCAGCTACATCCACATCTCTGCAAAGGACATGATTCCATTTATTTTTATGGCTGCATAGTATTCCATGGTGTATATGTATCATATTTTCTTTGTCCAGTCCACCATTAATGGACACCTAGGTTGATCCCATGTCTTTGCTCTTGTGACTAGCATTGTAATAAACATATGAGTGTAGGTGTATTTTGGTAGAATGATTTATTTTCCTTTGGGTATATATCCAGAATGGGATTGCTGGGTCAAACGGTAGTTCTATTTTTAGTTTAAAGAAATATTTTAAATCCCTCTTTCCCATATCTTCCTGTAGAATTTTCTAAAATGCTGTTTGTTCCATATATTCTGATATTCAGAAAAAAACAATTATTTTCCTTTAACTTTGTACAAGGTTCTGAGGATCAAGATATTACCAAAACACTATCTTTGTTCTAAATATACATTTTAAAATTATCACACATAGTTATGTGTAAATGTTTCTGCCCTCAGTGAACCGTGAGCAGCTTCAAAAAGGGAGCTAGACCATATTCATCTTCCTGTCTCCAGTGTTGACCACAATGTCCTGCACATAGAAGGCTTAGTGAATATTTATTGATGGACAGGTGGATGGATGGGTGAGCAGATGGATGAATAGATGGCCATGCTGTAGCCTAGCACAATTACAAGTAGGGATTTAATTCAGGCTGTCCACATGGTGCTTGGCATGACTACACCTGTTAATCCTCTGGGCATTTATTATCCCACTCTTTTTTGTTTGTTTGTTTGTTTGTTTTGAGGTGGGGTTTCACTCTCGTTGCCCAGGCTGGAGTACAATGGCACTATCTCAGCTCACTGCAACCTCCGCCTCCTGGTTTCAAGCGATTCTTCCACCTCAGCCTCCTGAGTAGCTGGGATTACAGGCACGCGCCACCATGCCCAGCTAATTTCTTGTTGTTGTTGTTGCTGCTGCTGTTGTTGTTGTTGTTGTTGTTGAGATGTAGTCTTGTTCTGTCACCCAGGCTGGAGTGCAATGGCGCGATCTCAGCTCACTGCAACCTCTGCCTCCCAGGTTCAAGCGATTCTTCCACCTCAGCCTCTCGAGTAGCTGGAATTATAGCTGGAATTTAGTAGAGACGGGGTTTCACTATGTTAGCCAGGCTGGTCTTGAACTCCTTATCTCGTGATCCGCCTGCCTCAGCCTCCCAAAGTGCTAGGATTACAGGCATGAGCCACCACTCCCGCCCAAGGTTAAATTATTAATGAACAACATTCCGGTTAAGTACAGATCCATCATATGCATTTAGATGCATTGTAACTGAGCATGAAGAGAAACCAAAATCCAGGCCATCAGAAATAATGCATTAGGAACATTTCCTTACATCAGGAAGGTCTAGAGATAGAACCATTACATCAGCCTCACCATTAACTGGTGGGGAAAACAGCTCTTTGGAAAGGGTTTCCAAAGGTTGGACTTTGCATAAAACAGAGATTTTGGTAAGTGGAGTAGGGCTGGACAGCACCATCTCCGGAGGTTAGCCAGGAAACCTAGGAAGGGATGGGATGCCATCCACTGAATTTTGAGTGTGGCATCTTCTGAGGGAGTCATGGAATGACATCAGCCTGAATAACCATGAGTCATTCTTGTTCTTACCTTTCCTCAGCACCATCGGCATGTGAATTCAGCAGCCCCAGAGTTTCTCCTTTCACCCAGTTTTGTTCTAGCCCCGTTTGCTCTCATATTGCCCCAGATGAGCCAGGAGGGACAGACTGCTCCACAGGGTGCCTGAAAACCTCCAAATATGAGTCATGGAAAGCAACATCATGTAGTTGGCATTTGACTGAAAATCAAGAGATCTGGATGTTAACCACGAGCTGCCACTTAATTATAAGCTATGTGACTACGGATAAATCAAATTCTCTCTCTGAGTCTCATTTCCTCAACTGTAAACTGAGGGAGTTGGACAAGGTGATCTTGAAAATATCTGCATTCTCTTTAAAAATACAAAAAAGTAGCCAGGCGTGCCAGTGGGCTCCTGTAATCCCAGCTACTCAGGAGGCTGAGGCAGGAGAATTGCTTGAACCCAGGAGGTGGAGGTTGCAGTGAGCTGAGATCGGGCCACTGCACTCCAGCCCAGGCAACAGAGTGAGACTCTGTCTCAAAAAATAATAATAATAAAAATTAATAAATAAAAGAAATAAAAGAATTTAACCTTGTAAACTATTTTAGAATGAGCACATAACAGAATAGAGGAATCTCAAAATAATTATGCTGAGTGAAAGAACCCAGACCAAAAAAAAAGAATAGTTAGATACAGTGTTATTCTGTTTATATAAAACTCTAGAAAACGCAAACTAACCTAGAGGAAGAAAAAGTACAGCAGTGGTTGTCTGGGGAGATGGGGAAGGAGTGGAAAGGACAGAGGAATAGAAAGGGGAACAAGCAAACTTTGGAGGGTGATGGATATGTTCACTGTCTTGATTAGGGGATCTGCATATGTCAAAATTTATCACACTGTACATTTTAAATATGTGCAGTTCATTGTATGTCAATTACACCTCAAAAAGCTCTTTTTCTTAAAGAATGCAAACCTTTTAACATTCAACTAAAATACTGTATTATTAAGGTTTCAATAAGAGAAACAAAAACACTAGGATGCCTGTGTGTGTGTATGTATGTATATTTATATAGTTCCGGGGATTTGACATTACATAATAGTGTGGTGTGGTTAAGATATGTCTGTAAAGCTGTTGTCTTCATATCCAATGCTGGAGCTTGAATTCCAATGACAGATTGTCAGGAAACGAAGACGGATATAAAGTGGGGAAGAACCAGAGCAGGCTGGAACCCCAGACACAGTGGGGGCTCACAAGGACAGACTGAAACTTGCATCAATTCTGAATGCCTCTAACCTTGGTTGTATAACATTCTTCAGAGGCAGAGCCCTTAATTATAGAGCTCAGTACAGGTGTGTACCTGGCTCAGGAGTTGGAGAAGCTTCAGGCGGATCCATCCAGGGGAAGGTGGAACAGTTGCAGGCCCAGCTGCTGTCTCATGCAAGAGGTGATCCAGCAGCGAAGAGACATATATAAGCTAGCAAATGACTGCTGCTTTACTCTCCTCTCCACATTTTGCCTGAGAATCTCTCCTGTGACCCACCCTAACCAGAAACACACAGAAAACGGAATTCTGGGAAACAGAGTTCAGTCTAGTTGGGTTCACTCTTTACAAAGCCATGCCTTGACAACTTGGCCTCCTACTCATCTTAAATCAAACTTAATTTCCAGTTAAAGATAATAACAAAATCATGCCTGCCTCTAACATGATAACGTCTGTCCCAAGAACAACCAAAACACACTTTTCCCTAAGAGAGAATCCAGCATTCTTTTTTTTTTATTTTGGGTGATATCCATTTTTCTTTTAACAGATTCACACCAGATTCTCACTTCTCTTTTGATATCCTACAACTTATATATTGAGATATTAAGTTAAATAGTATTAACACATTTTCTGTTAGATGATGAGGGAATGAGACAGAAGACAAATACAAAATAATTTGTTAAAGAAATACATATACATATATTGACATGCATGTTTGCATATAGTCATATAAAAATAAAGAAGAAATACTCATAACTAGTACAGTACTTGTATCTGTCACTGGTCACGTGGCCATAGCTGGTATTTAGAATTATATTCTTCCACTACCTATTTCATGTTCCCTTTGTTCTCAGTACTTTAATTGGTCATGGGTTCTTGACTGGTGGTATAAACCAAATCTTTGTTCCTGAATGTTCTAGGCCATTAGCAGTCTTGCTAAGTTGAACTGATGTAGTTTTCTATTCACTTTAGTCACAGGATATGGTAGTACCAAGAGGAAACCTAGAACTTTAACTTTCGAGCCATGCTCCTCCTGATTCTCTGTGTAGAAGCAGCCTAGATTCGATCACTGCCTTCTTTGCTTGTTGATTCAATGGCATGAGTCAAAGTGGTCAGGTGGCACTCCAGATCAACTGAGTCATCATATGTCCCCTGGCAGAAGTACTCCTCCTTTTGGAACTAAGACCTCTTTGCCACCCGAGCCTGATGTCACAGGGACGGGAAGCAATAGTTTGTTAGTGAATTGCTAGGGATAATAGTGAGAGGATCCTGTCCTATTTCCACCCCTTGATCCCCATATGCATGAGTTCTGGCTAAGGAAGAAACAGAAATACATGTTGGATGCTGATCTAGAGCATACTTTGAATCCTAAAGGACCACACATGAGTCTCAAAAGGACATTCCACCATTCTATCAAGCCAGTTGCTTCAGGATGACAGGGTAAGATCAGTGGGTTGCATGAGTCCATTGCTGTACCTCATTTACTGTGACACAAATTCCTTGATCAAAAGTGATGCTGTGTGAAATACCATGATAGTGAATAAGTTATTCTGTACGTGGTTTTTGTAGTGGTTTTAGCAGGAGCATGTGGGCAGGGAAGTCAAATGCATATCCACAACAAGTGTCTATTCCAGTAAGAGCCAAATACTGCCACTTCCATGAGGGAAGTGATCTAATGTAATCAGCCTAGTAGCTGGGAATGGTGCCATGTCAGGGGCTCACTGTCAATCTCTGCTGTTAACGGATTAGGCACTCAGTGGTGGCTATAGCTAGATAGGCCTTGGTAAGTAGAACTTCATGTTGATGAACCCATGCATAACTGCCATTTTCTGCCACCTTTGCCTTTTTTTTTTTTTTCATTTTCTAGTTGGGTAATGACAGGAGTTGGTTGGGAAGAAAGGTGACGAATGTCCACAGAATGGCTCATTCTATTCACCTGATTAATAAAATCCTCCTCTGTTGAGCTTACCCTTTGGTGAACATTCACCTGGAACACAGATATTTTTACATACTATGCCCATTTGAAGAGGTCCATCAACCTACCTTTTCACCAGATTTCCTTGTCACCAATTTCTCAATTATGTTCCTTCCAAATATCTGACCATACAACCAAATAGCCCATGAATTAGTGTCGACTTGTACTTCTGGACATTTATTCTTTGAAGCAAAATGAATGACCAGGAACATTGCTTGAAGCTCTGCAAACTAGGCCCAAGATTGTTATCCCTTTATTGGCTTGTCATAAGAAGCTCTCCAAGGGTCATAAGTGTAAGTTGAGAGAAAGAAGGCAATGTAATAGGAGTAAGGGCCATAGATATGTAGGCCACTTGCTCATGCAACATATTTGTGCTTTCAGGCCCTGCTGAGGCCCAATTTCCTATCTACCACTTCCATTTGGTCAGAGAGTCCTGCTGTGCATACTCAACTTTATGGCCTGGTGACTCAGACGACACTAGTAATGGGCAGCTCAGGTCATAAGGTAATTTGGTAGCCCATGGTCAAACACTCAGTCTCTACCAAGGCCCAGTAATAACATAAAAGCTATTTCATAAAAGAAGAATCATTACCTATAAAGAATGGCAGCGCTTTCTTCCAAAATCCTAAGGGTCTGGTCTGTGCTTTGCCTATGGGAGCCTGGCAAAGGCTTTAAACAGCCTTTCTTTCTGTTACTGACATTTCTAGCACCATTGGCTCTTCTGGATCATGTGGTCTAAGTGGCAGAGCTGCTTCCAGAGCAGTCTGGACTTACGGAGCCTTCTCTTGTTCTGGTCTCTACTTGTGGGGTGCCTCACCATGCCTCAGACTTGATATTTGTGGGGTTTATTTTCCACTCGTGGTGTGCAAATGTCTTACCACTTTATCTAGAGCAGTTTGTACTTTTTAATTACCAGAGAAGGAATCAGAAAAGCTGAAGGAGGATCCATGGGAAGATGAAACAGCTGCAAGCCTGGCCACTGCCCACACCAAGGAAGTAAGCCAGCAGATAAGCCACAGTGTTTGGGGGGCGGCCGAAATGTGGCTGCTGCTTCCCCTCTACCCTCCTGTCTCCCACAAGAACCTCTCCCTGTAGCTCACCTTACCCAGAAAGATACAAGAACATGAATTCTGGGTAATGTAGTTCATCCTAGCCAAGTTGACATATTACACACTACATACTCAACTTATGATCTACTACTATAGGATGGAGAATCCAGTTTAAAAAAAAAAAAAAAAAAAAAAAAAGCAGATGGCCTATCTTGGCCTGATCTTGTTTCCTGAAGAATTCATCTGACAAAATTTTTTCCTACCTACATGGCTTTGATTCCATAGAATTTGTGTGTATGTTCTAGCTCTGGGGAGATGATCAAAAGGGAGCTGTTTCCAGAAACATATTATTTTTTAATAAATAAATTCTTAACAGTGTGAAAATATATTCACAGTTTGAGTGTATTATTTATCAATTGCTTTTCCAGAGAGACTAAAATTTGCTTAGGTTTGAGGGTTTTTAAAAAATATTTAATCTTCAAAGTATTAGCATTTACTTTTAAGTTAAAAAGTATGCTGTGGGCAAACAGCAATGTGATATGCTTTCGCATTGTAGCAAAAAGAACATCTCAACATTTGCTCTCCAGGCTTCTTGGAATGCAGTTCACTGTGGTGCTGTAGGTGACCATAGTGTTTCCAGAATTGATTGTCCGGGAAGAGCAGGATATCCCAATGTGCTTACCTGTTCCTCTGAGAAAGCACTAATTTTCCTTTGTTTCTTTGTTTTGTTTCTATAAACCATCTAAGAGAAGGCTGATGTCAACTTTTGTCTCAAAATACGTGAATCTATGAGTTTCTCTCAGAAAATGGTAAGATCATTGCTCTGTGCAAGAAAGGAGGGTGTATGTAAGGAGTATGTGACAAGCTTTGCAGTGACTTGAAGGACAGATTTCACAGGAGAGAGCAGCTAAAGAAGGAGACACTAAAGTGACACTAAAGGGAAGGTGATTTTCAGATCCACCCTTCCTTATCTCCAACCAGTGCATGATTTCCTGATGAAGCCATTTGTCCACCCGACAGTGCTGTTGTTTCTAAAAATTCCTACCACAGAATAACAACTGTCAACACCTGCCTCAGACATAGGAGTAGGGAAGACTGCAAGTGGGAGAGAGACTTAAACACACCAACCTTTTTAGGAACAAAATCACTCATATCAGCTGATCTGCGGAATTAAAGGAGTTTTTAAAGTGTGTGGTATTCTTTGACATAGTATTGGCAGAATAATCATTTAACAAATGTCACTGGTGGATGAATTAAGAAAAAAAGGTGTCACGTTGGCTCTTCATACAGACATTTGGCAAATAATTGGCACTAAAGGGATTCTGATTTCTTCCCCTGCCATTTTGATCTTTCAAGTTTTGAAATAGCAAATAACATTGGTCCTTAGGGTTGGTGCGTGTTAGAATCACAATGGACAGAGACCCTGAAAAACTCTACAAAAGAGGGAGGAACAGAACTGAATGGAAAAAACGTTATGGAAATTTTCCACCCATGGATGGGACACACCCTCATGCAAACAAAGCTTTGGGGCGAAGACTATATTTTATAAAAATGTGATAAAACACTTGCTAAGCCCTGAGGGGATGAACAATGGTTCTTTTTCTTTTTATTTTTTTTTATCCTCCAAAATTCAGTGTCACATGCTGAGCAGTTGAAGGGAAAGGCCTTTTGTCATATCTGTTTCCAAACATCTATTTCCTTTCTGAAGCCCCAGAAGTTTGAGTTGCTGTCACAGTGAGGGGCTCTCTTGTGTCAGCCACTCTGATTCTGTGTCCTTGTCCTAACTAGGTTGTCTGCCAATGCTAACTGGCCAGCTCTGACAGGAGGTGCTTGGCCCAGGAGGAGTCATCAGGGCAGTTCTCTGGGCTACTGCTGTGTCTCCAGCTCTGCAGTTTGCTCTGCATCACTCAGCGGCAGACGGAGAGGCAGCTGCAAGCCCCTTGTGAGATTTCTTCCTTGCCGTCATCTCACGATGCTCTGTAATAAGGAGGCAAACGGCTGAGGTCCCCTCAGTTGTATCTTGCTTCCCTCCCCAGTGCCTCTTCAAACCACTTTGTCAAAAACAACAACAATGAAACAAAAACAAAAACAAAAAGATTCTTGTGTTCATGATACTAAAACAAAATTGCTTAAGCTCTGTTGCTTAAGATTAAGCACTCAAAAAATGTCGAAGGTGGTCTTAAAAATCTGGCTGTGGTTAATGGGATCAGCTGCATTTTTCTTTAAAATGATGTGACCCATCTCCTCCATTTTACTTTTGCATTTGACTTTCCAACTTCCATGCGAAGGAACAGCATGTGGTTTACTTGTGGTCATATTATATGTTACTTTGGTGCTTTACAACTTTCAAAGAGCTTTTATGCAAAAGTGATATCATCAGATCCTCAGATAACCCTGTGATGTGGGTAGGTTGATGGATACACTATCATCATTTCCCATATGAGGAAAGAAGAGTAAATAAGTTACACAACATGGACGAGGTCACCCTGCACTTCAGAGGTGGAACCAAATTCCAACAGAAGCATTGAATTTCTAAACGAGTTTTTGTTTGTTTTTTATCTTTTCCATCACACCAAGCCACCTCTGTGAAGGAAAATTGCATGCATCTCCCTAACCCAACATTTTTCATGTTAAATGTCCACTAAATTATAGTCACAATTTGGTAGTCTCAGTAGTTCTTCTGGTTTGAAGACAACTTTTTCCAAATTTCCGTATTTTTTCTACGACTTTATCATTTTCTTCTCTACCCAGAATTCCATACTTAACATTCGCAACAACACCCTCTTTTATCTTTCTTCTTTCTTCCCTCTCTCTCTTTTTTTTTTTCTCCCTTTGTCTGTCCTCTTTTTCTGTCTGCCTTTCTCTGTCTCCTTTTTGTGTGTTTATTTTTGTTTTGGTTTTAGAGACAGGGTCTTGCTATGCTGCCTGGGCTGGTCTCAAACTCCTGGACTCAAGCAATCCTTCTGCCTCAGCCTCCCAAAGTGCTGGAATTATAGGCATGAGCCGTCATGTCCAGCCTGGTTTTGTTTATTGATTGCATACTGAAAGTAACACATGACTGGAATATAAGAGAACTAAGTTTGAGATATTATAATTTCACATAACCTGTATAGGTCTCTGTTGTTTTATCTGTAAAATTGCTTTTCATAAAATAATGATGTTCTACACAAGTGAAGAAGAGAGAAGGGAAAATGGGATTTTTGTGCTAATCAAAAATAACATGTGGTTAAAAAAATTGAGGGCTACCTAATTGGTAGATTTTCTCATTTTAAGTAAGAGATGATAGGATCAAATCCAGGTCCTCTGTCTACAAGTCAAATATTTAGTAAGTTGCTGGGTGCAGTGACTTGCATCTGGAGAGGCTGAGGCAGGAGGATCACTTAAGTCCAGGAGTTTGAGGCTACAGTGAGCTATGACTGCTCCACTGCCCTCCAGCCTGGGTGACAGAAGACTCCATCTCTAAAACAAAATAAAACAAAACCCAAAACAAACAAAACCCAATTATTTAGTGATTTTATTTTTTAGTGACTTTGTTAGCCTTACCAATAAGTTACTTTTATTTATTTATTTATTTTTATTTTATTTTATTTTTTTTTGAGACAGAGTCTCGCTCTGTCCCAGGCTGGAGTGCTGCGATGGGGTCTCGGCTCACTGCAACCTTTGCCTCCCAAGTTCAAGCTATTCCTCTGCCTCAGCCTCCTGAGTAGCTGGGGTTACAGGCACGTGCCACCACGTCCGGCTAATTTTTGTATTTTTAGTAGAGATGGAGTTTCAACATGTTGGCCAGGCTGGTCTCGAACTGCTGACCACGTGATCCTCCCGCCTCAGCCTCTCAAAATTCTGGGATTACAGCCATGAGCCACCACGCCCGGCACCAGTAAGTTATTTTCAATATGAAATGCCAAGACAGGACATACAAAATTTAGGAAAGAAAGAAGTCAGAATTTTAACAAGCTACTCTTGTCTTCAGTATAATTAATACCAGATAATTTCTCACATTGAAGGCGTTTTTTCTTAGAAACTCTAACAGTCAACAACAACAACAAAAACCAAGAATAAGCAAAAGAGGATATGAAACGATTATTCTAGCGTTCTATTTTTCTGGTTCTCTTTGTCAAGCTAAGCGTTATGAGGTGATGGGGGTGTTTGTTCTGACTAGAAATGAGTTGCATTTAGATGTTATATACAAAGGTTTTTCCTGGAATAACATCGTTATTTAGCTAAAAAGCTATAGCTCCATAGACTTGTGTGCTCTGAACACAGCTGCATAATTAGTAATCATCATTAATCATTTCTACTTCTGTACTTTTATCACCAACAAAATTATAGCAACCTATATTTTTAGTAAATTTTAATTGCAAGTTTAATTTGATATTTATTTATCACTATAAGAAGCAGTTTGCTGAACTGATTACGCAAATTTAAAATGATGTTTCTGAAGATAGAAATAAAACTTCCCACCAGGAATAGACAGGCTTTTCAACAGAAGAATATCTGCCTCTTGGCAAAAAAAAAAAAAAAAGGAAGGCTTTTAGGTTTTTTCCACCTTTAGTGTGAAAATGAGTATTCATATAGGATGGCTTTAGACTACCTATTAGAAAATGCATATCAAGTAAGAGATGGATAATTTATAGAGTTGATTGCTTTAAGCAGAGAAGCTTAAAAAGGAGTCTTTGCAACTCAGGTTGTTCTCAAGAGACAAACGTAGGCTCATAATTCAGAATTGAAACCTGCCTGTGAAATACACAACAAAAAGGAAAAGAAACTTAGAGAAATGTTTGAGAAGTAGAATGTTTTACCACTCTTGGAAAAATTTTCTTGTTTCTTTTCTGTAGGAAGGAATGAGATAGTTGTTAAAACTCTTGAAAACTATCTTAGAGAGTGAGGCTTGAGCAGTTGAGGTTTTCTCATGGGACTGTGCACTGATGTTTTGTGCTGCTGTATCAGGATCTCCAAGCTTTCCTAGGTGGACAGTTAAATGGATGTGTCAACAGAAGCTGAGAAATGTTCTCTCAGCCAGGCTTAAGACATGAAAAAGAAAATGGCTTTCTTCATTTACAAAATTGAGCCACAAATAGACTCAAGAACAAAAGTCTAACAAGGAAGATGAATAACATAGAATTATCACTGTCACTTACATTATGTCCAGAATAAGTGGATTGCAAAGGGCAAGTCATGTTGTCAACAGCCTGAGGTATGTGAGGAAACTCTCCTATGAAGGCCTATGCCCAAATGTCCTGAAATGGAAATCTGAGACCTGTTAGTACAAAAGTGCCCTGAATGTTCTTAACTGGCAGGGTGAAGGCAAGGGGACCGGGCTGCCTCTAAAGCAACTAGAACCCTTCAATCACATGCAAGGAACTGGTAATCTGAAAAAACAAACCACCAAGAAAGGGTACAGATAAACGTCATAGCAAATCAAATGGAATGTGATCAGCCAAGCTCTATACTCCTATTAGAACAGGGAGTTCCAAGGACCGATACCTTGTCATTTAAATAGTCTGCAGACACAAGCAATGCATTCTTCACAGGCATCTTATTTCCTGTTTTTGTTTGTTTGTTTTGTTTTTGACTTTTTAGTATTTATTTTAATGTTTTTGAAAGGGATACATTTTTTCCAATTTAAAAAGAGACATGGCCATCAAGAGTGGGTTAACATATAGCAGAATACCATATAAACAAATTAGCTGCTAGCTACAAGCAGCAACTTGAATGAATCTTAAAAACAAAACATTGGGACTGGGCGCGGTGGCTCACGCCTGTAATCCCAGCACTTTGGGAGACCGAGGCCGGCGGATCACGAAGTCAGGAGATGGAGACTATCCTGGCTACCACGGTGAAACCCCGCCTCTACTAAAAACACAAAAACAAAATTAGCCGGGTGCGGTGGTGGGCGACTGTAGTCGCAGCTACTCGGGAGGCTGAGGCGGGAGAATCACTTGAGCCCAGGAGGCGGAGCTTGTAGTGAGCCAAGATTGCGCCACTGCACTCCAGCCTGGGGGACAGAGCGAGACACCGTCTCAAAACACAAAAGACAAAAAAAACATAACATTGCACAAAAACACATCACAGAAGAATATGTATAATATAGTACCATCTATACAAAGGCCAAAGCAGGTAAAATTAATATATTATCAGAAATCCATAAATAGGAAGTAAAGCTTTAAAGAAAAACAAAGAACAAGTACCATAAATTTCAGGATTGTTGCCTCTTGGTGGCGGGGAGAAGGAGATGTGATCAAGAAGGACACGAAGGTGTCAAATACTGGCAGTGTTTTGTTACTTAACGCCGCTGGTGGGAGCCTGAGTATTCATTTTATTATTATTTACGCCAATTATAAATGTCATCTACTTCTTTTTGTATGATTTATAAGTTTGTTTTCTCAAAAAAGATGAGTCAAATTTTAACATTTTATTTCGTTCTTGAGATCCAAGTATCCCTATCTTCTGAGGGTAGCCTTTATGCAGAGACACCTATGAGGAAACGCAACATGCAGAGTTTCCGGATCCATAGACGATGCTGCCAAAGAGTAAAAAAGAAATAAAACAAGATAAAATAAAAATCAGAAAAAACTATTGGTTGAACTTTTTTTTTTTAAAGTTGGCATCATATCTGTGAACTGACACTCAAGGCCTTTTACCACCTGAACCCAATCTTTCTTTCTAGGCAGATGATATCCCAGAACTTCCCAGTGGGACCTTTTTCCTTGTTAGATGTGATTCCTTGGCCAAGCCTTACATTTCCCCTGTTTGTGCTGTGATTATCTCATTCCATTTACCTGCATTTCCCACCCTCTTGCTGACCGAACATCTTAGTTTGACGCTTTCTGGGAAGCCACCTCCATAACCTTTGTCTGAGGTGTCCTGACTATCTTTCTTGAGCTCTCAACAACTGCCAATTTAATTCTCCTAGCAGTTAACCTTGTGTGCCTTATAACAACTGCATTTTCACCAGCCAGACCCCTTTCCCTCCTGGGCAGATAGCTTGACTTTATTTTCTGTCTTCCCATGCAGGTAGATGATTGAGTTCTATCTACCAGAGCATATGCCTCCTGGAAGCCTGGTTATAATACCTCCCACAAAATCCTTCAAATGCTTTTTATTGTTCTCCTAAGTGTTGCTTATGGGGGACCCAGTGAAGTACTTCAGAGCCCTAGAGACTTGCTGAGTCATATGAGTGGTCAGCAAACTTTTCCTGTAAAGGGTCAGGTAATAAATATTTTAAGCTTTGTAGACTGTATAAAGTCTCTGTTTCTTCTCCCCCTCCTCCTCCTCTTTCTCCTTCAGCTTCTTTCCTTTAAAAATGTACAAAACCTTTCTTCTTTTCCAAAATCTGGCTATATTTGACCTGTGAGCTGTAGCGTGCTAAGTCCTACGCTAGAAGGAAAAATCTTGAGTTTCAAAATAACGATGTAAAACAGAGACCCTCCTCCCCACACCCATTCTCTGCAACTGACACTTTTCTGATTACTTTTCTTTTACTCTTTGTCTTTCTCTGAACTATAGATGTATGGTTAGCTTTCTGAGGTCAAATATAATAAAGAGGTAGCCAACTATTTGGCAAATTTGGACCAAGCAGAGTTCTGATATAAAGAATGTAGGACCCATTCACCCCCAATTAGTCTCTTCACTGAAAGGTGGCTTATACCAGATATATCTTATTTACTAATTTGTTTAGTCCATGTCTAGGGAACCATTATGATCAAGCCAATATGCCCAGGTCAGAGTAGCCTACTATAGAATCAAAGCTTTAGGTTAGGCTTTGTGGCTCACACCTGTAATTCCAGCACTTTGGGTGGCCCAGGCGGACAGATCACGAGGTCAGGAGTTCGAGACCAGCCTGGCCAACATGGTGAAACCCTGTCTCCACTAAAGATAAAAAAATTAGCCAGACATGGTGGTGGGCGCCTGTAATCCCAGCTACTTGGGAGGCTGAGGTAGGAAAATTGCTTGAACCCGGGAGGAGGAGGTTGTAGTGAGCTGAGATCACATCACTGCACTCTAGCCTTGACAACAGAGCAAGGCCACCTCAAAAAAAAAAAAAAAAAAAAAAAAAAAAGAATCAAAGCTTTAAAATCCAGCAGAAGTAAAATTTCCAAGTGGGAGGGAAGAGGATCAAGAGGAGAATCTGCAAGAGTAAAACAGGAAGAAGATGTGTGCTGCATGGCACAAAATGAATCTGCAAAGCATCTGGGAACTGCAGGTATGTCTGACTCATAATATTAATGCTTTGCCTAGGACCCCCAATCTCCCTCCTTCTCTTCAATTTTCTGAAATAACCCACATCTGTAAAGTGTTTTCCTTTACTTATATTTTCAGTCCCTACTGATGCCTGGAACTCACTGGAGTCAGCAAGCACAGGCAGCCATTGTAGCAAGTCAGAGTGGTGTGATGAAAGGCTTCAGGAGAAAAATATTCCACCACCACCTGGTTCACTCAGATACCTTGCCAGCGTACTGTGGTTCTCATGTAAACAAAGTATCCTTTACCTCTTTCACGGTGTTTCCCCCTAAAACAGCAGATTCATTTGGACACTGAGTAACTTGCTTTTTTTTTCACTAGGCCAACATTTGTTTTGTTCCTTGAAGCTTCAGGTTCAAACTCAAGTGTGGTTTTTCTTTCTATAACACACTCAGTCTTCAATGACTTACTCATATGCCAAGCTTAAGAGACGCAAAAGGAATGCCGGTGCCAAGCAAAAAGCCAACAGACTCTTGCTCTTGTTCTTGTAACATACTTCTAGAACCAAAGGAATGGGGTCTCCTTTTAATTGTGATGTAAAAAGTAGAAGAAAAGAGAGTTAGCTTTTCTACAGTTGATTTAGAAAAAGGGTCTCTGAAATTACATTCATATATATATATACTTTCACTGGAGTAAGCCATATAGTAGATCTTCATTCTCAGCAATCACAATGTACTCCAAGTGACTTATTTATCTGTGAGTTTTGACTCTACCTGCCTTTGTTAATTATTTGGTAAGCTAATATTAATAAGGTATTCATAGCTCTTTTGCTAACTCTTCCAGGGAACCAACGTCTCACTCGGGCCTCTGATATTGTAACTGTGGGCCTTTAAGAAACAACAGAAAAACCCAGCTGAATAAAAACTGTCCTCCTCTGCGGCTGCCCTGATGGAAGGGGCTCAGGAGCAACAGCCTTCGTGGTGCCCACCCTCTGGGCCAGAACAACAGATGCTCCACATCTGAGTCTAGTGCCTCCAAGAAGCACAGGTGAGGATTCTGGGGGTAGGGAGAGTGGGAGAAATTTCACCATCCCACAGATGAATGAACGCTGGTCTAGTGTGTTCAGGGCAGTATACCTTGACCCAAAGGGATTGCATGGAATACACTTTATGTTTAACCTCCTAACACCTTTTTTCTAATGCAATTATTTGAAATATAACTCAATAGAAAGACACGACCCTCCTGGAAGTGTCTTGAAATGCTTATTGCACAGTAAGGTTTCTGCTTATTTGCTTAATTTTTAAGGATTTGTAGCTTGATTTTTCCCCCCAGAATGGATGAAAAGATGAGCAGTGTTCAATTTTGAACATCTTAAGAAGTCGTGGCCCTTGTTAAATTTTGTTTGAGAGAATTCATAGAAAGTTACTGTGAAACAACCATATTCTTAGAAAGCTTCTCATTTAAGACTCAATTGGGTCAGAGCTTAGGTTATTCTGAGAGCTGAATACATTTGTTCTCTCCCTGAATCACAGATTCTGACATGTTATTTTAGAAGTTCTTGGTCTTTTTCTAAAAATTGACAGACATATGGAAAAGTTAATAATTCAGTGAGTAAAATATGCTTATATCTGCAAACAACAGCGATAAAAAAGATGCCCTATTTTTACTGTTAATCTTTCTAAGAGTTTTGAAAATGCAAACCCAAACTTGACATAGAAAAGGTACAAAATACCTTGGCCCTTAAATTTTCTGTGCTGTTTTTCATTGTCATGCAATGTTTTAATTTTCCTTGAGATGAAACCACTTAGATCCCAACTTTAGATCACTATGTCCTATGCTATCGGATCTATGGAATTTTAAAAGGTAAGAATGTTCTTGGGAAAATGTGGCTTCTATGAAATATAATCACAAACATAAATAATGGCTATTTCTACATTATTTATGTTAATTTTTTATTCTTATTACATTAATTATATTCTTATAATTATTTATGTATTCCCTTTTTGTTTGTTTGTTTTTGAGATGTAGTCTCACTCTGTCACCCAGGCTGGAGTGCAGTGGCACAATCTCTGCTCACTGCAACCTCCACCTCCCGGGTTCAAGCAATTCTCCTGCCTCAGCCTCCTGAGTTGCTGAGATTACAGGTGCCCGCCACCACACCCGGCTAATTTTTGTATTTTTAGTAGAGGTGAGGTTTCACTGCGTTGGCCCGGTTGGTCTCAAACTCCCGACCTCAGGTCATCCGCCCACCTCAGCCTCCCAGAGTGTTGGGATTACAGGTATAAGCCACCACACCTGACCCCATTTATTTCTTTAAATTTATCTGATTAAAGACAAATTTAGGGATGATTTTCTTGTAAATGAAACTAATGTCTTTCATGAATGAGTAGTTGCAAACCAGATCTGATATCGTTTAAGGAGATATGAGAAGGACTTAGCTAGTCAGTAATAGTTTCTCCATTTATTTTCCACAATTCCTTACAATGTTATTTCAGTTTATATTTGGAAAATAGCTGCCAAACTATAAAAATTGCCTCACAGTCCATAAAACAATGTGCCACCTTCAAGCTAAAGATGAACACTTTTTTTTTTAGAGCATGAAAAGTTCTATTCCTTGGGTTGCTGTTCCATCTGTCCATAACTTTACAGAAAATTACCTACCAGGAGCTCAAACTTAAGCTGATCATATGTGAGGTCATACATAAATTCATGGAAAAAAGGAAGCCCTTCTTGCTGACAGATTTGGCTGTGAGCAATGGGATGGGGCAATTCTTTTCCTCCTGGGGCCTTCGTTTCTTTAGCCTTGAATCTTCTTTTTCCTATTTCTGCATGACTGCCTTCATCTTTCCTTGGGATCTCAGCTTAAAGGTCACCCTAGAGTGATTTTTTTCAGAGTAGGTGCCCTATTATATAATTGTCTCTGTAGTACCCGATGTAAGTTTAAGGTGCCCTGTAATCGTCTGCATAGCATTTATCATGAACTGATACTCTTGGTTTTTGTTTGTTTCATGTCAACCTCCTTGTAGTTGCAGAGCATGAACTCTGTCTTATTTGTTCTGTAATCTGGCACCTAGAGTGGTGCTTGGCAGGTCTTACGAGTTGAATTGTGCCTCCCAAAAAGATATGCTGATGTTCTGATCCACAATACCTCAGCATGTGACATTATTTGGAATAGGGTTGTTGCAAATTAATTGTTGGGATCGCAAGGAAGATCGCAAGGAATAAGGTGCATCCTTAATCCCAAAAGACAGCTGCCCTTAGAAGAGAAAATAAACAGAGAGGACACCGTCCGAAGACACAGACACATGGAGAAGATGACCATGTAACCAAGAGTCAGAGACTGAAGTTTTGTGCTGGAAATCAAGGAATGCCTGGGGCTCCTAGAGGTGGACCAGACAAGCAAGGCTCCTCTCCCACAGGCTTGGGAGGCAGCATGGCCCTGGCAACATGCAATTCCCTTTTCAAATGCTGAGGGTTGACACTCTACTCCCTCAACCAGGGGCCAAATATTTGCCTTAAAAATGAAACTAAAGGAAAAACAAGATTTTTGTAATAAAAACCAGCTGTATAGCAAATGGGATGAAATGTATCATTCTATTGCAGTTCTCTAGTTGGACTTACATAATATTGTAATAAAGTCATCAAAAGTACTTGTAGGAGGAAAATTTTTTACCATGATGTTGTGCTCCTGGCCACTGTAAATTTGCAAGTTTAAGCAAGCATCATTCAATAATTTTAAAATACTTTCCTCCCCCAGCTTTTTTTTGCAGCAGTAGGAGCATGCCTCTGAGGCACTGTGAAGAATCTGATAGTTGAACTGAGGCCAATTCCAGTCTTTATGGAAAAATTTACACAACACTTCCAGGTGGGCAGATTCAAAGACAGGATGAATCATGGCCCAGTGCACTGGCTCCTGGCTGTAATCCTAGCACTTTGGGAGGCCGAGGCAGGGGGACTGCTTAAGGCCAGGAATTCAAGACAAATCTGGGCAACATAGTGAGACCCCGTCTCTACAAAAAGTTTTTAAAAAATTAGCCAGGTGTGGTGGTCTGTTCCTGTAGTCCCAGCTACTCAAGAGGCTGAGGTGGGAGGGTCACTTGAGCCCAGGAGTTTGAGGTTACAGCAAGCTATGATCGCGCATCACTGCACACTAGCCTGGGTGACAGAGCAAGAACCTGTGACCCCCTCCTCCTTAAAAAAAAAAAATAGGATGAATCAGTGTCAAAATTATGAAGAAAAATATTCTAGGTTCTTAATTCCCAAGGTCTGCATGTCCAAAATGGTAAGAGCTCAGAGGGTACAAATTCAAAATGTATTAATTGCTACAATTAATCTTTAGTGACTGCATTTGAAAAATCTGAAATCACGTGAAAAACAGTTGTATATGTGTATATATGTACGTGCTTGCATATGTGTGTGTGACCTGACAAATTTTATTATGAGGTCCTTTATAAGGCTACTGTATCAAGTCCTTCAGTTTATACCAAATGTCTCCTCATAAATCAGTAAACCTCTTCATTTGTTCCTTGATAATGTAAAAGCAATTTCTTTAGAAGTCATATACTGTCCTATAACTGCGGCTTTCTCTTTGTCTCATCCGTACACAATACATAGAATTAAGCACAAAGAAGCAAATGGATGTACCAAAAACAAAGAGCAAACTTTGCGGCGAGTTACGTGCAGGGTCTGAGAGCATTTCCTGTCTCATAGATAGGAAGCATTTGCACCACGGCTTGTCATCTGCGCTGTCGGGCCCAGTGTCTCCTAACTTCCTGAAATAAAACCAAACTAAGCAAAACAATAAAAGTGACGATTTCTCTGTGTTTTGGAATTCCAAACTCCTATTACTGGAACATTAAATCTTTCAACCCTACTGGTTAATGTGCCTTTCAAAATTAACGGTGTTTTTGTAATGGTTTGTTTTTAAAATATAATGCTGCAATATACATTCCATATATTATAACAACTTATTATTATTACTATTTTGAGATGGAGTTTCACTCTTGTTGCTCAGGCTGGAGTGCAATGGCGTGATCTCGGCTCACTGCAACCTCCGCCTCCCAGGTTCAAGCAATTTTCCTGCCTCAGCCTCCTGAGTAGCTGAGATTACAGGTGCCCGCCACGATGCCCAGCTAATTTTCTGTATTTTTATAAGAGACAAGGTTTCACCATGTTGGTTAGGCTTGTCTCAAACTTCTGACCTCAAGTGATCCGCCCACCTTGACCTTCCAAAATGCTGGGATTACAGGTGTGAGCCACCACGCCCAGCCTATAACAACTTATTTTAAACATTATTCCCAAATTCCGCTAATCTTTGTGTCAAGAGAAAAATACTGGCTTATTAAAATTTACTTCTCCTTTTACTCTTCTAAATGGCTCGAACAAAACTCACGGTCCCTTGAATGTTAATTGGGTTTCAGGTGCGGGCAGATGACAGAGAAATACATAATATAAAAACAATCCTTTGTTTTGTCTATAAATTTATCTTTCTTGCCCTTCGAGTGTACTTGATGGTCCAGTGGTTTCCAACTCTGATACAAAATTTTCATTTGCCTTTATAAGAAATCATCTAGCATAAAGTAGGGGTCATATTTCATCAGCATCATCACCAAGAAACACATCACCATCACCACTTTTTAATTTGTAGAAAATCCAGTCTTATCTGCCAAGTTGGCAAGATATCAAAAGAGCATGGATTGTTTTAAGGTGGTTCAGTTCTAGATGGAAGTTTATGGTCGGGTCTGGGGAGAACTTCTATGTCATAAACCTCCACATCACATAGGTTAACAGAGTAATAGAATTATGTAGGTACAGAGACCTGATGAAACCTACTGGCACCTCTGCTTTTCAAACCAAGAGAGTGCCCCTTCTAGGGTGCCCTTGGGAATGTGCAGCCATGAATTAGGTGTGCCTGGAGTAAAGGCACAAACAAGACTGCGAGATGGGATGAGATGAGTGCGAATGAGTGCATGGAGAGAGGTTTAGGTAGGACATAATATCTATGTTTTAAATATCAAAACAAGCTCAGATGATGGAAACAAGTGCAAATTTTTCATAAAATTTTAGGAAAAAACTAACTTATTTTCTGTTTAGAGCAAGCATTCAGACCTGTAGAGAGTACAAATTCATTCAGCCCAGAAGAAACGTTTAAGGAGAGTGATCTGATCCCATGCTTTCATTATGCTGCAAGGAAACAGAAGTGATTTACCAGCCCACTAGAATCCTGGCTTTCTGACTGCCAGGCCTCAGCTCCAATTCATAGCTCTTTAAGAAAAAAGGAAATGCAGAATTAACTTCTATTAAATTTCATCCATGGGCCAGACAGGATGCCAACTGCCAGGCATTGTCATCATCACAAACAGTGGTTACCAGCTCAGGCTCCCAGGCAAACTTCTTCAGTGGGAAATTGGTTCCACCTCTTACCTGTGTAACTTTGGACAGGTCATTTTTAAGTCGACTGATTCCTAGTTTCTTCACTATAAAATGAGGATCATAAATGAAACTTCTTTACTGAGAAGAATTAAATGAGACAACCTTTGCAAAATGCTTAATGGTGCTTGGCGTGTACATGTTAGTTCAATGAAGACTGACTAGAAAAAAAGAGAAAAAAGTCCTTTATATGTGGGAGGGGTGAGGAAGAGGCAGTGGGGGTTGATTTTATGGCTGTTTCACAGATGAGAAAAATTGGGGTTGAGTAAAATTCACTAATTTGCCAGCAAGTTGCAAAACCAGAATGTGAAATTGTGTCTGTTTGAAAACCCACTTCAGACTGTGTCTGCTGCACCGCAATGCCTTCCTGTAAGAGAGCCGAGAGCTGGAAAGTATGCTGAGGCCATTCCCTTGGGGAGCTGGCTGCCGCACTCGCTGGACTCACGCTAAGTTCTGAAAGCCCTCTGGCAGCTCCCCAGCAATTCCAGCAATCTGCAGAGTTCTGAACTGGGCACTGCCCAGGTGGCAGAAGTCAGTGAGCATGTCCAGGTGACAGTGCAAATATGATTGTAGGTTGGAGTCCGTCCAGAATGTGACCTTGACTTCTTTTAGCCATTTCCCAGTTCGTTTTCTTTTTTTTTTTTTTTTTTTTGAGACAGAGTCTCGCTCTGTCGCCCAGGCTGGAGTGCAGTGGCCAGATCTCAGCTCACTGCAAGCTCCGCCTCCCGGGTTTACGCCATTCTCCTGCCTCAGCCTCCCGAGTAGCTGGGACTGCAGGCGCCCGCCACCTCTCCCGACTAGTTTTTTGTATTTTTTAGTAGAGACGGGGTTTCACGGGGTTAGCCAGGATGGTCTCGATCTCCTGACCTCGTGATCCGCCCGTCTCGGCCTCCCAAAGTGCTGGGATTACAGGCTTGAGCCACCGCGCCCGGCCTTCCCAGTTCGTTTTCAAGGGCAGATGCTGCGTCCTCTCTTTCTGCAGGGCTGACTCACTCCATGCCCAACACTGTAAGAGCTTTTGCTCTCTGTCTCAGCTCTGCCAATAACGTGACCCTGGGCAGCTCACTTTACTTCTTCAAGGCAGGCTTAGGATAGATCCTCAAGCCACACCCTGGCTAACAACTCGGATTCTACAGAGTGAGACACTGAAATATTTGTATTTCTTTATGGTGACCTTTTCACTGAAGTAAACTTTACATCAGGAAAAAGTGTGCAAGCCCTGTAAATATACAGATTAATTTTCACAAAGTGAACACAGTCTCACACTAAATAATAAAGCAATCCAGCCCACAAGACACCCTCTGGGTCCCCTACTAGGCACCACTCTCCCAAGATAACCACTCTATTCTGACTTTTAACATCATAGCTTACGTTTGCCAATTCTGAAATTTTAGATACATGGAATCACACAGCATGTATTCTTTTGTACGTGGCTTCTCTCACTCAACAGTGTGCTTGTGAAATTCATCCATGTTATTGCTGGTAGTTCTAGTTTGTTTTCATTGCTATATAGTAAGGGATCAATCTCTGGTTTTATAAATAAAGTTTTATTGAAACACTGCCAGACTAATTTGTCTCAGTATTATCTACAGCTGCTTTCACACTGCAATGGTAGAGCTTGGTTGCCACAGAGATTACATGGCTGGCAAAGTTAGAAATATTTACTATCGGGCCCTTTACAGAGCAAAGTTTGCTGAACCCCACTCTATGGTATCCAATCATATGAGCCCACCAACATTTCTTCCTTTATTCTTTGTTCATTGATGGACATTCAGATTGTTTCCGGTTTTGAGTTAGTACAAATAGTGCTGTTGTGAACATTCTCGTAGTGTCTTTTGGTGACATTTCTGTTGGATTTATGGAATGTGTATTTTTTAAAAATCTTGGACTGATGCTAATGCCAGGTTTGGGAACTCATGCTTTACAGATGTAATCTAACCCAAAATGTTTAAATTGTCTTGCCCAAAGTCATGCAGAAAATAATTGGCAGACCTGGGATTGATAACCAAGCCTTGTTCTTGGAACAATTCTCTGTTTCCACTGCTGTTCCTATAGTTATTACCTTTAGAAAAACATTGTTAGAAAGCTCTTTACTTATCCAAAGTCTTTCACAAATATGACTCTTTTCTACTGTATTTGGCTGTACATTTTCAAGAACAGAAAACTCACTGCCTTATGATAATTTTAGAGACAAGAGATTATATAATCACTTAACCCAACCTTCTCACATTATAAATTAGTAAATCAACGTTTGGAGATACTAATAATTCACTCAAAATAGGCATTTTGAGCCTTGACTTTTATCCTGTACTACAAAATGATTTTGAACCTGCCTTTTTTGTCTTAGCAATTTGTACTACTTCAGGCAATTAACTTATTTAACTAGTACGTATTTAACTGTTTAAACATTATGAAAGTGCCTGAAGGAAAACCAAAATAGTCTCTCCTTCACCTTCCAACTGTATAGCCTCTTTCTCCTAGGCAACTACTCTTAATAATTTTGTTTTCAATCATCCATATATAAACTTATGAAAATGCATTTAACTGCTATAAGTCCAAACTTTGATAAGGAAAAAATAAACTGTAATTCTTCATTAACTGAAGTTAATGTCTAGTTCGAGGCTCCATGTCATCATTTAAGTGAAGACTCAATCTCAGTTAATTTGGAATACCCTCCCTTTCTCTGTAACTGTGCCTCATTTCAGAGGGGTTAACGTAATGCCAAGAATTTGGTGTGTGTTAGGGGCTGGGGGTTCAGTATGGGAAACTTCTAGACCTTGGTAACCATAGTGATATTGAGACATCTTTCCCCCTACCTGGGCCTTGGCCACTGATCCCCACAAATGCCCTGGCCCATGCTGTCAGATGCAGTGAGGTCTGGTGGTTTATGTGCCGTGTTTGGGCCATGGCAATCTCTGCCAGGCTCACCGTATGGCCTGGCTCACTGCAGCCATTCCTCTGTTGCAGCTTCCCTGGCCTCCACCTGGAAGTGGAGGTCCAGCTCTCCGGTTTTATTTATGTTTATGTTTATTTTTATTTTTCTGAGACAGAGTCTCACTCTGTCACCCAGGCTGGAGTACAGTGATGGAATCTCAGCTCACTGCAAATTCTGCCTCCCAGGTTCAAGTAATTCTCATGCCTCAGCCTCCCAGGTAGCTGGGACTTACAGGCATGCACCACCATGCCTGGCTGGTCTGTGCATTTTTAGTAGATAAGGGCTTCATCATGTTGGCAGGCTGGTCTCAAACTTCTGACCTCAGGTGATCCACCTGCCTCAGCCTCCCAAAGCACTAGAATTACAGGTGTGAGCCACTGTGCCCAGCCTGTCTTCTGGTTTTAGATCCCACCAGCCTAGGTGAAGTTTTCTGCTTCCCTAAGTTGTGTTTGGTGCTTTTGGCCTCTTTCTCCCAGGCTTGCCTCCAACACGTGTTGCCTTCCTTCTGATACACTCTCATCCCTCTCATCTCCCCTCAACATGGACATATCTTCCCTTGCCCTTTAATAAGCATCTATGGACACATGTTTTGAATATTGTATTTTTATTTCTGTCAGATATCTTTTCCAGTCAGGCAGCAGGAAGATCCCTTTCTTCTCAAACCCTCAAACATTTACAAGTTTGGCTTTTTGGAAAGCAGTTACTAGGAATGGTTCTTTTGCCCTGTGGGAGCAATAAGCACAGAGCAGCCTAGGGGCTTAAATGAGGGTAAGAGTAGAAGGAGGTAAAAAGTGAACAACTGGAAAAAAAATATAATTAACATCTCAAGGTGTTGTCTGGCACGAAGATAGGCATATCTGCAGAGTAATTGTTTCACTTTGTTTTTATTCCAAAATTGAGATTATGCAATATATCAAACTGTAACTTGAATTTTTTGGCTTAATAATTATCTTGGACAAATACCTGCATACAAATATGCTTCATTTTTCTTAGTGTCTTCATAATACAGTTCATAGTATAATTTGTTCAATTATTTTCCCTGTCAATGAAAATTCAGGTTGTTTCCATGTTTTTGTATGTACACATAATGATAATGTTTTAACCGCCAATGTTTATTATGGTCTTACTATGTACTAGACAACGGTCTAAGCATATATGATCTCATTTAATCTTCAAAAAAACTCCATGAGATAGGCATTGTTTTTGCCTTCTTCTTGCAAATGAGAAAACTGAGGCACACA
Source organism: Macaca thibetana thibetana (assembly GCF_024542745.1). Classification (NCBI taxonomy): domain Eukaryota; kingdom Metazoa; phylum Chordata; class Mammalia; order Primates; family Cercopithecidae; genus Macaca; species Macaca thibetana. The sequence continues at coordinate 130,775,877 of NC_065581.1, forward strand.
AGGATCAAATAACTTACTCAAGGTCATAGTAAGTTACAGATTTGAACCCCAGCAGGCCTATCTACAGAGGTCATGCTCTTAACTGTCACACTGTACTGCCTCTCTCTAATAAACATACTTATATACAAGTTTTATATATTATTATTGTTATCATATAATTATCCAGACTCAGATTGTAGGTAATGTGTGTATTTTTATATTTTAACAAATACTAGCAGATTACTTTGGGGCTAAAGCAATTTATAGAATGTTTCATAGTATTCAAGAGTAACTATTACCCCAAAGCCTCACCAACACTGGATGCTAGGTTTAGTTTGAGGTTATATTATTCTGGTAGGAACTTTGCCTCTCTGAAACCCCCTAAATGCTTTCTAAGTGTTTCAGTTTTCACTTCCCTGATTACTATTGTTGATGTTACACATCTTTTTAAAATTATTTATTATGCTGAGAATTAAAATGAGATAATTTATAAATAATCAGAGCATAAATTTGACTTGGAGTTCAGCTTTTTCTTATAACATTTTCTAATAAACTTTTTACCTCCATTGCCACATAATTTCTACCTTATAGCCAAAAAGTATTAAATCATTTATTTATCCAACAATATTTGTTTAGCCCAAACCATATGCCAGGCCTTATCTCAGGTACTCAGGATGCAGGTAAACAAAAAAAGATTTCATGGAACTTGCTTGTGTTGTATTACCAAGAACAGAGGATGACAAACAATTCTTGTAGGTAGCATAAGGCATTTCAGCAGAGCTTATTACAAACAACTTGATGTTATGTTAACACCGTATAGCATACGTGTAAATCTATTAAGTACAGAGTTTCATTTTTAGTCTGACTAATGTTTTTATTTTCAGTTTACATCTGATTGGTAAAAACTTTTCAGCTCAAACCTTTGTCTGTATAATAAAATGTATTGGCTTGCTTGGTACATTATGGCTATTGTTTTGACTGGCTTCATAGTATTTCATGGAGTTATTATCTCATCCTATTCCACATATTCTTACTATTGAACACATTTTTTCTTAACACCCCCTCACTCCTACTTACACGCACAGATTTTGGGTTACTATAAATAACACCATGTCTTCTCAAACATCTTTTCTTATGTTTATTGGCCCTTTGCATTTCCTCTGCTGTGAATTGCCTGTTCCCATTTGTCATTTTCTGATTAATGTGTAAGAGCTCTTTGTGTATTAGAAATATTAAGCCATTGTCCTATATGCATTGTAAATATTTTCTCTTAGAAGCTCATTTGTTATCTGCTTTATATTACACAGAAATTACACATTTTTATGGAAATGACTCTTGCTTTATTTCCTTTATAAGCTACACAGTACTCTATACTATGAATAGTTTCTTGAAAATATATTCAGTTATTTACCTAACTAAGCTTCCTATCTTGCTATAGAAAGCTTTTCTTATTCCACAGCTATAAAATGTTTTCTAAATTTTAAAAAAATATTTTCTATAGCTTTCCTTATTTCATATTTGACTCCTTAATATTTCAGGAATTTACTTTGGGCTATGTTACAAGATAGGAGTTGAAGGCTATTTTCTTGCATATACATAGTCAATTATTCAACCCCATTATTATATATATTGTGCATTATATGCAAAATGAATATTATACACCTTTTCCCAAATGATTTCTGCTCTCAGATACAGTCAGACCTACTTCTGGATTCTGTTGTTTTCCATTGATCTATCTGCTTTTCTATCAGTATCATTCTGCTTCGATTGCAGTAGCTTTAGAGTAAGTTTTGGTATCTATTAAGGGAATTACACCCCCTTTCCATTTCTGAAGCAGGACTATAAAGGTCATTAGACACCTTTTATCTCTAGATATTTCTAATTTTCCAGTAGGTCAGGGTGCTGCCTTCTTAGAAGCTGATTTTCTTATGAATTAAGAAGGATTACAATTTTTTAAGTAAATGAAGCTTTTCATGTCTGAGAAGTTATACAAGCTGACATCCTTCAAATTTTGTCAAATAATATCATTAATTAGTTGACCATAATTTTGGGTTCAAATTAGCATTTTCTACAACTTTTGTCATTGTCTGAACAATAGCAAAACTAGCAAATTAAGGGAGAAAGCATAGTAAATTTTATGATTAATGAAGATCATTATTTTGCTTGAATAGAAATAATTTGGTTTAACAATAATTTAATGCAATGTCATAATCTTACTGCTCAAGTAGCTGCTCTTCTAGTGCTGTGTCTTTCTTTGGTGGGGGTCCCCTCTCTCCCATCTTTATTTCTAATTTGCATCTAGCTTTAATTTTTAAGGGTTATAAAGGTTTAGACAGCATCATATTTTATTTTAATTCCAAGCTTCATTATGGATGGGAAAAGAGCTGAAGTTTATTATTTGTTTAATGCCAAGATACTAATTTTCCACTAAACTCCATGGACAATTTGGTTCTTATGCTTTTTGACCAATTTTTCTTTGTTTGCAGGTGTAGCTACGTAGAAAGATTTCTCTAGATAAAATATGTATGTTCAATTAATCTAAATAGAACCATTCGGCAAATAGTATATTACTCAATTTGTAATCTGGAATTAGCACCACAATGATTCATGCACTGTAGTATCCACGACTGTACTCCCTCTACACACTGAAAAGCTTTATATTTTGGGAAGAATTTTGCCTTAATAACCACCACAGTGGGATTTTGCCCTCATTTCCTGTGTATTTATTCTGGGTGTTGTTTGCAAGACGATGAGGATCTATTTTGGTGGGGTTCTTTTCCTCGAGGAGGAAGTAAGAGCACTGCGCCTGTCTCCAGCTCCATAACTGCTAGACAGATCAGACAGGGGCTCTGCCAGCCAGGCTCCAGGAAGGCTTCTCCCTTCTGATGGAACAACCAAACAATTGTCACTATTCACAATGGCCCAAATGGAGAAGTATTCTTAGAACAATAAGAAAAGGGAAAGTCAGCCACCAGCAGGAAAGAAGGCCTTCAAGCAACATTAAACTCAGAGAATGTGACTGTCCTTTCAATGTAAACAGTTTGCACAGCACTTCTCTAAATAACAATGTAAGGAGTGCTGGCCATGTGCAGGGCCCCCACATACACTATTATCTCTAATCCCATAACAGCCTTAGCAGATGTGTATTAACCCCATTGGACATCTGAAGACACCAAGGCTCAGAGAGATCATCATAACCTATAGAAATTTCCATGACTGATGAATGTGACAGTCAAGCCCCAGTTTGTATAATACACAGCCATAATCTTATCTACTACTTTTAAAAATTAAACATAGATGAAACGTTTACAGTTCTTTGTGAGTGAATCTATAATTTTGTTTAAGAAAAAGGACAAGGCAGTGATGAGGGCTCCATTAACAGTTTGAAATAGATTCTTTTTCTTCTGAGTTTCTCTGAAAATTACAGAGGCAACGGGAACTTGAAGGAAATTTGCCGAATGCTGTGTATGACAGCGTATCAGCTTCCTTTATCACATACAAAAGGATTCCCCTGATCTCTCTCATTCTGCCAACAATGCATGAGGCGAACAGTAACTTTCTGCTTACAATAACTTTAAATCTTGAAGGCAACTGTGTAAATTAAGGATCTAAGCCAGGTGTGTTGGAGCACACCTGTGGTCCCCACTACTCAGAAAGCTGAATGGGAGGATCACCTGAGCCCGGGAGGTCTAGGCTGCAATGAGCTGTAATTGTACCACTGCACTGCACTCTAGCCTGGGCGACAGAGAAAGACCCTGTTTAAAAAAAAAAAAAAAAAAAAAAACAAGAAGAAGAAGAAGGAGAAGGCGATTAAACATCTAAATTAACATAACCATCGTACTGATTTTCAATACAGCTTGGGTTATCCACTGCATGAGCATGAGTGTGATGTGTGATGTATGCATCTGAAAAATCATTCTCTATCACTAAATATTTGGTCTCCTTTCCATTAGCATTTAACTTTTCATTGATTGTTTCTATTAAATGTTAGATCAATGAAGCAATTCTTTCCCTTAATTGCATGTCATTTAAAATCGGTGACAGAAGAAAATAATGACTCTACAAGTGAGATGCCCATTGGATTGGTTTTAGATATGTAATCATGTATGAGAAAAGTCAATAATTATTGACTTAAGGACTATAATGGACCATGAAAAGTTACTAGTTTTCTAGTTGTTTCTAGGTGTGACGATGCAAATAATTTTTTAGTTTTCTATTAACTTTTTCTTAGGTTTTCCAGGGCCCAGCCTGGGCCTACTCTATACTTAGGTGCACTAAGATGTTTATTATTTGAAGCTCTCCTTCTCACTACCCAGCACACCAACCTCATTTCAAGGTTTCCTGTTGTCAGGTTCTCCTGCATTGGCCTGCCACCAGCCACAGGAATATCCACCATGCACACAAGAGAGGACCTCATGCTCCCATGAGCTTTTGTTGATAACACTTTCATGGATTGGGTCACAATTCATTAGTTTCCATCACAGAAAGCAGGATTCTGGGCAAATCAGTCAGACAGAGGACAAGTATGTTATAAAGTTAGGATGACAAGAGTGGGAGTCTGGCATCTGGAACTCTGTGCAGGGCACACAACATGAGGAAGATGGATTAGAATGGAATAAGAATGCTATGAACTACATTGTGTCGTCCCCTCCCCCAAAAATTCATATGCTGAATCTCTTCCCCCAGTGTGATTGTGTCTGCAGATGGGGTCTTTGGGGAGGTTAGGTTTAGATGAGGTCTTGAGGGCCCTCATGATGGATTAGTGGTTATAGGAAGAGACACCAGAAAGCCTGCTTCCTCTCTCTTGGTGCCATGTGAGGACACAGCAAGAAAGTGGCTGTCTGAAAACCAGGAAGAGAGAGCCCTCGCTGGGGAACTGAATCAGATGGCACTTTGACCTTGGACTTCCCAGCTTCCAAAACTGGGAGAAATAAATTTCTGTTGTTTAAGCCACCCAGTCTATGGTGTTTTGTTAATGGCAGCCTAAGCTGACTAAATAAAGAAGGATAAGAAGGGAAGTGTTAAAAGAGAAACTCTTCTCCAAAAGTGGGGTAGAGGGTTTCCTCATCCCTTTGCCTAAGGTCACCTGAAGTTTACACTGTGTTAAAATGATCAATCTATAGGACACCAGGCTGTAAGATGGCTGCCATGCCTGTAGTCCTTTCCAGAGAGAAATGCCATATTCACAGCCCCTGTTGAGGAAGATCTCTAGGAAGTCCTTTTTTTTTTAGGCAGGGTCTTAGTCTGTCACCCAGGCTGGTGCACAATGACGTGATCACGGCTCACTGCAACCTCTGCCTCCCAGGCTCAAACCATCCTCCCACCTCAGCCTCCCAAGTAACTGGGAACACAGGCATGCACCACCATGCCCTGCTATTTTTTTTTTTTTTATTAGAGATGGGGTTTCGCCATGTCGCCCATGTTGGTTACAAACTTGTGAGCTCAAAGCAATCTGCCCACCTCGGTGTTCCAATCTAGGAAGTTCTTTAAGTGTAGGTGGACAAGTTTTGCTCCACATCAGTCTGCCACCCACAGACAGCTGGACTAAGGTTCATACCTAACCCAAAGGCAGCTAAACTAGTCAGACCAACAGCCTATGAGATGGTCTGACGCCAAAAGCTCTGCCCTTTATGAATCATAGTGATTACGTTGACCAACCCAATCCTCTCTCTTGAGACTTTAAAGTTACCTAGTAAAAATCAGCTATATAGTAGCAGAAGAATATAGGCACACAGAGAGGTGCAAAGGCAGACAGAACACTCAAGAAGTTAGCAAGGGAACAACCAGTCATTAGAATCACTTTTCAGAACATAAATTGAGTTCTAGTCTCCATGGGAAGCTATGGTTTTGTGATTCCTTGTCATGAGCCTTTTTCTGGTCTCTGGTTTAGATTGTAAGTTTTAGAAGAGGAAACCTAGGCAAAAATTCTTATTTTCTTTATTTTCGTTATTCCACAGGGCATAATATTCTGGCTCCATCTCTTGAGGTAGCATGAGTAAGTCTCTTTCCTGCAAACAAAAAGGCCACATAAACAATGTACTAAAACAGCTTATCTGTATTTTTTTTTCTATATAAGATGTTGGGTTACATAAAAGTTTAGGAAGTGGAACTTAATAGGTTGTCTTGGAACTTTTCTAGCTTAAGCTCCAGTGATAAGGAAAGTAGGGAATAAGTATTCCTACATTTTTAAAGAGATATGCTAAACAAATCTGTGTGAGAAATACTAAAAGAGGGTTCAATTAATCCAGCAGCCACTTTCGGATTAAGATATGAGAGTAAAGTTGTTGGTCTAGTAGGAGATGCTGTGTCTCCCACCAAGGAATTTCAAACCAAGAGCAGGGGACCAAGATAACAGCTGTATTAGTCAGGGTTCTTTTGAAAAACAGATCCAATATAATGTGTATTTATTTGTTTGTGTGTTTGTTTCATGATTTGGCTCACACAATTATGGGGGCTGGCAAGTCCAAATCTGTAGTGTGTGCTGGCAGGTCAAGACCCAGGAGAGCTGATGATGCAGATGAAATCCAAAGGCTGTCTGCTGGATGATTCCCTCTTGCCTGAGAAGGCTGGTCTTTTTGTTCTATTCAGACTTTTAACTGATTAGATAAGACTCATCCACATCACGGAGGGCAATCTGCTTATACGGTGCTCACTGATTTAAATGTGAATCTCATCTCAAAACACCCTCCGAGTTGCCACATAAAATTAACCACCACCAGAGCCTAACAAGATTTGGAGGGGACCACAATAAGGAGAGACAAGCATCTCCATACCTGGTTGGTATTTGTTGAGCTGCAGAAGCTCCAACCACTCTGGTGGAGTGGGGTGAGACAATCCTCGGGAGAGCTTGACGTGGATCTCCTGGATTTGAGATAATTGCAAGCACAGAAACAGGTACTGCTTCCTGCCTGAAGAGTTCTGAAGGAGGACTGCTGAAGGAAAGCAGCCCTCAGCCTGCACCAGAACAATGTGAACGGCAGCAATAGTTCTCCAAGGGACCATAGCTTCCATCATCTTCCTTCTCCCGTATCCTTGAGGTTTCGAGTAATCTTTCTAAACTGCAAGTATAACAGTGTTATTTTCCTACGTGGCTGTGGCTCCTGGATGTTCATGGAATAGTGCACAGTAACTCCTGTGAATGGCTCACCAGCCCTCGGGATCTGTACTTCCTACCGCTTCGGTCTCACCTCATTTTCTCCTCTGCCTACACCTGCCCACCTGCTGTGCCTGCAACACTCTCGCCCCGCCTACCTGGTAAATGCCTATGCCAATGTCAAGACTCAACTTGTGCCACTTCTACCAAACTTTTTTCTCATTTCCCTCAGGTTGAGTTGTTCATTTCCTTCCTTATGTTACGCTTTTACTATAGAAATGATAAAACTCATTTTCACAAATTTATTTATTATCATCCTTTACCTTCTAGACAATAAATTACTTCAGAGAACTCTGACTTATTTCTGCACCCCAATACATAACTCAGGGCCAGGAACACAGGAGGTGCTCTATTAATATCTGTTGCATGAATGAATTAATACCTGAAAAGAAAAAAATGTCGTGTTTGCAGAAATATCTGAGAAGAAAGGAATTTCAAGAGTTTATAGTATTTCAAATTTTTTTTTTTACTTTTTATTTCTTCTGCTTCCTAATTTTTATTTCCCCTTAGCAAAAAGTAGCCATTCTCAAAATGTGGTCTGCAGACCCTTAAAAGTTGCCAAGATCCTTTCAGAAGGTCTGAGAGATGAAAAGTATTTTCGTATAGTATAAGTTCCTTTTTTCGTTGTTCAACATTTTCACTGGGGTTGGTAAAAAGGCAATGGTGGCTGCCTTGCCCTGACTCAAAACAGTGGCACCTAACTGTACTAGTCATTGCACTACCTATTCATATTTGGGGGAAAAAAAAAAACTAGCTTCACTGAAGAAAGTCCTAGATGAAGCAATAAATATTAATTTTATTACCTCTCGATCTTTAAAATAATGTTCTTGTGGTATAATGAGGAGTACTGTATTAGTCCATTCTCTTAATACTATAAAGAAATACCTAAGACTGGGAAATTTTTAAAGAAAATAGGTTTAATAAGTTTAATTGGCTCATGGTTCTGCAGGCTGTACAAGAAGCATGATGCTGGCATCTGCTCTGCTTGGGAGGCCTCAGAAAATTTACAACCATGGCAGAAGGCAAGGCAAAGGAGGGGCAGGCCTGTCGCATGGCGAGAGCAGGAGCGAGCAAGCAAGCAAGGGGGGAGGTGCTACATACTTTTAAATGAACAGATCACACAAGAACTCACTATTGTGAGGACAGTACCAAGGGGATGGTGCTAAAGCATTCATGAGAAACATCCTCCGTGATCCAGTTATCTCCCATTAGGCCCCACCTCTAACACTGGGGATTACATTTCAATATGAGATCGGGCAGGGACACACATCCAAACTATGTCAAGTGCACAGAAAGTACCTCTGCTGCCTACTGAAGTATGGTGGTTGTCTCAAGGAAAAGCACTTATGCAACTGGGTGGTGGGCTGAACCAGCCACTTTCTTCATGAAATACTATTTTTATTTGAAAGAACAACTGACAGACAAACTGTAGTTCTTCAAACATTGGTATTGACAGACATTTTTTAAAAAATGAATAAAGTGGATCTGTCATTTCAAAAAAAGATTTGGCAGTATTTGTTGGGAATAATGAAATCTGAGCTTTCAAGTGAAAATTAGAATTTGGAAAACTTGTAGCTGCCATAATGAACTTAACAGCTTTGAAAACTTCAACACTTTTTTGTTGTGGTGGTGGTGAGATTGGTGATGATATTAACAGATGTGATTTCTGATACTCTGTAGTCATACAGGTCAACATTTACAAGATCTGCATATCTCATGGAACTAAATTTTCCAGATGACCAATTCTTAATATTATGAAAGTCATGAGTCAAATGTCTGTCTAAACTACCAACTAGATCAACGAATTTTTTTAGACCAGTGAATTATGATGTAACAGAATATGAAAATGTTATTGATATAGTTTCAGATATCGTGTTGTAACACACCTGTAAGAAGCTATCACTTGCTGGGTTTTAGTATAGTATCAAAGAAGAACATCCAAAATTAATTATTTGAAAATGCTGTTAAAATACTGTTTTCTTTTCCAACTACACATTTGTGTGAAACAAGACTTTCTTCAAATACTTAAACCAAAGCAACATAATACAACAAATTAAGTGCAGAAACAGAAATTAAAATCTAGCCATCTTCTTTTAAGCCAGGTATAAAAGAAATCTGCAAAAATGTAAAATAAAAGCATATTTCTATTTTTGCTTTGGAAAATATACTTTTCAGAAAATGTGTTATTTATGAGTTTTACATAAATAACACATTTACGAGTTACAATGAGTTTTATTGTTTTAAATGCATTAAAATATTTAAAAATTTTTCAGTTTTATTTTATATTACAGTAAATAGCAATAGACCTAATCCATACAAGCGAAACCTCTTTGAGTTTCTCAGCAGTTGTTTTTTTGGTTTTTTTTTTTGAAATGGAGTATCATTCTTGTTGCCCAGGCTGGAGTGCAATGGCACAAGCTCTGCTCACTCCACCTCCTTAATTCAAGTGATTCTCCTGCCTCAGCTTTCTGAGTAGCTGCGACTACAGGCACGTGCATCACACCTGGCTAATTTTTTTGTGTTTTTAGTAGAGACGGGGTTTCGCCATGTTGGTCAGGCTGGTCTTGAACGCCTGACCTCAGATGATCCATCCACCTTGGCCTCCCAAAGTGCTGGGATTACAGACATCAGCCACCACACCCAGCCAACAATTCTTAAAAATGTAAAGGTAGCCTGAGACCAAAACATATGAGTTACTACTTTTATCCCTTTAACGTACCTTAAAAGGGCAGGAAAATAAAGAAAGATTACATGCATATTAACACACAAGAGAAAAAAATACAGATACCAAAGAGAATTCTTTTCATAGAATTGAGAAGCAAAGTTCCAAATAACATGTATGAAAAATATTTTACTAACATACTGATTTCATTTTAGCTAGGAATCCATCATGGTATGTGAATGCAGAGTCAGCTATTAGGTTACATTTAAACTAAGACAATAATTGCCTAATTGATAAGAAACATGCAAAACAACTCATCAAATTTGAATGAAATGAGAGACTATTCATATTTTGAAAGTGTATTTATTATTTAATGTCACCAGATTTAGTTATAAAAAGATGTGGAACTAAACAAAGATCTTATTTGAATGCTCATGTTCCTGTACAATATTCAGAAAAAAATCAAAGCTAAATTTTTAGAAGTTGTACAAGAAAGTGCTCACAATTTCTTCAATACATTTGATAGTATAAGAGAGACTATATTTTGGTGAAGGTGGTGACAAGTTTCAGTCAAAATCTCCCCATTATAATTAATTTCAACATGATTGTTTCAATTATTCTGCTTCTGGAATTTGTTCTGTTAATACCTGAATAGGCTGTTAGTTTTGACTTAAAATATCTCCAGTCAAGATTTTTGTATATTCATTTTAGTCAATATCTGATCTATAGCTTTGGGAGTTTTTTTTGGTGCAACATTGACTAATGTTTTTCGCCAAGTAAGAAATAGGTAATTTTTTATAGAACACAGATTCTCTCAGACCTGTGGTGCTGACCTGCTGTTTTTATGATTATATTTCTTATACAAGTAGAAAATTAAAACAAATTTACAAACTACCTACCTAAACCAAATTCAGTAAAATTCAAGTTAACTAACATAGTTGAATGTGATCATGTGGCTTTGCAGAAATTAAGTCACTGCTAGTAGCAAGCACAGGGCTTCCATGACTGCAGTGCAGCTCCTTTGGGTGAGTACGTGGATATCAATACTGAACTGTCTGATGACTGTATCCACCCACGACTTTTTGTTTTAACCAAATTGCAGCAAAATCTTCCTATCCACATGATACTGTGATATTGTTCTTCACTGATATACCTATTAGTAGTACTATGGTATTTTTATGTTTCCCTCCTCACCCTCAAGGTAATAATATTAGGAGTTGGGGCCTTAGGGAGGTAATTAGGCTCCGCTCTCATGAATGGGGTTAGTGCCCTTATAACAGAGCCCCCAGAGAGACCCCTTGATTCTTCCATCACTTGAGGACACCAAATCTGCCTCGATTTTGGACTTCCCAGGCTCCAGAACTATGGGAAGTAAATTTCTGTTGTTTATAAGCACCCAGTTTATGGCATTTTGTTATAGTGGCCCAAACAGACTAGATAAGTATCCAAAGCTCTACAATTCAGTGAGTACTGGTGGCTCAAGCCTGTAATCCCAGCACTTTGGGAGGCCGAGACGGGCGGATCACGAGGTCAGGAGATCGAGACCATCCTGGCTAACACGGTGAAACCCCGTCTCCACTAAAAAATACAAAAAACTAGCCGGGCGAGGTGGCGGGCGCCTGTAGTCCCAGCTACTCGGGAGGCTGAGGCAGGAGAATGGCGTAAACCCGGGAGGCGGAGCTTGCAGTGAGCTGAGATCCGGCCACTGCATTCCAGCCTGGGCGACAGAGAGAGACTCCGTCTCCAAAAAAAAAAAAAAAAAAAAAAAAAAAAAAGAAAATGCCTGTCATCAGGCCTATTTTGACAGCAATAGTTGTCTAGATCATCTAGATAATCCCGAATTTGATTATATTGATTACTTTTATTGTCTTTAGAAATGAAAACACAGAACAAGAATTTTGTAAAGAACCTGAGTGACTTTAAGTGTTGTCCTCAGAGTCCAGTTTAAGAAACAATGCTGATTAGGAAGACCCGACGCTGTAGGAAAGATCCTGCCTTCAGGTGAGGGTCTCAGAGGTGATTTTATTTCTGAAGTTGAGTATTTGCAAGCTTTTCAAAGCTTTCAGAGCTATCATAATCAAAGGGCCACAAGATGGAGAAGCTATTTTTTGAAAAAATAGATCCTTTATGTTAGGAAAATAAAATTTTATGCATTAATCTCCACTTTCTGAGAAAGGGCTGTACATGTCTTTCCATTAAAAATAGCAAGTTTTCATGTCAAGAACACTTTTATTTGCAAACCTCATAGTAAATTAGTAGAGCAAATTCTGGCAACATGTGCCTCATTCTTAAAATCTAAAGCAGGAATTAAAAAGCTATACCACCTGTGAGTCAAATCAACCTACTACCTGCTTTTTTATAGATGTGAGGTCAGAATATTGTCAACATTTTAAAAGTATTGTTTAAAAAGAAGAAAGAAAAAAACCCACATGAAACAGAGGACTTATGTGGTTTGCAAATTATAAAATAGTATCTGGCTCTTTATAGAAAAAGTTTGCTGACCTCTGCTCTAAAGAATTGCTTCTTTTTAAAAAGCAATATTAGTTTTATCTTGAGAAAGAGGTAGATAATATTCACATTCTATCTGTCCTCTTTCTGCTTCACCCTGTTTTATTCTTTGTTTACCTTTTCTAGCTATCATGCTGCTAGTAGCTTTTTTTTTTTTTTTTTTTTTTGAGACGGAGTCTAGCTCTGTCGCCCAGGCTGGAGTGCAGTGGCCAGATCTCAGCTCAGTGCAAGCTCCGCCTCCCAGGTTTACGCCATTCTCCTGGCTCAGCCTCCCGAGTAGCTGGGACTACAGGCGCCTGCCACCTCGCCTGGCTAGTTTTTTGTATTTTTTAGTAGAGACAGGGTTTCACCGTGTTAACCAGGATGGTCTCGATCTCCTGACCTTGTGATCCGCCCGTCTCGGCCTCCCAAAGTGCTGGGATTACAGGCTTGAGCCACCGCGCCCGGCCGTGCTACTAGTAGCTTTTATCATGCTACTAGATTTGTTGTCTAAGTTCTATCATTCAATCCTTTATTTTAAAAACAGGTGAGAAGGCAATTTATATTAATACTCTTTTTTTTAAAAAAAAAAAAAAGACACTAATATGAAATAGTCTGCTTTTTGACTTGTTTTTCTGTGGGTCAGTAATTTTTTTAAAAAAGAAAATGTGACCTATTTGCCTTAAATGCCTACATTAAAACAAAGCTATTTCTTAATGTCTTTGATTTGCATTCTTATTTATTTATTTATTATTTTACTTTATTGTTTGGAGACAGGGTTTCACCCTGTCTCTCAGGCTTGAGTGCAGAGGCACAACCAGGGCTCACTGCAGGCTCCACCTCTCAGGCTCATGTGATCCTCCCACCTCAGTCTCCTGAGTAGCTGGGACCATGAGCATGTGCCACCATACCTGGCTAATTTTTTTTTTTTTTTTGTAGAGACATAGTCTCCCTTTCAGGCTGGTCTTGAACTCCCAAGCGCAAGTGATCCTCCTGCTTCAGCCTCCCAAAGTGCTGGGATTACAGACATGGGCCACCGCAGCCAGCCCTTTGCTTTAGTAGTAATAGTAATAAAGTAGGTCACTAATGCGGGAATAACTTGAAAAATGTGGGAATAACTTGAAGAATGTTTAACCTGAGTTCACAGCATCACAGATGGAATATGTAATTGTTAAACTCAGGAAAGGACAACTGAACATTAACCTCATTTTCTAAATCTCTTTTCCCAGGAATTAAAGCATGAATAATATTTGTTTGGTAAGATCTAAATGGCTTAGTAATCTCTAAGCCTGCAGAGAAATTCACTTTCAGAATTGCAAAATGGTTTATAAGGTTCATTAATAGTCAATTTTAAGTATGATTAAGTGCTAAGACTATTGTTAAGTACCCAAGAATTACTTGTTGTTGATTATTATGATCTCCTTTACCTGACTCAGAGAATGCATTTAAGTAGCCAAAGAAATGTGATAATTACTCATTAAGGAAACAAAATGTGGTGGGTATCTGGATTCCTTTTAATCTTCAGTGGTTTAAGAAAGAACATTGGAAACTAATTCCACAGGGAAAATGCTGTTGCTGAGGAAGGCGTTGGGACACAGATTGCTGACAACAGGATTTGGTTTTGAGAACTGAATTTGAAAGACCAAAATGAGTTATGTTGTCTTCCCTGAAGGCAGATGGGTACTTGTTAAGAACTTCCTTCAGCAAGAAAGTTAGGATCCCTGCCATGTTCTCCACCTCCTCACAGTTTCCTCCCTTCTGGAGCTCTCTATGGGAAGCAGGCACGAGTCACCAGAAGAGGGAGGTTCTTGATGGGGCACTCTTGGGGGTCCGAGGACTCAATCAAGGTCCTAGAGGGTGAGCCCATCTTAACTAGAGATGGCAGAACTTGACCCAGGAAGGCCTTGTGGTCATTGGGGTTGTACGCAGCACACCCCTGGCACATTCTGTGCCACTCTTCTTTTGGCTCTAATTATTACCAGCAAACAGTGACATCAGGACTTTGGGGGAAGGTTGTGTCCTCCAGGCCTTTGTTAAAACCTTCTAAAGATGTAAATGGCATTGCCTTCCCTGGCACCAGCAGAATTCTACTCATACCCTATTAAACCTTGTTTGCAAATGCAAGGCGTGATCAGTCAGGCCCCCCATGGCATGGTGCTACAGGCTGCCCTTACCACAGTAAGAGCTTTGTAAGCAGCTTTGCTACTATCCTGGATTTTTAGATACTGCCCTGACCTCCAACTCTGAGCTCCATTCTTTCCCTGATTCCTTAGGTAGCTTTCACTTGAGCCTGACTTGTCCAGTTCCTAGTCTTTTATTCTTCCAAGGGTGCACCGGGACAGCTGGGATCTCTGGATTTTAAAGCACCTCCTCTTGCACATCCCCCCAACACCACACATGCAGGACCACACCTCCACCTTTGCCCCTGCTGGACTTTGACTTCTGGGCACACCTGGAGCAGCGAGACAGCTTGCAGTCTGAGCTTTGGCCTGCATTCTAGAATTCATCGTTGTCTCCTCTTCAGGGTTAATGTTTCTACATTTGTTGCTTTAATTTACCCTCCAGCTCTGAGCTCTAGCTCTGCCTTGGCTTGCCTATTACCTTGGCCACACAGCCAAGCTGGCAGGTTCCCCAAAGCCAGTCTATTCATGCCCATTCCTCAAGTTTGCTGTAGCTATTTGTGTGCTTCAGCTTCCAAGAAGTCTCCAGACACAGGACAAAGGCTGAAACGAAAGAGTAATAGGAAGTAAGTTATCTTAGCAGGCTCCCCTGTGAATGCTGGTGAGGGGTTGCTAAAAGGAACTTCTCAGATCAACACTGACAAGGATTCTCAAGGGAAGGCTTGGTGATAGAGTGAGATAGATATTCACTGGAAGTAGAACAAGCCTAAATTAAAACATCAACTCTTTTACTGGCTCCTTTCACAGATGAGAAAATGGGGGACCAAAAATATGAACTGCCTTGGCCACTATCACTCCGATTAAAATAGAACAACGTTGGAACCAGCATCTTGCTTGCTGGATGGGTACAGTGTTGTCTACCCTTATTCATTCAACAAGTATTCATTGAGTGTCTACTCTAGGCCATGCCACTGCAATTTAACAGTTCTTGGCTGTATAATAAATAGGTGCTACAAAACATATGAATTAAATATAATAAAAGGCAGCCATTGTAAGGGATATTAATCTGGTTAAAAAGTAATAAATATATTTAGAATTTTAAAATAATTCAATGTTATTTTTGCTGGTGTGATGATAGAAGTATATATAATAAGTTTTAATGGAAATTCATAAATAAGAGCTACCAAATTGTGCTGTGATTCTCTGGAAGGTTTCTTATGTTGGATGGTACAGAAATCAAACTGGAAGGCAAGATAAAATTTAGATAAGTTGAAAAGAGAGGGAAGGGTTTTTCAGTAGGAGAAATGGAAGTTTTGTATTGAGGATTTAAAAGAGAAGGTTATATAGTTAATGTGGGAACAAATTACAGACAGCTTTGAGAAAAAGCCAACCAAAAATGTTTATGGGGGGTCGAGGGTGGTGGCTGACACCTGTAATCCCAGTACTTTGGGAGGCACAGACAGGCGGGTCACTTGAGGTCAGGAGTTTGAGACCAGCCTGGCCAACATGGTGAAACCCTGTCTCTACTAAAAATACAAAATTAGCCGGGCATGGTGGTACACACCTGTAATCCCAGCTACTCAAGAGGCCGAGGCAGGAGAATTACTTGAACCTAAGAGGCAGAGGTTGCAGTGAGCCAAGATCCTGCCACTGAACTCCAGCCTGGATGACAGAGCAAAACCTTGTCTTAAAAACAAAACAAAACAAAAAAAGCAAAAGTGTTCACATGGCACTGGAGGGCCACTGAAGTGTTAGCAGGGGAGTGCCATGAGGAAGCTAGGCTTTACGAAGACTGCTCCAGCAATGCTAGATTGGGGTGAGGGTGGGGGGCTAGGAGGAAGAAGGTGAAAGCCTAGAATTAGTACAATAAGTTATTTAATATCAGGCCATTAAAATCTTCAATTAAAGGAGATTCTTAAAATCAAATATGTCTTTTTCAAGTACTTATAATAATGTGATCTTAGGATTAAAACACAACTGTCATCTTTGGTGCTGACAAATGTGCTATAGCAAGGAATTTAGATTGTATATTCCTACCATGAGTCTTACATGGAAATGGATGAAGGTAATGCTTAAGAATAACTTGTTCTCAGATTAAGCAAACCACCTCCCCTCCCCAACAAAATGGTTTTCAAATCTATGAGTTCTGTTAACATTTCTTTCATAGTTAGTACAAAAATAAACAAAGCTAGTTCATGCTCACATAACTAAAAATTCTCCGTGAGTGAGCATGTGTTAATCAACCAGAAGTTCAAAGATACAAATAACATCAAAAATCATTAAAAAATTAAAAAACGAAATTCACCCCCGATCCCATCACTCAAACACCAACTGCTGTTTTTCATCTTCCCATGTTCTTTTTACCAGGTTTTGTTCATATGTTGCTGTGTCACTTTTTATGATGGTAAAACTGTGTTTACTCATAAAAATAGAGGTAGTGAAATTGACAATCTTTGTCTCTAACATAAGAATAGTTATCCTACTTTTTTTTTTTTTCTTTTGAGACAGGGTGTCACACTGTTACCCAGACTGGACTGCAGTGGCACGATCTCGGCTCACTGCATCCTCCACCTGTCGGGCTCAAGTGATCCTACCGCCTGAGCCTCCTGAGTAGCTGGGTTTACAGGCGCATACCACCTTGCCTGGCTAATTTTTGTATTTTTTGTACAGACAGGGTCTCACCATGTTGCCCAAGCTGGTCTCAAAACTCCTGGGCTCAATTGATCCCCTGTCCTCTACCTCCTAAAGTGCTGGGATTACAGGCGCAAGCCACTGCTACAGGCCAACCCTACTATTCTCAAATGAGATTTGCACCTTGGCAGATGGCAATATGAAGTAGAGATCTCACTGCCTTCAAGCTCTTCAAAGTAAAGACCATACTGTGGCATCTTCTTGAGGAAGCTTGATTAAACCCAGCAAAGCGCCCTGCAGTTAACTGTCTTCTGCTCCAACTGGCTGAGTAAATAACAAAAGGTGACAGCTGCAGTACTTTCTCTGTGTGTGTGCTTGTGTGTCTGTGTTTTTGTTGACAAGTTAGACACTCATCTCTCTAGTGAGTTGAACATTAAGCAGGTTGTATGTCTTCTGGAAAAATGACTGCATAAGGATTTTAAAGAAATTAAACCCTGGCTATTTGTTTGTAATATGTTTCTGAGATCTCGTCATTGTGGTTGAAAGGGAATGTTTTAACATTTACTCCATTAATATTTGAGTACTGTTATATTCAGTCTAGTTATATAGATTGTACGTCCAGGTTCACTTATCACTTAATGAGTTGTCCCCAGTGAACCAGACTTGCCTGCCTAGAGGCAATGGTCTGGGATGCACTGAATTTATTCAGAGGATTTTGGTTTGTTTGCTTTAATAACTCCTGTTAGCAAAACCTAAAACTTGAAAATTATCCAAATCCACTGCCAGAATATAGCTACAACAGCTCCAGTCTAGTGATAAAAGTAGAAAAAGGTTTTGATTCCCAATGACCTTGATTTATATAATTTTGCATGTACATGATGATCTTTGCTTTTGAGTTGTAGAAGCAAAAATGAAATTAGGTAATATTATTATTACTTTTGGGAGTTGAATACATCCTATGAAAATAAAACCAAATTCAAATAAAGCCAAAATGATAAAATGCTTGATATTTCATCCCAGCAGAGGTCTAATACCACCATATCTGTCATGAAGTTTACCTCAATGCAAAAAATAAATAAATAAATAACATTTATAATATTTTTTTTAAAAAAACTAAAATATATTTTTATAGTTCAGCTTTTTATTCCATGAACTGATGTTCCGTGTGATATCTATTCCACAAGAGCCAAACCAAAAATTATCTGTGCAGGAAGATGTTGTTACAGTTAATGGTCTCCACTAAGGATTAAAATACTCACTGTTTCAAAGTTTTATGGAGAGATCGGCATCTTACATAAAAATATTTTTCACCATAAATTAATTTTTCTTGTGCCTTGCTTTATTAAAAAAATTAAATACCCTTTGACTCTGAAAAATGTTTCTAAAAAAATCATAATTAATGGGAATAATAAAATAAATTTATATTGGGAAACTTTTCACAAGGCTATCTCGATATTTTCTCATAAAATCTTACTTGGTAGCAATTATTGGCATTCATTGACGGGTCAGGACACTGAAGCCTGAATGAATTAAAAGTCTTTTTGATTCTGATACCAAGTCAATAAAAAACCCATGATTTAGTTTCCCAGGACATTGTTCTTGTTATCAGCTTTGTATAACAAGCATTGATTGTAATAAAACAACAATTGAAGGTCCCCAAACAAGGATCCTTAAAAATGGTTTTACTGCTTCTGCCAAAGTATTGTGTCATAGTCACATGTGGAGCTGCGTGCTCAATGTGCTTACCCTGCATTCGTACACCGGCAGCTTTGCTTAGCACAGTTCTAAAGCCCTCTCTTTCTATTTTTCTTTTTTCTTTTTTATTACTTATTTATTTATTTATTTATTTATTTATTTATTTATTTATTGAGATGGAGTCTCATTCTGTCACCCAGGTTGGAGTGCGATGGCGTGATATCGGCTCACTGCAACCTCTGCCTCCTTGGTTCAAGCAATTCTTCTGCCTCAGTCTCCCGAGTAGCTGGAACTACAGGCATGCGCTACCACGCCCGACTAATTTTTTGTGTTTCAGTAGAGACAGGGTTTCACCGTGTTGCCCAGGCTAGTTGTGAACTCCTGAGCTCAGACAATCCACCCCACCTCGGCCTTCCAAAGTGGTGGGATTACAGGCGTGAGCCACTGCACCCAGCCTCTTCTTTATTTTTTTTTGAAACAAGGTCTCACTCTGCCACCCAGTCTGGAGTGCAGCGATGTGATCTTGGTATCCTCTCTTAGAAGTGGAAACAGGTGCCCTCTCTCTTCTCCTTTGTCCACTCTCCCTTCTTCCAGTGTCCTCTTCACCCAGATTCTGCCACATTTAATGAGTTTACAATTATTTTTAAATTTATTTCCATGAGATGGTATCTGCATATCAGCTGCGGATAGAAAGTAATCCATCATGCAGAAGTTAAACCATGTGTCATGTGAAGAGCAGGAGGTGGTAAGTCAGGGACATTTGGTGGAAAACCTCTCAGAAATATCAACCTCAGCATCACATGTCCACCTCACTTCAGATTTCAGAGTTCATGATATTTGTGCTAGAGTCAGTCATTGGAGTCAGTTCAAGTTTGGAGAAAATTTTCTTCCAAATTAACAGGAAAGAAGGAAGAAAGAGAGAGGAAGAAAGAGGAAGGAAGAAACAAAGGTGGAAGGAAGGAAGGAAAGAAGAGGAAAAGGAGGAAGAAAAAGGAAGAAAAGAAAAAGAAAGGAAAGAAAAAAGAAGAGAAAAAAGGGCAAGGCTTTTTGTACATGCATGCGTCCCTGCTCTTAGAAAAAAAAATTGTTTAACTAAGTTACTTCATTTAGCCCATGAAGATAATTTTTCTTTTTTCTTTTCTTTTTTTGAGACGGAGTTTTGCTCTTATTGCCCAGGCTAGAGTGCAGTGGTGAAATCTTGTCTCACTGCAACCTCCACTTTACAGTTTCAAGTGATTCTCCTGCCTCAGCCTCCCAAGTCACTGGAATTACAGGTGCCTGCCACCACGCCCAGCTAATTCTTTTGTATTTTTAGTAGAGATGGGGTTTCACCATGTTGGTCAGGCTGGTCTCGAACTGCTGACCTCATGATCCACCTGCCTGGGCCTCCCAAAGTGCTGGGATTACAGGCATGAGCCACTGTGCCTGGCCAATGAAGATAATTTTTCTTACAGAATCAATAAATTTCATCTAGCCAGTGGTCTCATTTCTGCAAATTCATATTAGAGGTTATTAATAGGGGAATAATGATGTGATCAAACAATTAGAAAAAATATATAGTATATTCAGGTTGAAGAAAACACAATTGCTCCTGAGAACTCACCTCGAATAGCTGCACCATATGGTTGTAGGAGTGGTTGGGGTCCACACACTTTAGGTTTTGTCTGTGATTGGGACGGAACATTAGGTAGACCTGATCCTGTAGCATTCTCATCTCAGTAGGCATCACCACCAGCTTCTCAGGTCCAAGCCTGAAACCTATCTGTACTTGAGACTTTCTTCTCTTTACACCAACAAACAGAGGAAAGAGAAAGAAATCTCTTCCTAATTAGAAGGCAGATTGACCCTTCTTCACTGTGGCTGTCTTATGTTACACACTCAGTAGGTTTTGACAGTATTATAGCGACAGCAGCTTGATTCTTCCTTTCTAATCCTGCTAGGGTGATCTTCCCAAAACACAAGCACGTTCAATTCCCTTTGTTTAAGGAGCTTAAACTCCTCAGATGCCCTGCCCTTGCCTCAGAATAAAATTCAAACCCAGCATACAGGGACTTTAATGAGTCAACCCCTATTTAATTCTCTCGTCTCCACCGTTCATTCCTTTTCCACTGGAACTCCATCCACTTTTTGGATAAAATGATATGCAATTCAGGCTGGGCGCGGTAGCTCACGCCTGTAATCCCAGCACTTTGGGAGGCCGAGGCCGGCGGATCACCAGGTCAGGAGATCAAGACCATCTTGGCCAACATGGTGAAACCCTGTCTCTAATAAAATTAAAAAAAAAAATTAGCTGGGCGTGGTGGTGTACACCTGTAGTTCCAGCTACTCAGGAGTTGAGGCAGGGGAATCGCTTGAACCAGGGAGGAGAAGTTGGCAGTGAGCTGAGATCGTGCCACTGCACTTCAGCCTGGCAACAGAGCAAGATTCCATCTTAAAAAAAAAAAATGTTGTGCAGTTCCAGAGAAGAGCACATTGTCTTGTGATGCCATGGCTATGCACGGCAGCTCCCTTTGCTGGGTCATCCTCCACTGCTGTTTCACCTGTTCACCTGGCTGGCTTGGTGCAGGCCTCATCCCTTTCAAGAAGTCTTGCCTGCCCCAGCCTGTTTTAAGTACCTGTTTTTAGTACCCCCAGTCTGTTTTAAGGATCTCTCGGAGGCTACACCCATCTTACACTGACCTCTTAACATGCTGCCAACCAGATGTTATCTATTTTCCTGTCTCCACCCTCAATTTTGAAATCCTTCCCAGCAGGCACCTAACACATTCCTGGCACAGAAAAGGTGCTCAGTACAGTAAACCCTTGCGAAATGATTTAAAGAATTAACGAACTAATAATCAACATGGTAACTGAAAGAAATGAAGGGGCAACATGAACATGAAGTTTGGAGTGGGCAGTAGTGTCAGTGAGAAAGCTGTTTCTCTGTAGTGTTACCTGAATTGGGTCAAATGAAAAAAAATCCAGGAGAACTGGGTTCTAATCAAACTTTAACACTAATTAACTGTCTGCCTCTGGGCAAGTTATGTCACCTCTGTCCACCTGAGCTGACTTTTCTATAAATAGTATGAACTCCATAGGTTTTCTGTGAGGGTAAATAAAATATTGTATATACAGTGTCTATATTTTTTCTAGAACATATTAAGAATATAACACGAGTTTAATAAGAATATAACGAGTTTAATAATTAAGAATCTAATAAATATTAACTTCAGCCTCTTAAAGTTTAATATTATCTAAACCTGATGAAATCAACCAATTCAAAGCAACCAAATCAAAGAGCTGTAGACTAGTAATTTCAAATAGAGAGTTACTGATTAAGAAAACAAAAACCTTCTGGCACAGAAGATGAGGATTAAGAAAAAAGAAGGCTGGGCACTGTGGCTCATGCCTGTAATCCCAGCACTTTGGAAGGCCGAGGCGGGCAGATCACTTGAGGTCAGGAGTCCTAGACTAGTCTGGCCAACATGGTGAAACCCTGTCTCTACTAAAAATATAACAATTAGCTGGGCATGGTGGTGGACGCCTGGAATCCCACCCACCTGGGAGGCGGAGGCTGAGGCAGGATAATCACTTGAACCCGGGAGGAGGAGGTTGCAGCAGCCAACATTATGCCATTGCATTCCTGCCTTGGTGACAGAGTGAGACCCTGTCTCAAAAAAAAAGGCAGAACTAAGTTCCAAAATGGGCTGGACGTGGTGGCTCATGCCTGTAATCCCAGCAGGCTGAGGATTGGAGGCTGAGGCAGGAAGATTACTTGAGCCCAGGAGTTCTAGCCTGGGCACCACGGCAAGACCCTCGTCCCTAGAAAAAAAAAAGAAAGATAAAGAAAAAAAAAAGTTCCAAACTGGAAGGGAAAATTGAATTCACATTAGTAATAATGTCTCCACCATTCCCTTTGTCTTTTTTCTTCTTTTCTTCCTGTAATACTTCACTTTATAACATTTCCTAGAGAAAGATTTATATACATATCTTAAGTGTACAGTTTGATGAGTTTTGACAAATGTACGTACCAATGTAACCAACAGCTTCTTCATGACAGAATATTTTAATGGCTTCAAAAAAGTTTTCTTGCACCCTTTTCCAGTGAGTTCCTTCATAGACAACAACTGCTCTGATTTATATAACAATATATTAACAGTGCCTTTTCTTGAACTTCATATACAGTAAATGAAATCATGTGTTCATCTTCACACAGCATTAGTCTGTGAGATTCATCCATATGTATGTATGAGTAGTTCTTCATTTTTTTGTGGCTGGGGAGTATTCATTTCTTTCCTTTTTTATTTAAAGAAATTCTGGGGGTACATAGTAGATGTATATATTTATGGGGTGCATGAGACGTTTTGATCCAGGCACTCAATATTCTTTTGTATGAATGTCACAGTTTGTTTATCCTTTCTCCTGTTAATGGACATCTGGGCTTTTTTCCCCAGCTCAGGATTATAAATATTCTTGTACGAGTCTTCTTGTAGATCTATATTTTTGTTTCTCTTGGTAAATACATAGGAGTAGAATTGCTAAGTCCTGGCATGTTTAGTTTTATTAAAAACTAACAAACAGTTCTCCAAAGTGACTGTATCATTATATACTTCTACCAGCTGTGAATGAGAGGTGTAGTTCCCTTCTAAATGCTTGCCAATATTTGGGGTTGTCAGCTTTCCAAGAAAGACTGTAACATTTTACATTTCCACTAAACTGTATGAGTTACTCCACATTCCTCACCAGCGCTTGATACTAGCAGTCTTTTTAACCTTAGTCATTCTAATGAGTGTGTAGTAGAGTGTGGTTTTAATTTGCATTTCCCTGTTGACTAGAGATGTTGAGTACATTTTCATATGCTTATTTGCCATCCGTATGTCTCCGTGTGTGAAGAGTTTGTTCAAATCTTTTTGCCAAATTTTTCATTGTGCTTGCCTTCTTACTATGGAACTCTTAAGTTTTTTTATAGATCCTGGACACAAGCCCTTTGACAGACATATGCTTTGCAAATATTTTCTCTCCATCTACAACTTGCCTTTTTACTTTCTTCATTGTGTCTTTCTAAAAGTATAGGCTTTTAATTTTGCAAAAGTCCATTTTGTCAACGTTGTCTGATGATCAGTGCTTTTCCTGTCCTACTTAAGAAAACTCTGATTAACTCAATGTCACGAAGACTTTCTCCTACATTTTTATCTGTAAGTTTCACTGTCTTAGCTTTTTTTATTTAGGTCTATGATTCATTTTGAGTTAATTTTTGCTTATAGTCTGAGGTAAGGGTCAAGGTTAATATTTTATTAATCCATAGAGATGTATAATTATTTCAGCACTTGTAAAAGACTATCCTTCCCACACGGAATTACTTGGCACCTTTATTGCAAACTAATCCATCATATAAGTGTGGGTCTATTTCCAGATTTTCTATTCTGTTCTATTGATCTATTTGTCTATCTTTATACCAATAACACACTGTATTGAATAATGTAATTTTATGATAACTTCTGAGATTAGGTATTGTGATAATGTGAAATATATATTTGGTCTCAGATCTGTTTCCTCCTAAAATTTTTAGAATCTTCAAAGCGATGTCCTTTTGTACACTAATGAGTTGACTGACAGCTGACAGCCCCTATGCAGCTTCAAGATGGAGACTGGTCACAGGAAAGACAAAGAAATCATTATAGGATTGGGAGGGTTACAAGAAAGACCAATAAATCATTGTAGGATTGGGACTTTCAGCCCACCTCGCAACCTCTGGGAAAAAGAAAGGGGCTGAAAGTTAAGTTGATCACCAATGGGTTGGTTTAATCAATCATGCCTATGTAATGAAACCTCTGTAAAAGCCCAAAAAGGCAGTGTTCAGAGAGCTTCTGGATAGCTGAACACGTGGAGGTTCCTGGTAGGGCATGGAAGCTCCATGCCCCCTCCTCCATACCTCATATGCATCTCTTTATCTATATCCTTTGCAATGTCCTTTGTAATAAACTGATAAACACAAATATTTCCCTGAGTTCTTTGAGTCATACTTGAAAATTAATTGAATCCAAGGAGTAGAGGATGGGAAACCCCAATTTCTACTTGGTGGGTCAAAAGCACAGGTAAAACACCTAGAGCATGCAATTGGCAATGAACATGGGACTCAGTCTTGAGGGACCTAATTCTCAAACTGTGTGATCTGATGCTATCTCCAGGTAAGTAGCATTAGAATTGAATTGAATTAGAGGACACCCAACTGGTGTACACCACAAAATTGATCGCTTGCCTGTTGCTGGGAAGAAATCACATATTTGGCCACAGAAGTCTTCTGTGTTGACTGTTATGGCAGGTGAGCAGCAGAGAAACAGTTCATGTTTTGCCACTGGAAGATATATATCCTCAAACTTTGATTTTCTTTTCTTTTCTTTTCTTTTTCTGAGATAATCTCGCTCTGTCCCCCAGGCTGGAGTGCAGTGGCGCAATCTCAGCTCACTGCAGCCTCTGCCTTCCAGGTTCAAGCGATTCTTCTGCCTCTGCTACCTGAGTAGCTGGGATTACAGGTGTGTGCCACCACACCTGGTTATTTTTTGTATTTTTGATAGAGACAGGGTTTCACCATGTTGGCTAGGCTAGTCTCAAACTCCTGGCCTCAAATAATCCACCCACCTTGGCCTCTCAAAGTTTGGGGATTACAGGCATGAGCCACCATGCCTGGCTATGTCCTCCAACTTTGTTCTTCATTTAAAAAATTATTATTGCTATTCTTTGCCTTTGGTTCTCCTTGTAAATTTCATGAGCAGCTTACTAATTTTTTCAAACAAGTCTATTAGGATTTGTATTGGTATTACATTGAATCTATAAATCAACTTAGGAAGAATTGCTGTCTTAATAATGTTGAATCTTCTAATCGACGAACATGTATGTCTATATTTATTTATGTCTGCTTTTGCTTTTCTCAGCAAGATTTTGTGATTTTCAGTGTAAAGGTCTTACCATCTTTTGATAAATTCATGTCTTAGTCCATTTAGGCTCATCACAAAATTCCACAAACTGAGTAGCTTGTCAGCAACAGAAATTTATTTATCAGAGTCCTAGAGGCTGGGAAGTTCAAGATCAAGGTGCCAGAAGTGTCCAGTTCCTTGTTAGACAGTGACTTCTTGCTCCATTCTTACATGATGGAAGAGGTAAACAAGCTCTCTGGGGCCTCTTTTATGAGAACACTAGTCCTATTCATAAGGGTTCCACCCTCGTGATCTAGTCATCTCCTCAAGGCCTCACCTCTTAACACTGTCACACTGGAAATTAAGTTTCAACATAGAAATTTGTGGCGGGGAAGGAGGATACAAACATTCAGACCATAAAAATCCCCAAGTATTTTTATGCTATTATAAATGGAATTTTGTAAGTTGTCTAATTGTTCACTGTGTACAGAAATATAAATTTTATTTATTGACCTTGTACCTTACCATCTTGCATTCACTTATTAGTTCTAGTAACTTTTTATAGATTCTTTAAAATTTTCTATGTACAAAATCATTTTATATATAAACAAATATAATTTTACTTCTTCTTTTCCAATTTATATTTTTTATTAGTTTTTTTGTATATTACATTGGTGAAGACTCCAGTGAAATATTGAGTGACCCAGTAAAAGTAGACATCTCTCCCTCATTTTTGAACTTAGGAGAAAATATTCTGTCTTTCAATATTGAGCATAATGTTATCCGTTAAGTATTCATAGATATTCTTAAATCAGATTTAGGAGAAAATCACCTTTTATTCCTACCTTGCTACCTTGCTAAGAGTTACTATTATAAACAAGTGTTGAATTTTTATAAAATGCTTTTTTTTTTAACATCAGTTGAAATAATCATTTTTCTGGTGTTTGCTCTGTTGATGTGGTGAAATACATTGATTTATTTTCCATTGTTAAATGCTATTTGTTGCAATGTATTACCCTTTTTATACATATTACTGGATTTGATTTGCCAAAATTTTGTTAGGAAATTTACCACTTATGTTTATTTGGCCTATTAACATAATGTCTTTTCTCGTGATGTTTTTGTTTTAATATCAGGATAATGCTAGCTGCATTTAAGGAACAAATTATTCCCTCTTCCTTTGTTTTTTGAAAGAGTTTGTTTTGAACTGGTTTCATTTCTTAAGCATTTAATGAAAATCCCCAGTGAAGACCTCTGAACCTGGAGTTATCTCTATTCAAAGCTCCTTAATTATGAACTGAGTTTCTATAATTAATATGAGGATATTTAAGTTCTCTGGTTTGTGGGGTTCTGATTTGGTAATCTATTTTTCTTAAGAAATTTGTTTATTTTATCTAAATTGTCAAATTTGCTGGCAAAAGCTACACATAGCATTCTCTTTTGATCTTTTTAATGTTTGTAGAATCTGAAGTGTTGCCCCCTTTTCTGATATTGGTAATTTTGGACTTGCATCTTTCAGCTAGAGTTTTAAGAATTTTATTAACATTTTAAAAGAACAAGTTTTATTTATTTTTTCTCTATTGCTTGTCCAATTTACCTTTCATTGATTTCTGCTATCTTTATTATTTTCTCCCTTCTACTTATTTGGGGTTAATTTTTGTGCTTTTTTTTGTAAGTTCGTAAGGTTGAAATGTAAATCATTGATTTTAGATCTTTTCGTTTTTCTTTAATTTATACATCTTATATGTATAAATTAATACCTTTTCAGAAGACAAAAAGATCTAAGAGAAAAGAGAAAGATCTACCCACGGATTTGCCTCAATCACTGTTTTAGCTGCATCCCCCAAAGTTTGGTATGTTGCATTTTTATCACTCAGTTCAAAATATTTCCTAATTTCTTCTTGCAATTTTTTTCTTTAACTCATTAATTACTTAGGAGATGTTGTTTAATTTCCAAATGTTTGGGGTTTTCCTAGATATATTGTTTCTATTTGTTTCTAATTCAAACTCATCATGATCAAAGAGCATACTAAGTATGATTTCACTATTTTAGAATCTTTCACTGAAACTTGTTTTATAGCTGAATATATTATCCATCTTGGCAAATATACCACATTGCTTTTGAAAAAAATGCGTCTTTTGTATTCTTTCAAATGTTGGGTGTAGGATTCTATAAATATCAAGTAGATCAAGATGGTTGATAATTTTGTAAAGAGCTATGTGTTTCTGATTCAATTTGTCTAGCTGTTCTTTTATCTTTGGGAGAATGACATTAAAATCTCTAATTATAACTTAGGAATGGCAATTTTTGTTTCTAGTATTTTTAAGTTCTGTTATTAGGCACATAAACATTTATTACTGTTATGTATTTCTAGTGGATTGACAAATTTATTATTATAAAATGTCCTTCTTTATCTCTGGTGATACTTTTATCTTTAAAATTTTGTTTATATCTTATTTTAATATAACTACACCAGTTTTCTTACACTCTCTGTTTTCATGGTAAATCTTTTTCCATCCGTGTACTTTCCATCCGTTTTTCTCTATATAATTAAAGTGCAACTCTTATAAATGGCATATATTTTGGTCTTGCTTTTTATCCATACTATCTCTATATTCTAATTGGAGTGTTTAAATTACATTGAGTGTTTAGATTAAATGCATTAATGTATTTATTGATATATTTATAATTGGGTCTACCATTTTATTATTTTGTATTTGTTCCTTCTATATTGTGTTTCTTTGTTCCTGTTACCTATTTTTTTAGATACTTGGAATTAAATTTTATTTTTCCTATTAGCTTTTTAGCTATACTTCTTGACATTATTTATGTAGGTGATTGCTTTAGGAAATGGACTTCTTATAGTCCACTTACATTTATGCACTGTGGCTTCATACAAAATGTAGAAGATTTACAACTCCGTCAGATCCATATTGACTTCTCCCTAATCCTTTATCCTTTAGCTGTTACACATATCACAGCTGGATATCTTAGAAACCCCACAAGATAGTGATATAGATTGATTTTAAAGAGTTATATTGATTATACAAAATTAAGATTAAAAAGCAAAAAAAAAAAAAAAAAAAAAAAAAAAGAGCATTTTCTAGCCAGGCACTGTGGCTCACACCTATAATCCCAGCACTTTGGGAGGCCAAGGTGGGAGGGTCACCTGAGGTTGGGAGTTCAAGACCAGCTTGAGCAGCATGGAGAAACCCTGTCTCTACTAAAAATACAAAATTAACCAGGCATAGTGCCTCATGCCTATAATCCCAGTTACTCAGGAGGCTGAGGCAGGAGAATTGCTTGAACCCAGGAGGCAGAGGTTGCGGCCAGCCGAGATTGCGCCAGCCTGGGCAACAAAAGCGAAACTCCATTTCAGGAAAAAAAAAAAAAGCATTTTTTGTTCGCCCAGATGGTTATTAGTTCTAGTGCTCTGCACTCTTATTCATGGTTCTGAGTTTCCATCTCTTATTATTTCTCTTCAGTCTCAAGAACTACCTTCAGCGTTTCTCATAGTATAGGCCTGCTTGCATCAAATCCTCTTAGTTTTCCTTCATCTGAGAATGTTTTTCTTTCTCCTTCATTGCTGAAGGGTATAGAATTCCGAGTTGACAGCTTTCTTTTACTTGAAGCACTTTAAAGATGTTGTTCTACCCTGCTGGTCTCTGTGGTTTCTCATAAGATCAGCTATTAATTGAATTACTGTTCTCTTATATGTATGTGTTGTTTTAATGCTTGCCACTTTCTAGATTTGTTCTTTAATTTTGGCTTTCAGTATGTGACTCCGATGATACCTGTTTCTGCAAGATAGGCTTTGACAAAAATCAAAATTTTAGGTCAAATAACAGTATCACTGATTCCTTTACTGGCTAGAATGCAAAATATGTAGAACCAGGTCAGGTTTCCAAGGAGAATCTTATCAAATCTTTAAATAGCATGCAATTTAAATGCTATTGAGATTGACCAGAGCAAAATTCTTTGTATGAAGCAAGTATAATATTAATAACAAAATATGATTTAAAATTTACATAAAATAGAAAACTACAGAAGAATCTCAAATATGATGACAGTCAGAATCAAATAACACATTATAAAAATAATACACTGGCCAAGTGCAATGAGTCACGCCTGTAACCCCAGCACATTGATGGCATGCACCTGTAGTCCTAGCTACTTGGGAGGCTGAGGCAGAAGGCTAGCTTGAGATAAAGGCTGCAGTGAGCTATGATCATGCCACTACACTCTAGTCTGGGCAACAGAGCAAGACCCAGTCTCAAATACTAATAATAATAAAAATAATATGCCATAATCAGTGGGGTTTACTCTATAAATCTAAGAATACTTGGCATCATGAAGTCAATTGATACAATTTGTCAAATTTAAGGAGATTTAAAGAGAAAATTCACAAATCATCTCTGCAAATAATAAAAAGATATTTGATACAACAGAATTCTCATTCTTTATTTTTAAAATTCAATAAAATAAAACTTGATTATTATTTTGCTAACATGAAAAAGATATATAAATAGAAATCCCAGAACAACACAAGGATGCCCACTGTACTGCTGGGATTTAATGTTTCATTGAAGGTGTTAACTTATGCTATTAGATAACAGAAGAAAATCAGTAGTGTAAGAACTGAAAAGGAAGAGGCAAAACTAACTCTTAATCCACCTAACAAAGGTCTAATATCCAGAATCTACAAGGAACTTAAGCAAACTTACAAGAAAACAAACAACCCCATTAAAAAGTGGGCGAAGGATTTGAACAGACACTTCTCAAAAAAAGACATACATGCAGCCAACACATATATGAAAAATAGCTCAACGTCACT
This sequence comes from Macaca thibetana thibetana, assembly GCF_024542745.1. Classification (NCBI taxonomy): domain Eukaryota; kingdom Metazoa; phylum Chordata; class Mammalia; order Primates; family Cercopithecidae; genus Macaca; species Macaca thibetana. Next base: position 130,806,332 of record NC_065581.1, read on the forward strand.
GATCATTAGAGAAATGCAAATCAAAACCACAATCAGATACCATCTCGTGCCAGCCAGAATGGCAATTATTAAAAAGTCAAGAAACAACAAATGCTGGTGATGTTCCAGAGAAATAGAAACACTTTTACACTGTTGATGAGAATGTAAATTAGTCCAACCATTGTGGAAGGCATTGTGGTGATTCCTCAAAGATTTAGAACCAGAAATGCCATTTGACTCAGCAATCTCGTGACTGGGTATATATCCAAAGGAATAAAAATCATTCAATTCTAAAGACACATGCACATGTATGTTCATTGCAGCACTACTCACAATAGCAAAGGTATAAAATCAACCCAAATCCCCATCAATGATAGACTGGATTAAAAAAAAAAATATGTGGTACATATACACTATGGAATACTATACAGCCATAAAAAGGAATGAGATCATGTCCTTTGCAAGGACATGGATGAAACTGGAAGCCATTATCCTTAGCAAACTAATGCAGGAACAGAAAACCAAACACCACATGTTCTCACTTGTAAGTGGGAGCTGAACAATGAGAACACATGAACACAGCGAGGGGAACAACACTTACTGGGGCCTGTTGGGGCAGGGTGGGGTTGGGGGAGAGCATTAGGGAAAAGAGCTAATTTATGCTGGGCTTAATACCTAGGTGATGGGTTCATAAGCCCAGCAAACCACCATGGCACACATTTAACCTATGTAACAAACCTGCATATCCTGCATATGTACCCTGGAACTTAAAACACACACACACACACACACACACACACACACACAAATAATTTATTTTTTAAAAGAAAAGAACAAAATAAAAAATGAATGCAGGGAAAAAATACAATTAATACATATATAAAATTAATTCTATTTGAAAATGGTATAATATTTGATTTGTCTTATAAAACACATAAAAAAATTGAATAAAACTGCAATGTTTATAAAGTAGCAAGATTTAAATTAATATAAAAAAGTAGGTAGCCTTCAGATTTGCAAACAATATACAGAAAAACAGATAATTTTGCTATTTATAATCAACAAGATAAAATAACTAGAAGTAAGCTTAACATGAAATGGGCAACACCTGTACCTAAGAAAAACTTAACAATACTGTTGAAGGAGAAAAAAAGACACGTAAACAAATGAAACAGTGTATCTCATGTTTCTTAATGCAAAGACTCAACATCATTACAATGTTCATTCTACTTAATGAAGCTAACAAAATCCAAGCAAGAGTAGCCAACAAACCTTGAAAATCTCCAGATGTTGCATATAACATAAGACTTCATTGATTAAAACACTTTAATATTGACCTGTGAATGTAGACACCAGTGGGACAGAGTAGAAATTCCAAAAACAAGGACAAATACATGTAGGAAATTGAACTGGTAAAGATGGCATCTCAAATCATCTTTAATAAATTGCATGAAGACAACTGAGTAAAAGGCAATGTAGGATCCATGGTTCATATCATGCATCATGATAAATACCAAATGGATAAAAAATTTAAATGGAAAAAATAAAATCAAATAAGTATTTAAGAAAATATAGATAAATTTTATCATAGAACTACAGTTGGGAAAATCTATCTACCTATCATTCCACTTCCAAAACCTAAAGAGAAAATAATGATAAAATCAAATGCATAAATACAAAAACCTTAAACATGACAAAACAACAACAACAAAAAAAAACAAAATCCAAAGACAAAAGAAAAACTGGTCAAAACATTGCAATTTGTAAACAAACACTGATCTCCTCAGTACCTAATAGCTCCCAGAAATCAAGATTTTTAAAACCTATAGTAATAGGAATGGGGAAAGGACATGACACAAAAGTTCACAAATGGCCCTTAAAGGTATGACAATATTCTGTTTTACTCATGATAAGAAATCAGGCTGGGCATGGTGGCTCACCCCTGTAATCCCAGCACTTTGGGAGGCCGAGTTGGGTGGATCATTTGAGGCCAGGAGTTCAAGACCAGACAGGCCAACGTGGTGAAACCCCATCTCTACTAAAAGTATAAAAATTAGCTGGGCATGGTGGTGCACATACAAGGACTGTAATCTCAGCTACTGGGGAGGCTGAGGCTTGAGAATCATTTGAACCTGGGAGGTGGAGTTTGCAGTGAGCCAAGACAGTGCCACTGCACTCCAGCCTGGACAACATAGAGAGACCCTGTCCCCCACCCCCCAAAAAATCAAATATTAAAACCACACTAAGAAAACACTTGTCATCTGTTGGATTGGCAAAATCCAGAAGTGTGATACACACTCCCTTGGCAAGGCTGTGTAGGAACAGGTACCCTCACACATTTACTGGTGGGAGAATAAAATGCTACAACGTTCCAGGAAGAGAGACTGGCAATAGCTATCAACATTTCAGATGCATTTACCCTTTAATTCCCCAACATCATGTCTCAGTATCTAGCCATTAGTTACACCTGTACACATAAAAAATAGCACATGAAAAAGGATGCTTCTGGCAGCATTGTTTGCAATAAAGGAGACTGAAAACTACTCAAGAGTCCAACAACTAGGAGACTGGTTGCATAAACTCTTAACACATTCATGTACTGGAATGATCTGCAGCTGTCAAAAAGAGCAAGAAGGATGTCACAGATGGACATGGAGAAAGCTCTATGATACATTAAGTGAAAAGAAAAGCAAGGTGTAGAACAGAAAAACTACCTTTTGTATAAGAAAGAGAAATAGAAGAATATTTATTCGTATGTGTATAACAAAATAGTGTAAAGATAAACAGAAACTCATATAATAATGTAGAATGGGCAAGGGAGGAATTTGGTGGATAGAACAGAGAAGGGCAAAATGTCCCAGTGTACCTTCTTAGACAGATTTTTATTTTTATTATTATTTTTTTAGACAGAGTCTTGCTCTGTTGCCCAGGTTAGAGTACAGTGGCATGATTTCAGCTCACTGCAACCTCCACTTCCCACATTCAAACGACTCTCCTGTCTTAGTCCCCCAAATAGCTTAGACTACAGGTGCACACCACCACAGCCAGCTAATTTTTGTTTTTTGTTTTTTGTTTTTTTTTTTTTTTTGAGACGGAGTCTGGCTCTGTCGCCCAGGCTGGAGTGCAGTGGCCGGATCTCAGCTCACTGCAAGCTCCGCCTCCCAGGTTCACGCCATTCTCCTGCCTCAGCCTCCCGAGTAGCTGGGACTACAGGCGCCCGCCACCTCGCCCGGCTAGTTTTTTGTATTTTTTTAGTAGAGACGGGGTTTCACCGTGTTAGCCAGGATGGTCTCGATCTCCTGACCTCGTGATCCGCCCGTCTCGGCCTCCCAAAGTGCTGGGATTACAGGCTTGAGCCACCGCGCCCGGCCTTAATTTTTGTATTTTTAGTAGAGATGGGGTTTCATTATGTCGGCCAGGCTGGTCTTGAACTCCTGACCTTAAGTGATCCACCTGCCTTGGCCTCCCAAAGTGCTGGGATTACAGGCGTGAGAGTTTTGATTTTTTTTTTTTTTAAGACAGAGTCTTGCTCTGTTACCTAGGTTGGAGTACAGTGGTACCATCTCAGCCCACTGCAACCTCCGCTTCCTGGGTTCATGTGATTCTCTTGCCTCAGCCTACTGTGTAGCTGGGATCACAGGTGTGTGCCACCATGCCACCATGCCACCATGCCACCATGCCACCATGCCCAGCTAGTTTTTGTATTTTTAGTAGTAGAGACAGGGTTTTCCCATGTTATTCAGGCTGGTCTCCAACTCCTGACCTCAGGTCATCTGTCCACCTTGGCCTCCTAAAATGCTGGGATTACAGGCGTGAGCCACTGCACCTGGCCAGTTTTGAGTTTTGAGCCACGTTCAGAAAAATTTTTTGAAGGGAAAATAAATTCAAGATATGGGAAATTTTCTAAGACTGTTGTTATTTAGTAAAATAACACATGGCTTCTGTCTTGCTAGTTGTGGCCCTATGGGGTGGTCACATGCGGGAGAGACTCTCATCTGTCCAGGAAGATGGAGCAGAGTACAGGGCGTCGGTGCTCACAGAGGCGGCAGCCAGGCCCTAAGCCATCCAGAACAGTCAGGCATTAGCACAGTTTATCTTGGCCCCACGCATGGCCTGATTCCACTCATTGTCTTGGCTCCCTGTGGTAACTATCAGGTCATGGGACTGCCTTGGGAAGAAAAAAAGTAATGGGCTATCCAGGCAGGTTCCACTCCCTGTAATCTGTCCCTGAGGAAGGTCCCGAGAAACATTAGCAAGGCTTTTCTTTGAAATGCCTTTCTATAATTACTTTTTCTGTCTCAGGAAGACTGTTTCATTGCACCTAATCTAAATTTAGGTTTCCTAATTCCATTCCATTCCTCATGGAAACTGTTTGGACAATCCAAATAATGACCGCCTTCACTGATGTTTTAAGGTGGTGAAATTCATACATGATTCCCCTCACCAGAGCTTAAGCCAGCTAAGGATGAACAGCCTCGAGTGTTTCTCCCGGTAGCCCTGGGGAATCTGGTCCTGTGGGCTTGTTCACACTGTTGCTCAAGCATCCTGACCTTTTGGGGCAATGAGACAAAAAACAATAAAAATAAAAAATAAAATAAAATAAAATCACTAGTTCGAGCATTGTCTTTCAGCTTTGACTCGAGTATGCTTTAAAAGACCATATTCTCCACAATTCACAGAAGTGGAGGACAGCATTAATGTTGACAAAACGTATAGGTAACTGTCCCAGGGCCCCAACAGATCTCCCTAGGGCCAGATAAAAGTGCTATCTGCCTTAACTCAAACTGTGCAGTGGGGAGATCAAAGACTTTGAAGGAAAGTCACCCCACATTCTCTCCTCTCAGGAATATGCAGCAAACAGTCATGAAAATATATGCCTAACCCAGGTGTATAAGGTCCCTCTGCCTTCCAGCTTGTATATCCTCTAACTCCTTGCTACTGAGAGCATGGTCTATACATAGACCCGAGGATCAGCCTCGCCATGGAGCTTGTTAAAAATGCAGAGTGTCAGGCCCTACCCTAGATATGCTGAACCAGAATCTGCATTTTAACAAAATCCCCAGGCGATTCACAATCACATTCAAGTTCACAGAGAGCTGCTCTGACCTGCAGGTGCAGGCAGAATGTTACCTCATTCTGGTCTGTGCTCTTCCTTTTACCTGCCCTTCTCTCATGATTGAGACATCTTCCAAGTACAGAGTCTTAGTCCATCCTGTAGATGCATGGGAACCACGGAAGCAAAGGGGCGGGAAGACTATTCCTCTCCTGGCCATCCTCTCCTCTCCGTGTCCACAAAGCAAAACCACCAGTTAGCAGTTCAAAGCAAGTATCTCTATTTTGGAAACTGGGGACACGTTTAGGAGCACTTCCTAAACTAAGAGAGGGTAAGTTAAAGCTGTCACCCGTTTGAACTCTACCCATCTCAAGATTCCTCTTCTACAATTCCATCCACCTCCGAGGCATGGGGGTGGCCTCCCTCCCGCCACTCAAAAAGAGCTCTGACGTCTCACTCTTCTACCATCCTCCCTTCACCCTTGCAATGAGGCAAGTCTGTGAATTTCCTTCTAAAGTTCTAGGTTTCAGTTAGTCAGGGAGTGGTGCTGGGGACTCTAGGGCCCCTTGTTGATGGTGGAGATGGCACTTCCTGATCTGATTTGTTGTTCCACCTTCGCACCAATGTGAGGTGCAGATGGATGAGTTCCTCTAATTGGGAGACTTAGGAAAATAGTTTCTCATGGACAGGCAGTTCAGTGTAGTGGATAGAGCAAAGCATGCAGCCAGAATCCTTGAATTCAAATCCCAAATCGACCTACAACAGCACCAGGTAGGCACTGGATAAGTAAGTACCTGCTATCCTTATATAGGTGCAAATAATGTCTGGAAATATTTCAGAATGCTGCAGGCTTGTGAATTGAAAGAGCAATTTGAAGTGATTATCTGAGAGCTTCATACAGGCTCACTGAAGGGAAAAGTAACATTTATGCTTAAGAGCCCCAAGACCATGTGCAACAGGTAGAGAGAGGAATCAATGTTTCTTGTTGCTTCTTCCTCAACCTCGATCTCCTGACTTCACAGGTAGGCTTATCACTCCCGGCTTGAATTACTTATGGACATTATTTCCCATTGCTTCATTTCTGCTATTTTACTTGACTATCCCAGTGCTCTTTTCCTATTGCAGAAGTTTGTCTAGTGGGCACCTTTACTAACCTCCTTCTTAAAAATGGTGTTGGAATACAGAAGTTAACATAAAATAATTCCCACATAATTGTATAACTATAAGGAATAGAACTCAGGAATCAGAGGAGCTATATACAGATAGACAGGGAATTTCTGTTTTTAAAGGTACACTAATTGTAATAAGATCTTTTTTTTATTCAAGGAGTACTTAGAATAAATTTCAGCAAATTTGGATCTTTGAGAACAATACTCCTCAAGTTACTAGGTCTTCTGTGTGGTGAGTCAGCCCGGGGGTGACATCCTGCACTGTATATCTGCTGGCATGGCTTTGGGAATCATTACCAGGCTGGTTAACTTAGTTTAGGTATTAAGAAGATAGGAATTCTATTATGACTTGTGCCAAAGCATACAAAAAAGAAAAAAAAGAAGGCGTTTGTTTGTTTGTTTGTTTGTTTGTTTGTTTTAACAGAGCCTTGCTTTGTCACCCAGGCTGCTGGAGTGCAGTGGTGCTATCTCTGCTCACTGCAACCTCCGCCTCCTGGGTTCAAGCGATTCTCCTGCCTCAACCTCCCGAGTAGCTGAGATTACAAGCGTGCATCACCATACCTGGCTAATTTTTGTATTTTTAGTAGAGACAGGGTTTCACCACATTGACCAGCCTGGCCTTGAACTCCTGGCCTCAAGTGATCCGCCTGCCTTAACCTCCCAAATTGCTGTTATTACAGGCATGAGCCACCATGCCCAGCTGGAAGGAGACCTTTACTGTCACATCGGTTGCAATTTGTGTGTGGGTTTAGAGCATTTCTAGATTTTCTGTGAAATTTGGAAAGTTATTTTTACTTTCTTTAAAATGGTAGAGATGTCCAATAAAGTGAACCTAAAGAAGTAGAGAAAAGGACTGTTTGCACAATATAACTATAAAAATTCCAATTTGAAGAAACCAAAAGATCATCTACTACAACAATTCATAAAATGTTGGCATCCCTTCAGTGGTATACTTGTTAGAGATTGCTTTATCATATAGCAGGGAAATGTATAGCTGTAGGAACCAAATAGACCAAGGTTTAAATATCAGTCCCATCACTTCCTAGCTATCTTACCTAAGTCAAATTGCTTAATTTCCATTAGCCTCAGTTTTCTTATCAGTGAAATGGTGCATAAAAGCTACCCTGTGTGTAGTTGGTAAAAATTAAATGAGATTATATATATATATATATACACACACACACACACACATAGGCACAGTGCTAAGTGCTATATATACATATATATATATACACACACACACCTATGTATGCCATAAAAAATGTCATACATGCTGGGCACAGTGGTCATGCCTGTAATCCTACCTACTACTTTGGGAGGCTGAGGCAGGAGGATCACTTGAGACCAGGAGTTCAAGGCCAGCCTGGGCAATATGGTAAGACACTGTCTCTACAAAAAATTTAAAATTTAACCAGGCATGGTGGCCCCTGCTATGGTGTCAGTTACTCAGGGGGCTGTGGCAAGAGGATCCCTTGAGCTCAGGAGGTTGAGGTTACAATGAGCTATGATTGCACCACTGCACCCCAGCCTAGGTAACAAAGCGAGACCCTGTCTCAAAAAAAAACCGAAAACCAAAAAACAAAAAAAAAAAACAAATCATACAAAGCACTTAATAAAACTTAAAAGCAAAACCATACAAAACTCTCAGTTCTGTGAGCTTTTTCACTTGCCTACCTACTTTGAAGTGTTGTCCTTAGGAATAGAATTACATATTTAAAGCACTTATCACATAGTAGAGACTCATTAAGTTAGAAGGGCCATTATTATTTCTTCCAGATTATCGTTCTACATCATTCATTCATTCATCAAATATTTGGGAGGAATTGACTGTGTGCCAGTGGTTTGAGGGAACTCAATGAATGAGACACTTGTGTTCCTCGTTCAAGTCTGGAGGTGATTGGCTTGAGGTGGTTTGAGTGTGACAGGCAGAGAGAGGCAGAAGTTTGGGGCTAAGTGACAGGTAGGTGTTGGTGCCATTGACTAATCTAGGGCAGGTTGGAGGAAAATAAGATTTTGGGGCAGAAGATGATGAAGAAGAAATCAAGGGTTCTATTTTTCCTATGTTACGTTCAAGATGCTCATGAGACATTCAAGAGGAAGGTCATGGAGGTAGCTGAATATATAAGGCAAGAGAGATTTGACTGGAGAAAACAATGGGTTCATTATGACATATGCATGGCATTTAAAACAACAGAGCTTGATGAGGTGCTGAAGAAAAAGTGTTGAAAAGAGAAGAGAGGCTGAAACTGAAATCTGAGGAGCCTCAACATTCAGAACTCAACTGGGCGCTGTGGCTCAAGCCTGTAATCCCAGCACTTTGGGAGGACGAGGCAGGCAGAACACCTGAGGTTAGAAGTTTGAGGCCAACATGGCCAAACTTCATCTCTACTGAAAATATAAATACTAGCTGTGCATGGTGGTGAATGCCTGTCATCCCAGCTACTCAGGAGGCTGAGGCAGAAGAGTCTATTGAACCTGGAAGGCGGAGGTTGCAGTGAGCCGAGATCACACCACTGCCCTCCAGCCTGGGCAACAGAGCGAGACTCCATATCAGAAAAAAAAAAAAAAAAAAAAAAAAGAAAGAAAAAGAAAATAACTCAATGGAGCACAAGTAGCTGAGTAATGCCCCAGGAAGCCGGCATCATTGTTGGACTGCTCAGATGTTCAGGATGTTTCATTTTGAACCTACCTCATTGGAATTTCAAAATATCAGCCTCTTGGGAGCAATACAGAGCAAGTCTGTTCCTTCAAGTAGATGAAAAGCTCCCTGCATGCCTTCCATTGGACTTCTCCCCTTTAGCTTAAAAATATCCACAGTCCTAAAACATGGCTCAGAAGCAGGTATCACCCAAACCCTACTCTTCCAACTCAGCCAGCCAGCCACATACAGGACCCCAAAGCAAAGAAGAGGGTAAGTACAAGGAAAACAGATGAATCACTTTGAAAACCTACCGCTGTTGTCTGAATGAAGCATGACTGTGGCTAAAACAAATAGAGCAGTTGTATAAAGCAAGGCTATTGTCTTTCAGGGAAACCGTAAGACGAAGAGGGCACATTCTATAGTCAGTTGTGCTTCAAGCAGCATCTTTAAAATTATGGAGTAGAAAGGTATGTGCTGGTGATGTCAAAGCAACTGCAAACCAGCTGAATTCCACTAGAATTTAGTCAGATGTTCATGTTTCCTCCTGGAGTTCATTACTTCAGGTAATTCATTTGTCTTTGCTCAATTTTTGGTTTTTTGTTTTAAAAGACAAAGTCTCAGGCCAGGCGTGATGGCTCACACCTGTAATCCCAGCACTTTGGGAGGCCAAGGCAGGCAGATCCCTTGAGGTGAGGAGTTTCAGACCAGCCCGGCCAACATGGTGAAACCCCGTTTCTACTAAAAATACAAAAATTAGCCCGACATGGTGGTGAGTGCCCATAATCCCAGCTCTTTGGGAGGCTGAGGCAGGAGAATCGCTTGAATCCAGGAGGCGGAGGTTGCAGTGAGCCAAGATTGCGCCACTGCACTCCAGTCTGGGTGTCAGAGTGAGACTCCATCTTAAAAAAAAAAAAAAAGAAAAAAGAAAGAAAGAAAACAAAAAGACAGGGTCTCACTCTGTCACCCAGGCTGCAGTGCAGTAGCTTTTTTTGTTTTTAGATGGAGTTTCGCTCTTGTCACTCAGGCTGGAGTGCAATGGCGTGATCTTGGCTCACTGCAACCGCTGACTCTTGGGTTCAAGTAGTTCTACTGCTTCAGCCTCCCAAGTAGCTTGGATTACAGGTGCTCACCACCATGCCCAGCTAAGTTTTGTAGGGATGGAGTTTAATCATTTTGGCCAGGCTGGTCTCTAACTCCTGACCTCAGGGGATCCACCTGCCTCAGCCTCCCAAAGTGCTGGGATTATAGGCATGAGCCACTGCTCCCGGCCTAGTGCAGTGGCTTGATCATAGCTCACTGAAACCTCGACCTCCTAGGCTCAAGCAATTCTCCCACCTCAGTCTCCTGAGTAGCTGGGACTCCAGGTGCATGCCACCACATCCAGCTCAGTTTGCTTTTGATTTCCATTTCACAACTCTGATATAGTGCGTTTGTTACTCAGCTATGTAACTTTATATTTGAATATCTATTAATTGACTTTGACATCATCCCAAGCTTTGGCCTCCACTCTCAATTTAGGATCCAGTATTTACCTACTACTTCAGTGCTTACCCAGGTTTTGGTCCTGCTGTGTCCTGACATATCTAGGGAAAACGCATGCAAAAAACAATATTGTAGGTAAAAACACTCCAGTCATTAACCAAAGGTCATATTTTACAGATGTGCTCTATGTGGAACTGGGTGCATTCATTTTTCAGACACCTCTGTATATAAAACAGTGTTGGTACCTAGTCATTTCCTGAGCGAGAGACAGCTGATAATCAAGGTGTTTGGACCACTCCTGCCTGACAGGACTGTGAGATATGGTCTCCACATCTAGGTACTAAGTATCTGACCAGATAGATTGTTGAGGTAGTTCTACTCAGGGTACTTTGATGCAGGTCTGGAATTTACTTCTCTTTGTGATGTTAACCATCACCCAACCACAGGACCATTGGTGTGAGTCTTTCCACCATTCTAAGGTTCACTCTCTCATTAGCATCTCATCCTAAGGACACCTTCTACCTCCTTGTCCTCTAAGCGATGCTTTTCAAACCCTGGCCTACAGACCAGTGGCTGCATCAGAATAATGAGGAAGGGCTTTTGGAATACTATGCAGCCATGCCCCTTTGCAGGGACATGAATGAAGCTGGAAACCATCATTCTCAGCAAACTAACGCAAGGACAGAAAACCAAACACCACATGTTCTCACTCATAAGTGGGAGCTGAACAATGAGAACACATGGACACGGAGTGGGGGCATCACACACCGAAGCCTGTCTGCGGGTGGGGGACTGGGGGAGGGATAGCATTAGGAGAAATGCCTAATGTAGATGATGGAGTTGATGGGTGCAACAAACCACCATGGCACGTGTATACCTATGTAACAAACCTGCACGTTCTGTACATGTACGCCAGAACTTAAAGAATTAAAGTATAATATATGTATATCATATATATATATGATACGAATATTATATTCTTCAGGAGATTTTGATTCAATAGGCCTCAGGTGAGGGTAAAACACTACCTTTTCTAATGTTCCTTGTATGATTCTGATGAGTAACCAGGTTGGGAATCACACTTACAGAAAGTCCAAGTCAGGAACAGGAGGTTATGACTTCCTGGGCCACATCTTCTCTCTGGTCTCACTCTATCTGGTTAGCTTCATCCAGTAAGCCCTTTGGTCAGTTTGTTCCCATTGTGACCATTATGATTGCTCATAATGGTTCTGTTCTAATTCTCCTGGCTTCATCTCATTGGTCATTCCAGCTGCTCTGATCCTAATAGTCCTTTTGATACTCTGTTCTAGTTTACTAAGAAGAGTCACCAATTTTGTTTCTGTGGTTTGGTACGAAATAAGGTGGCAAAGAGAGCTCTCTCCAAATGCACTCCTGACATTTTTCAGCAGCTCACATTACTAGTTCTAAACCAAGGATTGGGAGCAGAAGAGACACATGTCGTCTCTGAGTTGAGGCTGTTAAGAGCTGGTGTGACTTTCCATTCTTCTCTTCTCCTCTAGCAGCGACCTGAGAAGCTACATATTGACTTGGCGCTACCACGGATGGAGGAGCCTGCATTGCTGAATCACAGGATGAAGGCGAACCCATGCCAGCCTCCATCCGTCTCTGGGTGAGCAATAAATAAACATTTTTTGCTGAGCCACAGAAATTTCAGGGTTGATTTGTTACCACAGCATGGGCTACCCTGTCTAGGACTAAACAAAACAGTGATTTCTGGGTAAAATGCTGCCAGCATAACTAAGCCGACCCATCACGACCCAATTTCCTAATTTCTTGTTCTCTTTCCTTTCCAAATAGCACATAGTGGACACCCATTGGATACCACAAAGACAAAATAATGCTAGTTACAAGGGATGAAACAGCTCATTAGTGAAAGAAAAAGTAGCTCCCACTTAAACTGTGATTGACCCTCCAGGAAACTTATTTTCAATCATATTTAAATCCTTTAACATTTCCCTTACCTCTCGTTCATTCTATACCAAAGGTGGCAGACTCCAATGTGAGGGTAAAATGCAGGAGTAGGTAGATCTAAAACAATGGGTAATGTGGGGCTTTGTACTTAAGAACAGAGCAAATAGAAAAGGGCTTGGCCGTCTCAAGACATTCAAATCAATAAAAGTAACAGCTCTGGGTAATTAAGAGACTGCAGCCCCGATCAGCCTGCCACCAGAAGCTATGACCTGAAGCTGGACATACCACTAGAACTCCATCAGGTCTAAAAACCATTTTTGAATTTTAGTATATACATGTCAAAATACTATGCAGCCATTCAAAGATATGAAGCATGCTGGATGCAGTAGCTCATGCCTATAATCCCAACACTTGGGGAAGCTGAGGCGGGAGGATTTCTTTTTTTTTTTTTGAGATGGAGTCTCATTCCGTTGCCTAGGCTGGAGTGCAGTGACGCAATCTCAACTCACCGCAGGCTTCACCTCCCCAGGTCAAGCAATTCTCCTACCTCAGCCTTCCAAGTAGCTGGGATTACAGGTGCACGTCACCATGCCCAGCTAATTTTTGTATTTTTAGTAGAGACGGGGTTTCACCATGTTGGCCAAGGCTAGTGTTGAACTCCTTGCCTTAGGTGATCCACCCGCCTCAGCCTCCCAGAGTGCTGGGATTACAGGCTTGAGCCACCACGTCTGGCCTGCCTTCCTGCTTAATACCCACAGAATGAGCACTCTCCAGAGGAGTCAACAATGCTTGTTTGGTGGGGAGTATTTCTTAAGCCAAGAGTTCAAGACCAGCCCTGGCAACATAGCGAAACTCCATCTTTACCAAAAATTTAAAAAGTTAGCTGGGCATGGTGATGCACGCTTTTAGTCTTAGCTGCTTAGGTGGCTGAGGTGGCAGGATCTTTTGAGCCAGGGAGGTTGGGGGCAGGAAGCCATGATCTCAACATTTCACTCCAGTCTAGACAATAGAGTGTGACCCTGTCTCCAAAATAAATTAATAATAAATAATAAAAATATGATATAGAAGAATAGTCACTGGGAAGAAAAATTGCTTATGATATATGTATGTGTTTTTAAAATTAAAAAAACAATTATAATATGTAATTTATTAAAATAAAATGTGCAGAAAAAAAGACTAGAAGTAGAGTTCATGTACCTAAGAATTAACGGTGGATGTCTCTAGGTTGCAGGCTTTTCCCACTCTCCTAAAATAAACATGGAGTGTTTTGCAGTCATCAGGAAAGAAATGTTATCTTAAAAATTCGTATCTTGGAATAAAGGGCAAATATATCACTATGTTAACTACAAAAATTACTGATTTTTAAATTCTAACTATATAACGTGTACTATGATATCTTGTGTGTTTGGTGTGCTTTAAATCAGTGGTTGTACTAAATTACAGAGAAACTAACCTGGAACTGCCACTCATCTACAAGTTCTGGTTAGGTTAAAACATATATCTATTATCTTTTATATATTTTAGAAGAAAATTTTGCTCATTTTAGTGATTATCATAATTATATGGCAAAAGAGAACAAACCACATCTTAAAAGCATAACAGCACAGGGGCAAGTGGTAATAGACAATGGAAAATATCCTGTAATTACAGCTGCCAAAAGAATGCAAATAATTAAGAAAACTTTTTGTTCTCCAAGTTTTTGTTCCACTGTTTATTCATTGGAATGACTTGGATTTGGTGAGTTCCCAACAGACTTGAGACTGGTTCATTAAGCTCTAATCAGATTAGGACTTTTTGTTTCTTTGTTCTCTGTGTCCTCAGGTGGCAATTTTGGCAGAACATCATAAATTTTTGCCCTGCATCTAAGTACAGTAACGTAACTTTGCCTATGTATTACATAATAAGAATATGATTCTCAGGCATCAATCCTAAAAAGGCAACTCTAGTTAATCAAGTCTACTTCTGTCCAAATAATCTTCAACATATGAATTTTACTTGTAATACACATGTGTATCACTGCACTAGATACACATTTATGTATGGATAGCCAGGCATATATATTCTCCCAGAGCAATTCCCAGATGAACATTTTACTTTTTAAAACTGTTTTTAAAAACTTTTTGAAAAGTTTTCCTAAATCTTATTTCTCTAAATAAAGGTTGACTTCATGTATTTGAATCAGGTGGCAAGATGGGTGAAAAACATGGTAAGGAAGGTTATTTGTCAGAAAAAGAAACAGAAATACAAGACCAGTTGGATAAGAACAATTACAAGACCATCAGGAGAAGGCTTTAAATTAAATATGAAATACAGCAAGGGCCCAGTAAAATCTTCAGTATTGAAGAGCTGGTATAAGTCATCTTGCTATGCCAGGGGGCAGAAAGATTGTTGGGAGGAAATGGCCACTAGATGCTATCTAAAGTCACTACTGGATTATCCTGGAGGCACAGATAAATAAATAAACATACATCAGAAAATTTTCACTTTAATAAATTCACCCAGACTTTCATAATCAATAAATCGTCTGAAAAGCCATTCTACTATGAGCATACTTATGAACTTTATGTTAGTTCAAAAAATAAAATGGTATTTGTATTTATGTACGAAGGAGCTCAAGGACTCTAAAAGTCTTATTCTGGTCTTGACAACAATTCAGGTGAATAGGGAATGAAAATGAAGACACAGGTCAGGGCAGGTCCTAGATGAGACTTCAGAAAGTTTTGGACAAGACAAAGGTCCTGATACAGATGGGTAGGCTTCAGGTTCTGGGCAGCTCTGGAATGGTGGCTGTGTGCACTCCAGCAGGGTAGAAGTAGTGATCTTCACACACTTTCCTGATAGCATGACAGATGATGATCTGCATATACAGTCCTCAGCTCTTGGAGCAGCAGGTACTTTAGGGGAGACCTATGCTTCCTGCAGGAAGCATTTGAATGGCAATCAGTTTTGTAACATTTACATTGTTGAAGGTGTTTGGCTCCTCACACACTTGAGTATAGAAAATGTATTGAGTATGTGAAATGTATGGAGTATAAAAAATGTATTGAGAGTATAGAAAATGTGTTGAGTAGAGTCTAGAAAGTATACTGAGTATAGAAAATGTATTGAGTATAGAAAATGTATTCAGAGTATAGAAAATGTATTTAGTATAGAAAATATATTGAGAGCATAGAAATGTATTAAGTATAAGTGTGTAGAAAATGTATATAGTGGAGTATAGAAAATGTAATGAGTATAGAGTATAGAAAATGTATTTAGTATAGAAAAGAGTATAGAAAATGTATTGAGTAGAGTACAGAAAATGTATTGAGTAGAGTATAGAAAATGTATTGAGTATAGAAAGTGTATTGAGAGTATAGAAAATGTATTGAATAGAGTACAGAAAATGTATTGAGTAGAGTATAGAAAATGTATTGAGATAAGCCAAGGCCAGGCTCAGTGGTTTTCGCTTGTAATCCCAGCACTTTGGGAGGCCAAGATGGGAGCCTCACTTGAGGCCTAGAGTTTGAGACCAGCCTGGGTAACATAGTGAGGCCCTGACTCTAAAAATTTTTAAAATTTGCGGTGCATGGTGGCATGCACCTATGGTTCTAGCTACTCAGGAGGCTGAGGCAGGAGGATTGCTTGAGCCCAGGAGTTCAAGGCTGCAGTGAGTCATGATCACACCACTTTACTGCAACCTGGGTGACAGAGTGAGACCCTGTGAAAGTAAGAAAGGAAAGAAAAAGAAGGAAGGAAGGAAGGAGGGGAAGGAAGGAGGGGAAGGAAGGAAGGGAGGGAAGGAAGAGAGAGAGAAAGAAAGAAAGGGAGGGAGAGAGAAAGAAAGGGAAAGAGGAGAAAGAGGGAGGAAGAGAGAGAGAGAAAAAAAGAAGAAGGAAGGAAGGAGAGAAAGCAAGCAAGCAAGCAAGAAAGAAAGAAAGAAAAAGAAAATGTGTGTCAGACTGGTTGTCAACCTATGAGTGACAGGCAGCATACAACAAAAATAGACATGATGACAGAATCTCAGGTTTGATCTAGAGCAGATCGTCTCAAGTTCTGTAATGGCATCAAAATCAACTGTCCTCAATTGAAAAGATCCAGTACATCCTATTTTAAAATCTACAGAAATGCACCTGTGTTTCCCATCACTGTACCATGACTCCAGTTTCCAAGTTTGCAATGCAGTGAAAAAAAAAAAAAAAACCCAAATCCTTCTCCATCTTAAGCTTCAAACCACTGCAGACTTGAAGCAGAGATAAAAGAAACCCTTTTAACCTCTGTTTTTCACTTTTTGGTGCTTAACAGGCAATCCTAACATTAACAAGTTTAGTTCCGTGAAACACCTTCTGGGCCAAAAGATAAGACTTCCTTCCCCAACAAATCACATTTTCTCAAATATTTTTCAAAGCTGAGGTGTAAGCCTTTTAATAGAATTATGCAAATTTTGCCCCAACTCTAAATGTTTTAGGAACTAAATAACCACTTTGAAGAATCACAGTTTTGTAGTGTCCACATTGGAAAAGAAATGCTAGGAACTGCAGGCAATGAAAGGGACGGCGGTGGCACCCCACAAGTGGGAATTTATTTTTCTTTAACGTTACTCTGCACAAACCTAAAGCAACCTCTGCTACTGAAAGGTCAGTTTTGACTCTCTGGGATGAAAATGCTGACCAGTCGTTAGGGGATTATCTGCTTGGCAGAGTAGAAGAAGTCCAGCTCAAATGCATCTCATTCCTGATTTGAACTGGCTGAAGGACTAAAAGCATCTCACGCACAAGTCAGGGCAATGAACAGTGAGGCTAGAGACTTGTATGACTCCTAAAACTGAGATGCCAAAGGACATCTGAAAAAGGGCTATAGCTCGTTGTGAAGAAATATTATATTTCCTAGTTGGTTTTTTAAAAATAATGGAAGCCTTTTTCTTATAAATGGTACTTAGGAAAAGATTATTATGAACAATGTCTTCCCGTCTCACTCACACATGCTTAGCACTGCAGACTGGGTAAGACACCCTGTTTAATGGAAGATTAGTATAGTCATATACATAAGCTATAACATGGAAAAGCACACAAACTGTTCTGATTCTGCAACTCTTGGGCCTTCTGCATGTGGGTAAAGAAAAGCACTTATGTGGAACTTCCAGAAGCACCGTCTTATCACTAAGTGCACTCTTTAGGACTAAAAGGCTAACAAAAAGTGGTTTTTTTTTTTTTTTTTGGACTTAGGTAAGGTAGAATCAAGAACACATTTTCTTGTTGCAAACTCATAGGCCCTGCGGCATGGCTTTAAAACAGTTAGGAGCGTCCCTGCTCCCTCTGCAAGCTGGTTCTTTTCTCAGCTGTTCCCTTTTCGGGGAGAATGGCCTCTTCTCCCTAAAAACAGTGCTTGAAGGTGGCATGTTTGGCAAAGCAGGCTGAGGAGAAAGGAAGAGCACAAAAGAAGGAGTGCAGCATGTGGGAACCCTTGCCAAGTTACTCTTTTCATTCCAGTTTAGCTTTTCAAGGGCCACTAGCTAAGGCTGACATTTGTTGCCATCATGTTATTTCCTAAGAATGAGGCCTCAGCTGAAAATCCAACCCCAATCAACTTTCAAAAATGCACTGATATATTTTTAAACACACACAATGATGACAAAAACCCCAAATTCCAGCCTGTCCTCTCGCTTCGTATCGTGCCTATCTGCCTTGGCACTGTCCAGACTGAATGCCCTTAGAAGCAGCTCCTTGCCTGCAGCTGTGAGGTGTCTTGTTTGCCATCAACCACCTATGCTATGTGCGCACTCAGCTGGCATTTCTGCCAAGAAGCTAAAGTCAGGAACACCGGCAATTTCAAATATGTAATCAGGTTTCAAAATAAAGTCCTTGTGCTTCTGGTATATGGGAGTATTCCCAGAAAGAGTGGGGGTTCTGCTGTCACTCTTCTAGCTGCTGTGTAATTTTTGTTTTGCAAGGAGCTTGATATGTATCTGGCTTTAAAACTGACATTGCCAGGCATCAGAAGTTGAGAAGTTTTGTCCTTGATTTATTTGTTCTTCTTTGTGTTCAATTATGATTAGAAGTCACCTCTACGCAGCTGCTCTACAATTTGTACTGCATTTGCTTCTGGGATTTCTAACTGCACTGTTCAATGGAATAACATTAACATTATGAAAATGAAATCCTTTTTTATAGTGCAGTGGATAGTGTTTTATTAAAAATGGCTAACAGCTGTAATTTGCAGGTAGTTAACTCATGTGAAGTTTAACTTTGGCATGTATTTTTCCCTAGGGAACTATTTTATATAAGCAGAAACACAAATGTGAAAAAGTAAATGAAAACCAAAACACACCTACCAAAGTAATTCTGATCACAATAGCGACATCTCTGCTGCTGATACGTTTCTGGAAAGAAAAAAAAAAGCGGGGGGGGACTCCGCACTGTAGTTTGGAATGATAGTAAGTAATAAAAAGAAAATATATAGCTGTTGATGTTTTTGTTTCCTTTTCTTTTTTCCAAAATAACAAGGACTTCATAGACACAGATAAGCTACATGTTCTTTTCCAAAACTTTCCTGCAACAGAGTTTTCGGACAGGGTCATATTACAATTCTAAATGTGAATAACACAGCAAAAAGAAAAAAAAAAAGGATTTTTTTTGACTGGTACTCGTGGGTATTAGTTTGTACTCTTGCAAGCTAACTGAATATCCATATACCCTGTGTAGAGTCCAGAGGATGGCTTTGATGCTCTTTCCGATACAAGATGGTTTGGGTGGTTGAGTAAGAAGTGTTAAAAGGGCACAGAAAACAAATCTCCTGATTGGCTTCTTTTTCTGAGCACCATTACCCAGGGCACGATTGTGAAAGAAGATATCAGGAATGGTAAGAAGACAGGATCATGCCTCAGGGGAAAAAGAGATCGGTCATAACTACAGATGGTGCCTCGAATGTAAAGGTGGCTACAAATGTGTGTGAAGAAGTGGATAGTGTTCTCGTTTTGCAGTGCCTAGAGTTTAAAATTTAGTATAGTAGTGTCTATGGATATTCCACTAGCTTTCAAGAGTACAAACTAACACCTATGTGTACCAGCCAAAACCACTCCCTTTTTTTTTTTTTTTTTGCTTTTTGCTGTGTTATTCATATTTAGAATTGCAATCTAATCCCTTCTGAAAACTCTGTTGCAGTAAACCATTTTCCATTATTCTTATCTTCTAACATGCCATTTGATATGTTAGAAATATTAAATATTAGCCTGTTGTTTATTTTCTGCACACTCTTCCTCCCCAACCAGAATGTAAGTGCCAGGGAAGCTTTGTTTGCTTTACTTACTCCTCTGGCCCTAACCCTAGATCAGTGCCAGGCACATAGTTGTCTGTTGACTTAGTAATGAGTAATCCATTTCAGTCCTGTGTTTCTATGAAGCTGATTGATAATAAGCTTATAGCTTCTGAAATTACATTATATTACTCTATATTCATTGAACACTGAAGGCAAAACCTCTATCTTTCTATTTCAAGGTACAGTGCAGACTGGTGACACTTTGAGAATTTTAATGTGATTACTTGAAGTGAGTTGAGGCTTCCTCCGAATTGGAGAATGACTGCTTGGTTATCAATTTAACTGCTTGTGAGATTGTTAGTTTTTTGAATAGAGGTCAGGAATAACACGGGAAGAGAATATATTTTCCCAACTCCTCCTATAAATGCACCATCCAATTAAAGAAAGCTGAGATAACACTACTTCAAAGCACTTTCAAAAAAATGATGTCAAATTTTGCACACAAGTGGAGTGCTGCTTTGATTTCACATACGTGCTCATATCTGTTTTTAATAGAATGTTGATAGAGAAATCTTGTACTGCTGGAAAGAAATGAGGAACAAATGTTCTCTTACAACTTGCAAATTTCAGCCAGTAAGTTCTGGGTTTCTTGGACTAGTGAGCATAAGTATCAGCTAGTGTGTTTTCTAAAATAAGGTTTATTCCTGGGCCCATATTCTGGGAGCTTCTGATTCAGTGGGTAGAAGTAGGGTGCAGCAATCAGAAATGTTTATAATTATGCCATGGGATTTGGATGCAGGTGATCTGCAGACTTCACTTTGAGAACAATAAAAAATAAAAACCCTGATTTGTAAAAGGTCCCATAGGATCTTGGTTTCCTCTTGAGCGCAACTGTTACTAGATTATAATTCAGGTACCCAGCTGCCAGGTGAATGGCTTTATGTTTTGATTATAAGAAAAGTAAAAGGGCCAAGAAACTCTTAGAACATCCTTTACAGTTCTAAAAATGTTTATCTTTTCTATTCTTTAATTGACTGAAGCTTCTGTTTAGGTTGATGCCACAAATATTGATGTCACAAAAGTGAAGTATGGAAAGAAAGTTCATAAAAATATTTATTTGGCATCTGGCAAACTATAAAATATTTTCTCACATGTCACCTAATTTGATTCTCATAGTAACTCTGTTGGGGAGTCAGGGCAGGTGTGTGTTAATTTTGGCTATGAGCAAACAGAGGTCTGAAGAGGTTCTAACTTGCGCAATGCCAGATAGTAGAAATAAACAGCAGAGAAGCCACCCTTCCTGGGACTGCTCATGCCTAGTGTATGTAGTGTTGGTTCAATGACCTTTCATGGTCCCCTAATATATGCAAATATATTCCTTAATGTCTTTCTCTCCTGACTCTTCATCTCTAGAGACATTGCATAGGGAACAGTTAATACTGTGCTCAGGAGGAAGAGGAGGAGGGTTGGATGTTATTGTGTGTTCAGGATTAAATGAGATAATATATGCAAAAGTCTTTGTAGTTATAAAATATTATACATATGCATGCATATATTATTATTGCATTGTCTATTGCATATTATATTATTGCATATTATATTATTGCTTATCCTTTTCAGAGCATGACTGCATCATATAGGAAACTCTTGGCTAGGCACAGTGGCTCACACCTATAATCCCAGCACTTGGGAGGCCAAGGCGAGTGGATTACTTGAGGCCAGGAGTTCAAAGCCGTGTCTCTACTAAAAATAGAAAAACTAGCTGGGTGTGTTAGCACATGCCTGTAATCTCAGCTACTCAGGAGGCTGAGGCACAAGAATCACTTGAACTGGGGACATGGAGGTTGCAGTGAGCCAAGATTGCACCACTGCACTGCAGCATGGGTGACAGAGCAAGACTCCGTCTCAAAACATAATAATAACAATAAGAGAAACTCTTGAAACTTGGAGTTTCTGAGAAAAAGAGTTACGAGCAATAAATTTAATGATAAATTTTTAAAAATTGAGGAAGGAATACATGCAGAAATAAATAATAATTTAAAAGATAATGAGAAACTAATTAGAATATCTTGAAATATGATTGAAGTTCAGTTGTGGGAGGAGATAAATGACTCATACTGAAAACTACCTAAAATAGCACATACAAAAGCGTTTATAAGCTTAGAATTTCTTATTTTATTTTCTCAGAACATTTCTGGTAGTTAAATTTGTGGCTTCCTGAGATGTGGGCATCTCAGAGGAACCATATAGATTGGCGCTTGTACTACAAAATATCCTAAGTTGACTGGGTCTAAATGTGGTTTATTTTTATTTACTTTTAGCGCCATTTTCCCCACTTACCCTGACTCGAAGCTCATGAAAGTGGTTTTTATACCCTGAAGTCAAGGAGGCATTGTTCAGCTGCATCATTTGCCTACTTCTCACAGCTTGAAAGGGGAATAAAAGGCAGATTGCCTCACCACCTTGCTATTTTAGTCTCCTATGTCTTGTGGTCTCGGCACTTCTCCCTGTCTGTAATTCCATATTGCTAGTTGTAATCAAATCCTACCTTGGAAAGGTCAGACTTGAGCAGGAAGAGTGCAGTCATTCCAACAGCTGCCACTCCGGGCTCTCCCGCTGTGTCACAGTGTGAGGCATGTTAGATTTTTTTTTTATATATATATACATAGATATATAGATATAGATATAGATATAGATATAGATATAGATTTTTTTTTGAGACGGAGTCTCGCTCTGTCACCCAGGCTGGAGTGCAGTGGTGCGATCTCGGCTCACTGCAGGCTCCGCCTCCCAGATTCACGCCATTCTCCTGCCTCAGCCTCCAGAGTAGCTGGGACTACAGGCCCCCGCCACCACACTCGGCTAATTTTTTGTATTTTTTTAGTAGAGACGGGGTTTCACTGTGTTAGCCTGGATGGTTTCGATCTCCTGATCTCATGATCCACCCGCCTCAGTCTCCCAAAGTGCTGGGATTACAGGCATGAGCCACCGCGCCTGGCCGAGGCAAGTTAGATATTAAATTGAATTATCAGAGTCCTTTCCATCAGATACTGTACTGCCTAATATGGGCATAAACAAATGGTTACTTGATATAGTCAATTGTTCAAAACAAGAATGAAGCAAACATCAACTTATCTAGTAGAGTCTGAAAAAGAGAAAGAACACTTGTCATTGCTGACAGATGCAGAAATGTCATGCATCTTACAACACATGCTGATTCACATTATTATTCTGACCCTCCACGTCTGTAGTGTGGATTGAGTCTAACTTAAAACAGAATCTGAATCATGTAACACCTGATGTGTTCATTCAACTTGGGGAAGCATCAACTCTCAATGCCTCATTTATCCTGTCTAAAATGCCTACTCAAGAAATTTATAAATCTCAGCTCGCTATAGATGGTCACAGTTGTCCTTCAAATCCCATTACACAACGCCCACCTGACACCACACCTTTGCAGGGTGAATTCAAATAATAGTTGAGGAACAAACTCAATGTACTACTCTAGGAATTCCCACTCCTATTTTTTCCAGGGAAATTTAGAATTTCTTTGGAATTGGCCAGGTGCAATGGCTCACGCTTGTAATCCTAGCCAAGGTGAGTGGATTACCTGAGGTCGGGAGTATGAGACCAGCCTGGGCCAACATAGCAAAACCCCATCTCTACTAAAAATACAAAAATTAGCCGGATGTGGTGGCGTGCACCTGTAATCCTGCTAACGGGGAGGCTGAGGCAGGAGTATTGCTGGAACTGGGGAGGCAGAGCTTGCAATTAGCCAAGATTGCACCACTGCACTCCAGCCTGGGTGACAGAGGGAGACTCCATCTGAAAAATAAATAAATAAATAAATAGAATAAAATAAAATAAAATTTCTTTGGAATGGCTACTTTCTTGTCTTCTTGAGCTTCATGAGGAGCTTGAAATCAAAGAATACTTTTCTGTGACATTTAATGCCAAATACAGATAGAAAGAAGTATGTTTAGGATGTTCCAGGGGTTCGAAAAACATGGTCACCCAGGCCCACTAATCTGGTCTTTTTTTCTTCTTCTTCTTGTTTTGTTTCGGACACAGGGTATGACTCTGTCACCCAGGCTGGAGTGCAGTGGAGTCATCACAGCTCACTGCTGCCTTGGCCTCCCAGGTTCAAGGGATCCTCCCACCATAGCCTCCCAAGTAGCTGGAACTACAGGTACATGTCCCCACACCTGGCTAAATTTTGGTTTTGTTTTTGGGTAGAGATGGGGTTTTGCCATGCTGCCCAGGGTGGTCTCAAACTCCTGGACTCAAGCGATCAACCTGCTTTGCTCAGCCTCATAAAGTGCTGGGATTAAAGGTGTGAGCTACCATGCCCAGCCTAATCTGGTCTTTAAAACCAGAAAGATATCAAAATATTTCAAATTCCTTATGGACGCAGAACTTCAAACTGAAGCAGACTTTCTAGGCTCTCGTTTACACTCCATTTTACTTCCATATTTGAGTAATGTTTTCTCTTCTCTTTCTTCCTTTTTTTTTTTTTTTACCCTCTTTGTGTCACAGTATAAATAATCTTTAGAAGGATAAGCCTCTGCTAACAATAGAGCTCTATTTACTAAGTATCTACTATATACCACACCCTGGATCAGGACCACCAACATTATCTCATTTGAAATTCTTAATTGCTAGCGATGTTGTTTACCATCTTGCAGATAAGGAAATGAAGATCAGAAAAAGTAGGTAATTTGCTTAAATTTACAAGAATGAAACACAAAAATGTGATGTCAGGTCTGTCTTACTCCAAAGCCTGTGCACCATGTTTGTGTGTCTACATGTAAGCATATGTATGATTTGTTGTAAAGAGATAATACACCTCTATTTGTTCCAGCTTCTCTACTTGCTAATTGACCACATGCAAGTCATTCGACTTCTTACAAGGTCAGCTCCTTTGACTGGAAAATGGGAATCACAATTCTTTTTTTTGTTGTTGTTTGTTTTTTGTTTTTGAGACGCAGTCTCTCTTTGTCGCCCAGGCTGGAGTGCAATGGTGCGATCTCGGCTCACTGAAACTTCTGCCTCCCGGGCTCAAGCAACTCTCCTGCCTCAGCCTCCCGAGTAGCTGGGACAACAGGCGCGGACCACCATGCCTGGCTAATTTTTTGTATTTTTAGTAGAAATGGGGTTTCACCATGCTGGCCAGGCTGGTCTCAAACTCCTGACCTCGTGATCCACCTGCCTTGGCCTCCCAAATTGCTGGGATTGCAGGCATGAGCCACTGTGCCCAGCGGGAGTGACAATTCTTGTTCCTTGAACTTCATAGGATTATTGAAGAAGTAAAACGAGAAGAAATATATGGTGGCTTTTAATAGCACCCAAACGCTTTCAAATCACAGGTGTGCATTAATGAAGGTTAGGTTTGGCTGCCATAATAGAAAATCCAAAATGACTGCAGCTTACACGAAAAAGAAATCTACTTCTCTATCAAGCTGGGCGCGGTGGCTCACGCCTATAATCCCAACACTTTGGGAGGCCGAGGTGGGCAGATCACTTGAGGACAGGAGTTCGAGACCAGCCTGGCCAATGTGGTGAAACCCCATCTCTTCTAAAAATACAAAAATATTTCTGGGCATGGTGGCACACACCTGTAATCCCAGCTACTCAGGAGGCTGAGGCAGGAGAGTAATCTGAACCCCGGGAGCTGAGATCATGCCACTGTACTCCAGCCTGGGCGACAGAGCAAGACTCTGTCTCAAAAAAAAAAAAAAAAAAAAAGAGAAGAGAAGAAATCTACTTTTTCCTCACATGAAAGATGACCAGTTCAGGGAAAGCGGGCAGATTCCCACCCATCTGGTCCTGAGAAACCTTCAGTCAGGCCACTGTCTTTGTCCATATGTCACCTCGTGGTACAAGGTGGCCCCAGGGAAATGGTCTACTGTGTTCAACACATAAGGAGAAAAGTCAAGACAAGAATGCACTTCCTAGGTTGAAGCAGGTGGATCACTTAAGGTGAGGAGTTTGAGACCAGCCTGGCCAAAAAACCCCGTCTCTACTAAAAATACAAAAATTAGGCATGGTGGTGTACTGCCTGTAGTCCCAGCTACTCAGGAGGCTGAGGCAGTGGAACTGCTTGAACCTGGGAGGCAGATGTTGCAGTGAGCTGAGATCCCACCACTAGACTCCAGGCTGGGTGACAGAGTAAGACTCTGTCTCATAAATAAATAAATAAATATTTTCTTTAAAAATGCACTTCCTTCCTAGAAATTGCACGCAAAATAGTTCAACGTTTCCTATTTTCCCAAAATCTTAGGCTACCTGAGACACGTGGAGACATGACAATTATCTTCAGATGAGAGGATTAATAAGGCTTTAAATGCAATGTGTCATTTTCCCTCTACGAGCATGAAGTATGCTTTCAAAGTATTTCTGAAAGAGGATACATGTCAGATATTATCCTCATTTCACATGTTGTGTAAGTGAAACAGAGTGGCCATAGGCCTTGTTTCCAGTCACACAGTTAGTGGATGAAAAAAATTACAATGAAGATATTTGATAGTTATATGATAATTATAGCTCCTACACAATTTTTTTTTCCCCGCAAGACAACTATGCAGAAAACATAAAATTCAACCCAATCAGGCAAATGTTGGCAGGAGAAAAATCAAAATCAAACATCCTGAAAACTGACTTGAATTTGGCTTTGGGTAAACATAATTGAAACAAAGCTTGTTTCCAATAAACTGGAATGCTACAACCCAAAGTCTTGACAAATTGGAGGTAGAGAGATATAAAAATTCTAGCTATATACTCACTCACCTTGTCTTTCGCTTTCATTTTTATTTTAACAACAACAAGAAAAAGCTGTGTAGCCTCTGACTATTGACTGTGGTGCAATCCCAGCTCCTTACCATTAGTGACTGGCACCTGACCAATGAATGGCATGGCAGCATGCATCCTCATGATTTTGAGATATATGTAGAAAGAACCTCAAATTCGCATAGTCTATATATGGCTATAGCACATTATTTTAAAAGTAATACGTGCACTATAATAGTGTAAACATTGTACACAGAATTGAGGCTATTATTTTACATCGAGTAAAACATCGTACACAGAAATTAGGCTAAAAACACAAACTCGGGCCAGATGTGGTGGCTCACATCTGTAATCCCAGCACTTTGGGAGGCCGAGACAGGTGGATCACTTGAGCCCAGGAGTTCAAGACCAGACTGGGCAACATGGCAAAATCCCTGTCTCTACAAAAAATACAAAAAGCAGCTGGGTGTGGTAGTGAGTGCCTGTAGTCCCAGCTACTTGGGGGGCTTAGGTAGGAGGATCTATTGAGCCTGGGAAGTTGAGGCTGCAGTGAGCCATGTTTGCACCACTGCACTCCAGCCTGGGTGACAGAGTGAGATCTCGTCTCAAAAACAAACAAAAACACACAAACTCCAAGAGTATGGTGGATGCCTAGGCAACATCTCCTAGATAGCCAAAGGTCACCTTCGCTGTCCTCCATGGAGATGTCTTCAAAGCAACTTGAACACTGTCTGCATAGCTTCCTCCCGTGCCTCATCTGGGCCTCCTTAACACTGGCTTCCCTACCTTAAAAGCCACACAGACCCATCTCTACCTCCACCTCTCCCTCACTTGTGGTCATTGTTCTCCTGGCTCTTATTACCACCTGGTGCTTGCTATACATGTGTTTCCTCCTTTATGGTCTGTTCCCAACTAGAATGAGGACAGGACGTTGACTTGATTGCTATATCCCAACTTCTTAGAATAGGACCTGGCATATTTGTAAAATAAATAAAATAATAAATACTGAGAAGTTTAGACATTATGATAGACCAGAGAAAATAGTTGGTTTCGGCGAGTGGTTCCATAATGTGCCCCTTAAATTGTACCACGGATGTCTCTGACTAAGGTTAAGAGAGCCTTCAGTCAGACCTTAGTAAATCTTCGAGTAAACTTTTCTTTTTCATTGAAATGTAGAACATTGAGAAAATCGGTCATTTCCTTCAAGGCTTCTGACTGATTTTCATTAAGGTTGCTGCCTTTACAATGTTTCTTTGAGTGACTGGTAATGACCTCCTTATAAACTCTCAGACAATAGAGAATACCGTATGCATCCATATTCATTTATTCATTCATTTAATTATGCAACAAACATTTTTTGAGTAGCTACTATTAACCAGGCAACATTCTAGACCCTAAGGGTATAGCAGGAATCAGACAGTCCCTGCCTCCATGAAGCTTATATTCTAATAGGGAGAGAGACAGACAATAGGCAAATAAGCAAATTGATACATATTTTGAAGGATAAGGAATGCTGTGGCTACTGTCACATTGGGGACTGAAAAATAGAAGAAAGAAAGAAAATTTTAAAAAAGAAATGCTGTGGAAAAAAAACAGCAGAGTAAGAGAGCTGGGTGTGGTGACCTGGGGAGATTAAGGGAAGGGCATTAGAAGAAATAAGGTAGTTAGGTACTGCAGAAATGATGGAGAGTGGGGGTCTTAGAGAGGAGGAAGCTCTGCCGGGCACAAAAGATCCAACAAGAAGGCCCTGAGGTGGTGGCGTGCTGGGAGTGTTCTGAGACTAGCAAAGGGGCAGTGTGTGGGAGCTGCCTGGGAGAAGGTTGTAAACCTGGGGCCAGTGTGTGTGGGCAGCAGTGAGTGCAGAAGGAAGTGGGTGCTTGATAATGTTAAAGATAAACAACAAGGGAGCAGCCCCTTTAGGGTCTTGGAGGCCACAGTAGAACTCTTTAATCAGAGTGAGGAGGGTGCTAAGAAAAGGAGCAGCATAATCTGATTTACTGTTTGAAAGATCACTCTAGTATCTGGGTAACAATAGGCTATGGGGGCTGAGAGCCTATTGATAAAGACAAGGCTGGGCACAGTGGCTTATGCCTGTAATTCCAACACATTGGGAGGCTGAGGCAGGAGAATCAATTGAGGCCAAGAGTTCGAGACTAGCCTGGGCAACATAGTGAGACCCCATCTCTTTTAAAAATTTTAAAAAATGAGCCGGGTGTGGTGACATGTGCCTGTATTTACTTGGGAGGCTGAGATGGGAAGGATCCCTGAGCCCAGGAGGTCAAGGCTGCAATGAGCCGTGATCTCAGCATTGCACTACAGCCTGGGCAACAGAGCAAGACTCTGTCTTTAATATGAAAATAATTAATGCTGCTATTGAGAGAAATGGAGAGAAAGAGTGAAGTCATGGATGGATCCAAGCAACTGGCTTAGAACAAAGTTACCATGCACTGAAATGAGGAAATGGGAAGAGTGTAGGGGTTGAGGAAATTGGGGTTTGGGGTACACAGTTATAAACAGCCAAACTCATTCAACCTTTTTAAGCAGCAAAGAAATGCAGCAGCATTCAGAACTGTTGCAAGAAAGCCAGAGAGCCAGCCTTGGAGGCCGTGCACCCAGGAGCACCGCCCAGAGAGGTCTCCATGCCCTCTTCCCCGACACTGCCCAGCCGCTGGGCAGAGGCAGCCAAAGTCCAGGCTGACACTGGACAACAAACACCAGAACCTCTGCCCCTACTGCCAGACGCTCTAATTGTCACTGTCACCTCCCAAGAAAAAAATATAAATAAAGGACTCCATATGGTTCCTACTTTTCAGTTCGCTCCTCTGATGTGGGGTTCCTGATGGGCAGAGCCTGGTGTGGGGCTGCAGGGGAGCCTGGCTCACCAGGCCTCTGCTTTCCACTGCCAGGGTTTGAGAGCAGAGCCTCAGACAGTCATTCAAAAGGCCTTTGGTAACATAGTAACCTTCACAGATATTCTTGCAATCATGGTTTTTGCCTGTTACTACTCAGTGAACAATTCAATTTAAAAAAAAAAAAAAAAAGAATTTGATTTTTTTTTTTTTCCTCTATATCCAGCTCTGGACCAGGTTTCTTGTAGAATAGGTGCCCAGTCTTTCTCCAGACTGGGTAAAGGCCTGAAGCAGGGTAATAAAACTGACTTCACTGTTTGAGAAATAGTTCTGGGAGAAAATGTAAAGATATTTGAAATCTGTAGATAAAATTCAAGAGAAAAATTAACGATAGTCTTTAAGCATAGGAGGGAATATACACCAAGTAAGTGATAAATGGATAACACTGCTTAGGTCGATATGAAAAAATTGGAAATTTGGAAAATCCTGGTCTAGTGTTCCTTAAGAATAATCATCACTAGATTAATTAGAAAGTATTAATAAGAAATTATTAACTATTTATTGCTACATGTACTGAGGGGTTAGCAGTTGTAATGAACTGAAGGTTTTTGTCCCTCCAGAATTTATATATTGAAATCCTAACCCCCGAGGTGATTAGGCAACAGGGCATTTGGGAGGTGATTAGGACGTGAGGGCAGAGCCCACAGGAATGGGACTAGTGCTCCTGCAAAAAAGGCCTAGAGAAACCCCTGGCCCCTCCTGCCAGTAAGAAGGTGCTGTCTGTGAGGAAGTGAGCCCTCATCAGACACTGAATCTGCCATTGCCTTGATCTTGAACTTCTCAGTCTCCAGAACTGTGAGGAATAAATCTCTATTGTCTACAAGCCACCCAGTTTTGGTATTTTGTTATAGCAGAATGGACTAAAACACCAGTGCTAAATAATGCTGTGTTCAATGCTGATTTTCAACATCTCATTCGATTCTCACAATAACCACAACAGGCAGGACTAGACTAGAGAATGTAACTATCTGGTCTTGCTAGTAAATAGTGGGGGTCCAATGTCCTAAACTCTTGGCTTCAAAACTATATGCCCCAAGTTAATCTCTAGTGAGATATGATGTCTAGTAAGCAGGAAAGGAGAGGACCTGGGTGATCCACAAACTTAACAATCTGCCCTGAGTAATCTCATTAAAGGTGTATTTTAACTTTGTTTTTTAAGTGTCATTAACGTGTTCTACTATATCTTCACTGCTGGGAATTTATCCTTATTTTTTTGTTTGTTTGTTTGTTTGTTTTTGTTTTTATTTTTTGAGACGGAGTCTCGCTCTGTCGCCCAGGCCGGAGTGCAGTGGCCAGATCTCAGCTCACTGCAAGCTCCGCCTCCCGGGTTCACGCCATTCTCCTGCCTCAGCCTCCCAAGTAGCTGGGACTACAGGCGCCCGCCACCTCGCCCGGCTAGTTTTTTGTACTTTTCAGTAGAGACGGGGTTTCACCATATTAACCAGGATGGTCTCGATCTCCTGACCTCGTGATTCGCCCATCTCGGCCTCCCAAAGTGCTGGGATTACAGGCTTGAGCCACCGCGCCCGGCCGAATTTATCCTTATTTACCTATAAAAACACGCATATAGGTACAAAGGTACATTTTCCAGTTTTCTTTGTAAGAAGAAAAAAACTGGAACTCTAACATCATCATTCAGGAATTTTTATCAAGTTTCATGAATTATGAAATATCTATATAATAGAATATCATGCATCTTTTTAAAGTATAGGAGTATCTTTAAGATATAGTTTCAAGTTAAAAATATCCAGATGAAAAATAGTGGATATAGTGATTCCATTTGTAAATAAATATACGCATATTTTTATGCTTGTAGATACATTAAAAAATTCTAGAAAGATATACAAATTCTTGTGGGAGGAGGGGAAGTTTTATAAAGGTCAAGGAAGACCTTTGCTACTCACTTAGTATCTGTTCGTATGGTTTCAGTTTTCTACCTTGCATATAGATAGATAACTTTTTATTCTTATTTAAAATGAGTGTTTTTAATCAACTCTGTATGTTTGAAAGATTGTTGAGCCTTAAAAATTAGTTTAGGTCTTTATATACTTTGTTTTAAAAATTATAAAGCTGGCTGTGTTTGGTAGCTCAAGTCTATAATCCCAGGACTTTGGAAGCCCAAGACAGAAGGATTACTTGAGACCATGAGTTTGAGACCAGCCTGGGCAACATAGTGAGACCATGTCTCTAAAAAAAACAAAACAAAACAAAATTGTATTTAAAATTAGCCGGATGGGGAGAGGGCAGAGCAAGATGGCTGAATAGGAACAGCTCCAGTCTCCAGCTCCCAGCGTGAGCAACACAGAAGACAGGTGATTTCTGCATTTTCAACTGAGGTACCAGGTTCATCTCACTAGGGAGTGTCGGACAATCAGTGCTGGTCAGCTGCTGCAGCCCGACCAGCGAGAGCTGAAGCAGGGCAAGGCATCGCCTCA
Source organism: Macaca thibetana thibetana (assembly GCF_024542745.1). Lineage (NCBI taxonomy): Eukaryota > Metazoa > Chordata > Mammalia > Primates > Cercopithecidae > Macaca > Macaca thibetana. Next base: position 130,837,951 of record NC_065581.1, read on the forward strand.
CCTGAGAAGCACAAGGGGGAAGGGAATCCCTTTTCCTAGCCAGGGGAACTGAGACACACAACACCTGGAAAATCGGGTAACTCCCACCCCAATACTGCACTTTCCCAAGGGTCTTAGCAAATGGCACACCAGGAGATTATACCCCACACCTGGCCAGGAGGGTCCCACGCCCACGGAGCCTCCCTCATTGCTAGCACAGCAGTCTGCGATCTAACTGCAAGGCAGCAGCGAGGCTGGGGGAGGGGTGCCCACCTTTGCTGAGGCTTAAGTAGGTAAACAAAGCCGCTGGGAAGCTCGAACTGGGTGGAGACCACAGCAGCTCAAGGAGGCCTGCCTGTCTCTGTAGACTACACTGCTGGGGACAGGGCACAGCTAAACAAAAAGCAGCAGAAACCTCTGCAGATGCAAACGACCCTGTCTGACAGCTTTGAAGAGAGCAGTGGATCTCCCAACACGGAGGTTGAGATCTGAGAACGGACAGACTGCCTGCTCAAGTGGGTCCCTGACCCCTGAGTAGCCTAACTGAGAGACATCCCCCACTAGGTGCAGACTGACACCCCACACCTCACACGGTGGGGTACACCCCTGAGATGAAGCTTCCAAAGCAAGAATCAGACAGGTACACTCGCTGTTCAGCAATATTCTATCTTCTGCAGCCTCTGCTGCTGATACCCAGGCAAACAGGGTCTGGAGTGGACCTCAAGCAATCTCCAACAGACCTACAGGACATGGATGCAGCTGGAAACCATCCTTCTCAGCAAACTATCACAAGAACAGAAAACCAAACACTGCATGTTCTCACTCATAGGTGGGAACTGAGCAATGAGATCACTTGGACTCGGGAAGGGGAGCACCACACACCAGGGCCTATTATGGGGAGGGGGGAGCAGGGAGGGATTGCATTGGGAGTTATACCTGATATAAATGACAAGTTGATGGGTGCTGACTAGTTGATGGGTGCAGTACACCAACATGGTACAAGTATACATATGTAACAAACCTGCTTGTTGTGCACATGTACCCTAGAACTTAAAGTATAATAATAATAAAAAATAAATAAATAAATAAATAAGCCGGATGTAGTGACACTTGCTTTTAGTCCCAGCTACTCCAGCCAGAGTGACAGAGCAAGATCCTGCCTCATAAATATATAAGTAAATAAACAGCTATATAAAACCTTGTGTTAATACCAAATATTTTGTTAGCCTGATTCTTAAGTATTTATTGCTAAACTACATGTTACTATGCAGACATTTACTACAAATGGTCGGTTTCCCTTAAAATTAAAAAATACACAGATCTATACATTCACAGCATGAATAATCAAATGGAAATTTAATGATCATAGCTAAGACTTAATTTGGTGCTTCCTCAGTGCTAGGCTTTGTGAAAAGCATCTCATTCACGTTATCTCCCTAAATCTTCACGCCTCTACAACCTTGCCCTGCCCATTTTGCAGAGAACAGAGGGAAACAATTTGCCTGAAGGCATGCATCTGGGAAGCCGTGAAAGCAGAAGAGCCCAGAGACTCTGAAGCCAGACATAGGAGCTCAAGTATTACACATTACTCCTCATTGCCTCCATATTCAAATAAGTTTGACTCTGGAAATATGATTGTGACATTTCCAAAGAAATTTGGCTTACACCTCCTTATACATATGTAGTGCAATGTAAAGCTTTGATTTACTAATGATTACTTAACACTAGTATCTGGGAATGTTAGGGCTATATTTTCTGATCTATAGAACACTAATTTTGCCAACAGTACTTGGTATTCATGGTGTGATTACTGATCGATAGGTTGAATTTTCATATACCACAGGTAACTAGAGTACACTGGCTAATTACACTTGGTGGCTATATCAGTGGTAAATAGAAAGCTCCTTTTGTTTTCATCTTTATTACTAGGAATATATCTGAAATCTATTAGTACTCATTTTCTTAGTAGAATAGCAATGAGATTTTCTTTTGGTGAAAGAAATGCTTATGGAATCGTTACAGCTGTCAATGATCATAATCTAAAAATATATTAAGCTGAATTTCTATTAAAAGTGTACTATATCCTGGGGAAAAAAAATGTTCTTTTTTTATACTAAGTCAGTAATATGTGTTTGTTTTAGGTAATTTTCTCATATTTTCTTAAAAAATAGAATTTTTACAATGATTCCAGCTAATTGGATTCCAGTTTACTAAGGTTTGATGACATACAAATATTTCAACAATTCCACAAATGTGTAATTTGTGAATTGCTGGGTTTGGGGAAAAGCTCTGCAGTGAAAGATACTAAATGCATTGCAAAAACTGAAAGCATTGTTTGTAAAAAGGAAGATGCTGTGGTTTTACAGATTATATATTCCCGACACACCTGAAGCCTCTCTCCCGCATCCTACCGGGAAACTCCCTTGGACTTGTGATTCTTGTTCCTCACCCACCCCCTTTAACTCCTCCTTTAAGACCATTCATGGCCAGGTACATTGGCTGACACCTGTAATCCCAACACTTTGAGAGGCCAATGTGGGTGGATCACTTGAGGTCAGGAGTTCGAGACCAGCCTGGCCAACACGGCAAAACCCAGTATCTACTAAAAATGCAAAAATTAACTGGACTTAGTGGTGTGCACCTGTAATCTCAGCTACTTGGGAGGCTGAGGCACAAGAATCGCTTGAATCCAGGAAGCAGAGGTTGCAGTGAGCTGAGATCATGCTACTGTATTCCAGCCTGAGTGACAGAGCAGTGTCTCAAAAAAACAAAACAAAACAAAACAAAAAACAAAAGACCATTCATATGAGAGAGAGAGGCTCTTAATCAAATTTCTTGCCTAATATAGAAATATCTTGAATGCATTCCTGAAGGACAACAATCCAGTTGGAATGTTAATTCTTTTCATTATAGGAAATGCCTTATGTCATTGAATATTTCTTATATCAGACAATTATAACTACTATAGTCCTTCAGCCACAAAACAGTCAATTATTGACATTACTTCTGGTGGCTGGAGCAACTCAGATTATGAATGCTAGTTCCTCTGCAGACTTCCCAAGTCTTGTTGACCTAAAACCTTTCCTTATCTAGTTAGGGGGTTGTTGAAAATAATAAAGCCAAAGAGCGTGCAAGGCTCCTTATCATCTCTAAACAAAATATCTCTTGGAATGCACAGCCTGCCTTGTCTTACATGACAAAGCATCCCAGACTATATTTCACATGGATGAAAGTAGTGCATTTTCCATTAGGAAATGGAACAGTAAGGATGGATTGTTCTCAGGTACCCACATCCAGGGACACTATCCAAGAAGCCACACAAAACACGTTTTAAACAGAAAATAGTACTTTTCTCCTTGTAGGGTGCTTAGCAGAATCCTCAGCTCACAGGATGAATAAATGGAGACTAAATGACACACAAATAATCTACACACACAACTATCAACACATGGAAAGACAGCAGGATGGCCAGACCTCAAAGTAACAAACAGGTAAAATTTGCATAATTAGGTCTTCAAGTGTCTTTAGTTATGAAATGTGTCTGATTCACTTGGTGATTCTGGGCGTCTTAAGCTGGGTCTGTTAGAAGCCAATCTGGCTCATGTTCTGCCAATGCACTGGGTGTTTGCTCTGCTGGGTATCATTAACCAACCAGTTTGATAGGAGTGCTTTGTTTTCTGAGCTGCCGGAACAAACAGGTTATTTAGGCCATTGTGTAGAGAAACTTGGTGGTGGTTTTTGGAGAAGACAGATCTCTCTTCCAAGGAAGGATTATTATGTGGTTGCAGTAAGAGATGAGAAATTATTCTCTTGATGTCCACATGTTATTGAGGCCACAGCAGGGCAGGGAGGCAGCCCTTCATATTGATGTGAGTGGTGGAATGTAACTCATCCAACCAGTTTCCCCTGAGGAATTTCTCAGCCAAACACTTCCTAACCTCTCTCCTCTCTTATGCATCCCTATTAGATTGGAGTGGGGGAGGGGTGGTGCTGACACTGAAACCTTCAGTGCTTGTTAGGAAGACATCTAAAATATTTTATTTGTGGGCAGTAAAATGAAGTAAGAAACCAGGTTGCCTGGTGGGAAAACCATCAGCTTTTGAATCATCAAATTTTGAATCAAATCCCAGCTCTGCCATCATTAGCTTCATAACCTCAGACCCTCTCTGCGTCTCAATCATTAACTGTAAAAGACTGCTGTGAAGTTTAATAAGACACCTAGGATCATGTCTACTGCTGTCCAAAGTGTGGCCTGGCCTAGTACCAGTATCTGCATCACCTGGAAACTTGTTAGAATTGCAGATTCCCAGTCCCATCACAGTCCTAATGAATTAAACTGGGACGGAGAGAAGGTAGCAGCAACCTGGTTTTAACAAGCCATCCAGGTGATTCTGATTCACAAGAAAATTTAAGAACCCCTGGCTGGGTATACAAAAGTCCCTCAATAAAAGGCAGCTGTTCTATCATATTCGTGTAGTATTTTACAGCTTACTGATTTGCTTTTTCATTCACACTACCGTCTGCTTTGCTCAGATTTGCATTCTCTTTGACCCAGTAATTCCACTTTGCAGAATTTTCCTAAGGAAATAATTGGAGATGTTCAGAAAGATTTACTTGAAGAATTAATCATGCAAGTGAAAATTTAGAAACTAATGTCAAATGAACAATATGAAACTGGTTTCATAAATTATGGCACACCTATATAATGGCACACAGTGCAGCATTTTAAAATCTTACCGTAGATCAGTGTGTGCCAGAGCAAGCTCTGAGAATCACCTCCATCCGAATCTTCTGGGGTGCTTCTTCAAAAGGCAGATTTCAGATTTATGAGTCCCCAGATGAGATTATGAATGAGAATCTCTGTGAGTGAGAGACTTCAGAATCTTTATTTCCCGCATGCTCCCAGGTGAGTGGTATGCAGCCAAAAGTTTTCAAATGTTTTAGATTAATAATAATATATGGAAGATATTCATGGTGTATTATTGGGCAAATGAAAGTATGTTTTAAAGCAATATTTAAAATATCTCAATAACATAGGCACCGTAGCCATATATGTAAAAGACCAAAATACATATGCTAAAATGCTAAGTAATTATTTCTGGACAGTAAGATAGCAATTCTGGTGATTTATTTTCTTCTGTTCTAGATGTTTTGCATTTTCTGTATGTATAGCTTTTCTGTGAGAAAAGTAAAACCACATAATAGTGCATGTGTCATTGAACTATGGAGTGGGAACTTCATATTTTATTAATTTTTAAAAAATTTTTGTTTTCAGTAGAGACAAAGTCTCACTAGGTTGTTCTTGAACTCCTGGACTCCAGAGATCAATCCCAAAGTGCTGGGATTACAGGCGTGAGCCACCATGCCTGGACTGCTTGAGGAGTGAAGGGCAAGATAAATCCAGAATTAAGCTATGTATTAGTCTGTTTTCACACTGCTATAAAGAACTGTCAGAGACTGGGTAACTTACAGAGGAAAAAAGTTTAATTGACCCACAATTCTGCATGACTGGGAAGGCCTCAGGAAACTTACAATCATGGCAGACGGGGAAAGAAGCCCATCTTCCATGGTGGTAGGTGACAGAGAGCATGTGAGAGTGCAGGAGAAACTATCATTTATAAAACCACCAGATCTTGTGAGAACTCACTCACTATCATGAGAACAGCATGGGGGATACCGCCCCCATAATCCAATCACTTTCTTCCCTTAACACATGGGGATTACAATTCAAGATGAGATTTGGGTGGGGACACAAATCCTAACCATATCAGGCTGTAAACAGTGACTCCTCACCTCTGCCCAAGGGATGCTGAGGCAGTCAGCCGTTCATTAGGCAATGCAGGTGACTAGGCATGTTGCTGACCCCATCTGTAGTCCCCGGATAATCACTGGGGGCAGAAAGACAGGAAATCAGAGCATTGTTGGCCTGGCACAGAAGTTATGGAAGCTTCTGCGGAGTTCTTTTATAATAGGAGAGTTGCCCATCTTTCACGAGCCCCTTAAAATGTGTAACAATTTCTTCTTGGAGTTTTGTAAGCGAAGTCCGGAAGGACAATGGAACAAAGGGGTGAGGAGCTTGCTCATCCACTCTCATGATCTCCCACCCCTCCACTCTCTGCTCCCCAACCCCCTTCAAGTGACTACAGCCATTTGGGCAGGTAGTGGCCTGGGCTTGCAGGGGGAGCGGAAGCTGGGTGCACACATCCCATGCACCAAGTGGCTGGGCAGGCCTGAGCTACCTGGGACTATCTGCACTCACCCTGTGAATACCCCTGTATCAGAGAAAGCATGAAATTAAATAGCAAGTAAGAGACCCCATGACAGGCCAAAAGAGAAAGAAAGGAAATCTTCTGCCCCTCTCCCCACCACCACTCCTGCTTTTTGAAGGGACTTTGAGGGGTTTTCTTGTGTGTGTTTTTACTTGGGCTCTGCAAATTAAAGTAGCAGTCCAGATGAGGACTTGTAGGAGTCTTAGGGATCGATGCACACATATCAAAGAAATGAAAAGAGAGGTCTTATGGGAAGAGGTTCCTCCCTTGGTAATCATTTCTGGTCTGTCTGAGAAAATTAATGTACTGCAGAAGGGCGTATCCCTGAAGGCACCACAATGTAGAATAAATTGTATGGTTAAGTCAGGAGTATTTTCTCGGAAGGGAGTCTCTAGTGATTATAGACCAGGACACAGCCCTACTTAATTATATGCAGTACAAACAATCATTCTGAGTACTCTTTTCATATTATACATGAAAGAGTATTTCATATGTGTGTATATACACATATATATGAAGCCAGGACTAATTAGAGAAAGTATCGGGAGTGTGACAGACAAGTTCTTCAGCTTTTGCTAAACAAGATTGAGAGGAAAAACATAATTATCAAAAAGAGCTGAGTTCACCTTTCTTTCTAGAAATTATCTTTCCAATAGCTTTCTCTTGTTCTCATTTTGGGAAAAGAGTTAAAAATAAAAAAGGAAATAATGAATTTCGCTTTGTGGAAAGCACACTCTAGCACTTTGTTCATTAGCATCTGGAAAGTCCAGGGCACTCATGCGCAAACAAATTACAATGCAAATGCTTATTAATGAAAAATCTATGATATGCGTGTTTATAAAAATCAATTACACTTCACGCCAATTTCTAAATTACTCTCACAGAATTAAAAAACATTTTAAGTTTCTGATAAATAAAAACTTGGTGTTACTCCTCCATAGAAGTGAGAAAAATTCATTAAACTCCTGAGTCCTGCTGGTTGTCTCGGTGAGGGCCAAAGAGAGTTTAGTAATTACTCACATGTGGAAAAACGGGTGTGCATGTGTTGGAAGGAGGTGCCTTTTGGACCCAAACCTTGGCCTGGTTTCCCCAAACCTCATGGACTTCTTGTCTTCCTCTAACAAGAGGATTAGCCAGGGTCCTCTTTCCTATTTACATGCAATATAGATACATATATTAATAAAATGTGTCCAGTTGCAAAGAAAACGATGTAGATTTAGGAGCTGGCTTAAGGCATAGCTCTGCTTCCTCTCAGGGTTAAGACACAGCTCCATGGCTGGATCTGGCTGAAAGACTGGTAGAATAAGATTTCCAGACAGTTCTCCCCTTGGACCCAGGCAAATGGTATCCTAGCCTGAGGTGCCTGCTTTAGTTTTAAGAGGAGGGAGACCCATGAAGTGAAAGAGTCATGCCCACCTGGAACCAAGGCACTCCCTTCTAGTCCATACTTTGGGCACCTTGAACTCTGGATTTTCTCTCCCGAATACCCTACCCCTTCCACAGCCTGTGTGGGCTACTCTTCAAGTCATAGCATTACAGCTGTTAACTGCACTTCTAACCTGAGAAAGTCCAAAAGGCAACTCTTCGCAGGCTCCCGGGTTGGAGGGACAATGTTCATACACATGAGTGTGCATGGGGGTCAAGTTGCAGGACTAAGCAGCAGCTAAGAACATAAAAGATACAAACTATGAGTTGGAAGGATGGAGGCCTTCATCTGTACACTTGTTGCACCACCTGCAAACATCAGAGATGGATCTGCTGCCAGGAGACCACATGTGCAAGGGCCTGAGTAACCTCCTAGGCAGAAAACATCTTAAAGGAAGAGGGAATGAAGGGATGATTGTGAAGGCAGCATAGGGTCTACCCCTTAAATTTATTATTCATAATGATGTGAAACTCAGCCCACTTGAAGCTAAAACTTATTGAATAGCATTTGGTTTAACATAACAAATGTTCACTAGGCTGGCCGCGGTAGTTCACGTCTATAATCCCAGAACTTCGGGAGGCCAAGGTGGGTGGATCACTTGACCTCAGGAGTTTGAGACCAGCCTGGTCAACATGGTGGAACCCTGTCTTTACTGAAAAATAAAAAAATTAGCCATGTGTCATGGCACGTGCCTGTAATCCCAGCTACTCGGGGGACTGAGGCAGGAAAATTGCTTGAACCTGGGAGGCGGAAGTTACAGTGAGCCAGGATCGTACCACTGCACTCCAGCCTAGGCAAAAGAGGGAGACTCCATCTCAAAAAAAAAAAAAAGAAAGAAAGAAAAGAAAAAATGTTCACTAAACTACCGAAGTTTCCTGACCTCTTACATACAATTCAATCATCTGGAGATTGCTCCCTGTGAGATATTGAATATCCAGCCATTTAAACCTATGATATGGCCAACCGATGCTGCCAGAGAGGACAGATGCCATGCTAAGGACTAAGAACGGGTCCACTATCAGCTGTCTCCTCAGTGCTTTTCTTGATAAGCACAAGGATATCTCTCTGCTTGCCTGAAGTTTCACCTGTCATTCTTTGGGTTGAACTGATAGCAGCTAAAACATGGGACCCCAAATTTCAAGCTTTGGTTAAGCTGAGAGCAGAGATGTTCTTCTCAAAGGTAGTATGGAGGCAGACATAGGTATGGAGAAAGAAGAGTGCACAACTTCATAAAAGCACTCAGTACCTGACGGGCACTCAAACAAAACAACAGGAAAATCCCAGAAATGAGACAGGAGGGGCAGAGACAACCAGGCCCCATCCATAGACTTGCCCACCACAGACCCTGTGAATCTGTATAATTTCAGTTTAGGTTTAGTTGCTTTAATTGGCAGAGAAATGATGCTCTCTATGTGGAAGGAACCAGAAACAAACGTTTTTTAGTTCATTAAAATTTTCACCATATTGAAATAGGCTCGTTTTCAGTTTCTTTCCTTTTAAACATGTATGTGGTGTTTGGGAGCTATATCTCAGAGTCATCTATGTGATAACGTCACTTTTATGTTAACAGTCATTTGGTACCAGGAGTGTTTTTTGAGTAATTTCTTTGTTGAGATATAATTCATATACCATAACATTTACCCCTTTAAAGTGTACAATTTAGTCATTTTTAGTACAGCCACAAAGTTATGCAACTTTTCACACATCTAATTCTTAAAATGTTTATCATCACCCTGAAAGTCCCATTATCCATTAGCCCTCACTCGCCATTCTCCCTCTCCTCTCAGCCACTGGGAACCCATAATCTACCTTCCATCTCTATGGATTTGCCTGATCTGGACACCTCATACAAATGGAATCATACAATATGTGGCCTTTTGTATCTGACGTTTCACTTAGAATAATGTTTCCATGGTTCGTTCGTGTTTATAGCATGAATCAGTTCTTCATTCCTTATTATGCTGCATAATATTCCATTGTATGAGTGTATCACGTTTGTTAATCCATTCGTCAGCTGACGCACATGTGGGTTGTTTCCACTTTTTGGCTATTATGAATCATGCTGCTATTAATATTCATATGGCTAAATGTGTGGACATATGTTTTTAATTTTCTTGGGTAGATATGAAAAAGTGGAATAGCTGGGTCATGAGTGTATTTTGTTTTTGTATCTTTTAAAATCTTAAAAAGGGGAAGATGATGTTTCAAATGATCATCTGAATGTTGGGTTTCCACATTCCACCAGGAAGTCATATGGTATGAGTATGATCTCTCCTTCTCTTGGCTAAAGGAAAGTTCCACATCCCGTAGAAACCACTGGTTGTTGAAACGAATCTGAACAGACCTTTCTCTCTCTCTCTCTGTCTTTTAATTTTCTTTCTTTTTTTGATTTTTAGCAAATTCTCCCAGATTCTGATATATATCTTTTGATAGAAATGACTCTGGTACTTTCCCCAACTTACTTTCTATGGAGCACTTTCCTAAAACAAGATTTGTATTTAAATATTCGTCCTTCTAAAAAGTATTTAACAGTGTAAGTTCTGCAACGTTGACAATGGAAACATGGCAATGTGCCCTTGTTTGACTATTAAGGAATTGCTTCCAAGCACCACAGGACCTTGAAGACCAAAATAACACAATTAGTTGGAAGGTGAACAATGGCAACTTACCAGGTGTGGTAAACACTTTTTATCCAAGAAGATCCTTTATTCCTTCTGCATGCACATCAAGAATGAGAGAATACATAAACCACATATTTGTTAATAAGATGTGCATTGCATTTTTGTCCATGTAAGCAACTGACTTGATTGTACACCAACTAGTTGAAAATGAAATATTAAGTCACAGGGGCCACTTAGCATCAAGTCATTTAAAAATAATAATTTCATGTTATTTTTGGTAGACTTTTCTCCCCTTAAACTTGTTTGTGGACATAGCTACAGTTTGAAGAAGAGAATGCTTCCTCAGAAATGTGCTACATTGATAAGTTATGCCATAAAGAGGCAGAATCTATTTTTGACTTTTGAATTTGACTATTGTAACTGATATTTCTCACTTTCCGTGTGCGTCATCATAGTTTTTTTCCCCGTAGGTTTTTTAATCCTTTCCGGTTTTTCCTTGTTTTTTTTTCATGTTTGACCTCCTAATTCCTGAATCACCAACTTCACCACTTGTGATTGTTTTCAAACTAATGTATGTCACACATACGTTTCGGGGATACATCCATCAGGAGAAACATGAAATGCCAGTACAAAGTCATCTTTCTAATTTGTTAATGCATGTCTGAAAAATACAGAGTGTGAGATGAGTATAAAAATAACTTGAAACAGAAGGCTGAGAAGCCAGAGGGAGAGAAAATACACATAATAAGTAGTTTGTTGATTCTTTTCCCTATAAACTAACCCACATGTCACTGCCTGCTATGGGGTTTGTCTAGTGCCTGCACTTTCACGTTTCCACCCGCGGAGTTCCAGGCCACTGATTCTCAGGATTCATGCTTGTCAGTATTCATGCTTGTCATGCATGCAGCATGTTCATTTCCTGGCAACCCTTCTAAGAGATGGAATATTGTAGCCTCATTCTAATCACAAGTTTCCTCGGGAAAATTCCTTGGATGCTGTGCAAACCACTCAAATTCAATCCTTCAACAGAGACCACTGAAATGTATGACATCTGCAATTATGATTTGTATTTGTGGTCCTTGTGATTTGTATGAATATCAAGCATCCAACATGTCAGAATGAGTTTGCTGTGTAAACAATGGCACAAATGAGATGTAGGCTTGGGCTGTGTACAGAGCTGTACAGAGCTTTGCACATGCCACTCTGCGTAGCAGAGAAGAATAGGGTGACACAGTCTGTATTTTTCTCAGTTCAACTAAGCAGACATTACTAGGCACAGTGTGCTCAAGATACGGAGGGATTATAAGAATAACTTGTTTCTGAGGAGCACAGGAGATAAACTAAAAAAGAAAGGTCTATTATAATAGAGCAGTAGATACATAAATAGCTGCTGTGATGGTATAACCTGTGCATATACATTATTAGAAAATGAGGAATTTATTATGTGGAAATAATCTGAGAAGATTTCATTACAGGGTTAATTGCTAAGCAGACTACTGTAGGAACTATGCAATTTTGTTTGTTGAAGTAAAGAGAGAATGTCTTTTGAACTGTGGATGAAGAGTAAAAGCAGAAGGGTAGAAAGTAGCCAGGCATGGTGGCTTGCACCTGCAGTCCCAGCTACTTGGGAACTAAGACGGATCTTGAGCCCAGGAGTTTGATGCTGCAGTGAGTTATGATTGCACCTGTGCACCCCAGCCTGGAGACAGAGTCTCCAGTGCAGTCCAGTGCAGTGGTGTGCTCTCGGCTCACTGTAACCTCTGCCTCCCGGGTTCAAGTGATTGTCGTGTGTCAGGCTCCTGAGTAGCTGGGACTACAGGTGCACACCACCATGCCTGGCTAATTTTTGTATTTTTAGTAGAGACGGGGTTTCACCATGTTGGTCAGGCTGGTCTGGAACTCCTGACCTCAGGTGATCTGCCTCCCAAAGTGCTGCGATTACAGGCATGAGCCACTGTGCCTGGCTGAGATCCTGTCACTTAGAGAGAGAGAGAAAAAAAAGAAGAATGGAAAGTAGAAAGCCCTGGCAATGTAGTTTGAAATTTAAAACTCATCTATTCTACAAGTCTCCTCTAGTTAAAGGAGGTCATGTGACTTAATTCTGGCCAAAAAGTTAGCAGAATCCTGCTAGGTGTCAGAGTGAGACAACTTTGCTATCCCCATGTAGAGCAGGTGTGGCTGGCCGTGACCTTCTTCGGCTTATTCCTGCCTCAAAGGGCATGGCGATGGGGTCTGAAGCTGCAGCGGCTCTTCAACGTGAGGGGAAGGCCAGAGAATCCTCCAATGCTGCTCCCAACATCTGGGTCCTCTTTTTGAATATGAGAAAAAGAACTCTTCTTACTTATAAGTCAGTTTTTTTTTTCTTTAATTTTTGGAAGCCAAGAAAATTCCTAAATGATATCCTTAGGTGAGTTTTTGGCCAGGAATAAGCTGCTTATATTACAGCTGTATTTGGTAAAAACAAATTTTAAAATAAAAAGTGCCCGTGATCATAGAATTACTTCATGAGAAAGCCATGCTTTATATCTCTCAAGTGTATTCCCTTGAAGAATCACAATAAAATAATTATATATCTCCATTTCATAATTTGTGGCTAAAAGTAGATTTCCTGATCTTTCAGCCACATTTTGTCCATTAAGCTTCGCTATCTCGGACAAGCACATCTAAAACCCTCTGCATGGCTATGAATTTAATGTCAGCTAGGATTTCAAGAGACAGGTACATTTACAGCGTCATTTATGTTCCTTTAGTTTCTCTTCCAACCCCGTGAAGTAACCTGTTTCTGCTGGCTTTTTTTTTTTTTTCATATTTAGAAGATTATTTTATCCACTCCAAAATCTAAACTTTTTGCAGTGTCTTCTCAAATTTTATTAAATAAAGGTGGTTTACAAATTCATACTCCCTAAGCCCTTCAAGAATTGCTTTCCACCAATTCCAGTAACTATCAGCACTGGGTAGGGAGAAGGAGAGCATATCTTGAAGGCTGGCAACTTTTGTCAGAGCATACATAGACTATGAAAACCACAAGGAGGCCAGGTGCTCACGCCTGTAATCCCAGCACTTTGGGAGGCCAAGGCAGGCAGATCACTTGAGGTCAGGACTTCGAGACCAGCCTGGCCAACATTGTGAAACCCTGTATTTTTAGTCTCTATAAAAATACAAAAATTAGCCGGGCATGGTGGCAGGTGCCTGTAATTCCAGCTACTTGGGACACTGAGGTGGGAGGATTGCTTGAGCCCAGGAGGTGGAGGTTGCAGTGAGCTGAGATCAAGTCACTGCACTCCAGCCTGGGCAACACAACGAGACTCCATCTTAAAACAAAACAAAACAAAACAAAACAAAGGCCGGGCATGGTGGCTCACGCCTGTAATCCCTGCACTTCGGGAGGCCGAGGCAGGTGGATCATGAGGTTAGCCTTCCTGGCTAACAGGGTGAAATCCCGTCTCTAATAAAAACACAAAAAATTAGCCAGGTGTGGTCGCAGGCGCCTGTAGTCTCAGCTACTTGGGAGACTGAGGCAGGAGAATGGCATGAACCCGGGAGTTAGAGCTTGCAGTGAGCCAAGATCATGCCACTGCACTCCAGCCTGGGCTACAAAACGAGATTCTGTCCCCCCCACCCACCAAAAAAAAAAAGAAAAAAAAGAAAAAGAAAACCACGGGGAACCATTTGGGCTAATGGATCCCATTACTTGTTGGTTTTCAAAAGCTTTGGGGGCACTTTTTATTTTTTATTTATTTATTTTTTTTTTTGAGACAGAGTCTCGCTCTGTCGCCCAGGCTGGAGTGCAGTGGCCGGATCTCAGCTCACTGCAAGCTCCGCCTCCTGGGTTTACGCCATTCTCCTGCCTCAGCCTCCCGAGTAGCTGGGACTACAGGCGCTCGCCATCTCGCCCGGCTAGTTTTTTTTTTTGTATTTTTTAGTAGAGACGGGGTTTCACCGTGTTAGCCAGGATGGTCTCGATCTCCTGACTTCGTGATCCGCCCATCTCGGCCTCCCAAAGTGCTGGGATTACAGGCTTGAGCCACCGCGCCCGGCCTGGGGGCACTTTTTAAAAATAAAAAGTCTGAGATTCATCTCCAGACATTCTGACCCAATGTATGAGGAGTAAAGGCCAGAAATACGTATTTTTATTTTATTTATTCATTTATTTAAGACAGGATCTTGCTGTCACACAGTCTGGAGTGCAGTGGTGCAATCATGGTTCACTGAAGCCTCTACTTCCCAGGCTCAGGTGATCCTCCCATCTGAGCCTCCTGATTAGCCGGGACCACAGGTGCACACCACCATGCCCAGCTAACTTTTTTATTTTTTATAGAGCTGGAGTCTCACTATATTGCACAGGCTGGTCTTCAACTCCTATTCAGGATGCTGAGGCAGGAGAACTGCTTGAACCTGGGAGGTGAAGGTTGCAGTGGGCTCAAGTGTTCCTCCTGCCTCAGCCTCCCAAAGTTCTGAGATTATAAGCATGATCCACCATGCCCAGCAAAATACATATTTTTTAATCTTTCCAAATACTCATCCAGATTTGAGGACCACTTACCTAATCCAGTGCTTCCCTGGATGTGCACAGAGCACAGCTAGGGATTTTGTTAAAATGCAGATTCTGTTTCAGTAGACCTCAGGCTGGCCTAACAAGCTCTCAGGTGATGCCCATTCTGACAGTTTATGAAGCACACTTAGAACAAGGAGAATCTAAGCTGCACCCCACCTCTATACTTTTGTGCTATAGAGAAGGAAACTGAGACTGGGAGAAGTTAAATGAGTGGTCCAGATCATACAGGCATGCAGTGGCAGCATGAGGATCAGAAACCAGGTCTTTTAATTCCCAGTCCAGACTCCTCTGCACTATTACACTGACTCCAGCAAAGAGGAGCCTGTGAGACCTGTTGGTGTTGATGAGGACTGAAGAACATGAAGCTGCTTTGGTTCACTCTTTTGTTTTATTATGGGCCCTTTGAATAGCTCATGATCTCATTTTCCACCCCTCTTCAACTTCTCTCTCCACCTCATACCTAACCAGTGGTGTGCTGGTAAATGCTTAACTACTGACTTTCTGGAGGAAAAAGAAAAAAGATCTGATTTGTAACATTTGCTGACCTCCACGGTATAAATACTCCTACTATGGTTAACATGAAGCTGGAAAAAGATGCACACAAACAGCTCTCATGAAGTAGTGGAGGCCAGCTCCTGCACACCATTGCATCGACGTGTGCATTGCATTGCACACATTGCATCCTCTGACCCAGAGCTGAAGCCACAGGTCAGGACAATAGCTGAGTCCCAGCCTGACTGCAACGAGTTGGTACTTGGCTAGAAGAAATAACACTATTGCTTTTTAACCAAGCCAACCTCTAGTGTAACTGGTAAGATATATTGATTGTGTGTGTCTTAGGAATGCTAATACAAAGAAGAGAGGAAAGATAATGGAAAAAGCATCTGCTCATAAAGTAACTGAAACCTTTAGAGGCCAAAAACAAGCAAACAAAAATCAACAGATAAATCCCAAAGTGGACAAGTGTATAGAGAGATGCTTTTACTTAGTCAAAATACAATCAAAGAACACTGGATCAATTTGGAATTCAAGTTGACAGTATTGGCTGGTTGCTTCCTGTGTTCAGAACATTTAGCGAGGTTCTTGCACCACAGGTTTTCTTTCCATGGGGTCTTATTGCAATTTTCTTTTTCTTTTCCTAGGAGGAACTACTTCTGCCAGGAGATTCACTGGGGAAGATAAGACAAACAGTCGCCTATGCCAGTGCAGAAGTGACTGCATTCCATTTGCCACTGTCCCCCAGGTATTAGGTTGGTGCAAAAGCGACTGTGGTTAATGGGGAAAATTGCAATTACTTTTACACCAACCTAATAATTTATATTTTTTAAAGTAAAGTTTCGCTATCAAAAGAGATTCATTGTAGTAAGCAAATTATACACTTCTAGAGAGAGACTACACAGTGATTCACAGCAGATGACATCGTACTGAACAATAACTAAAGTCTATATAACAGAAAGTTTACATTGTTTAGACAAGTCACACAAAGAAGTGCAAACAACACCATTGCTGTTATTTGTTAAAAATGGTTATACATTGCATAGAAGTGTTATTTCCCCCATGTAATTACTGAACAATGAAAGTAAAGTGCCAGAAAAATAAGAACAATAAATATGGACTTTCAACATGGAGGAAATTCAGATACCATAAATATTTCTATCAAAAATGGCATTGTTATACAAAAATTAGCCAAGTGTGGTGGCATACACTTGTAGTTCCAGCTACCTGGGGGACTGAAGTGGGAGGATCGCCTGAGCCTAGGAGGTCAAGGCTGCAGTGAGCCTGGGTCTGGGTTACAAACTGAGATCCTGTCTCAAAAACAAACAAACAAAAAATGACCTTGTGTTTCCCTTCGATTTCTATTCTCACCTGGTCTCTCTCCCTAATAAAAATTCATTTTACCAATGAAAAACATTCTCCTCACCCACCACCTAAATGTTTTTACCACTCACTAACCCTCTCGGGGAAAGAGAAGTGTTGTTCTCTCCCATTATCTAATTTAGTAAATAGTGCACAGGATCAGAAACCCGGCTGCTGCAATAAGGTGGATTGTTTTTCTCTTGTTATCAATCCCTGTTTTCACTGTGACAAGCCAAAAAGGTAATGAAAATCCAAAGATAAATTTTGTTTGAACTACATTTAGCAAAACTAACAGATTTAGAAGCAGATAACCATTATGAAGTAATCTTATAAGACACATAAGCAAAACCAAATATGAGGGTCTAGGTGGTGGCTCATGCCTGTAATCCCAGCACTTTGGGAGGCCATGGCAGGCGGGTCACTTGAGGACAGGAGTTCAAAACCAGCCTGGCCAATGTGGTGAAATCCGGTCTCTACTAAAAATACAAAAGTTAGCTGGAAGTGGTGGCACACACCTGTAATCCCAGCTACTCACGAGGCTGAGGCAGGAGAATCGCTTGAACCTGGGAGGTGGAGGTTGCAGTGACCCAAAATCATGCCACTGCACTCCAGCCTGCGCAACAGAGAAAGACTCGGTCTCAAAACAAAAAAACAAAAACGAAACAAACAAACAAACAATATGAATAAGTTCAAATATCTTCATATAGGGATATCAAGATACTAAATTGAAAATTCCTTAAAGATTTGTCTTTAACTTAGCTGGTAAGTCCTAGACCAGTGGTCCCCAACCTTTTTGGCACCAGGGACCAGTTTCGTGGAAGGCAATTTTTCCAGATGGGACTGGGGGTTGGAATGTGGGGGATGATTTCAGGATAAAACTGTTCCACCTCAGATCATGAGGCATTAGTTAGATTCTTGTGAGGAATGCACAACCTAGATCCTTCATGTGCACAGTTCACAATAAGGTTTGCGCTCCTGTGAGAAGCTAATGCTGCCACTGATCTGATAGGAGGCAGAGCTCAGGCTGTAATGCTCGCCCACTGCTCACCTCCTGCTGTGTGGCTTGGTTCCTAACAGGCCACAGACTGGTACCAGTTAGCAGCCCAGGAGTTGAGGACCCCTGTCCTAGATGTTTGATATGTTACCCACAGAATGCTAGTGTAATTTGAGAGTCTATTTTAAGCAATATTTCTTGGCCATTATATGCAAAATCCTGAGCAAGGCATTACAACTACATGTAATTCAGGAAATATAAAATAACCCTTTTTTTTTTTTTGAGACAGAGTCCAACTCTGTCCCCGAGCCCAGAGTGCAGTGGCACGATCTCAGCTCACTCCAGCCTCCACCTCCCAGGTTCAAGCGATTCTCCTGCCTCAGGCTCTCAAGTAGCTGGGTTTACGTGCCTGGCTAATCTTTTGTGTTTTTAGTAGAGACGGGGTTTTGCCATGTAGGCCAGGTTGGTCTCGAACTCCTGGCCTCAAGTGAGCCACCTGTCTCAGCTTCAACCTATTCTGTTTGAACACCAGAAATATGCTAAGGATTCATTTTGAGCCATAATCTAACTCTGAATCTAAGGTAAGATGACCCAGTTGGCTTAGAATATAGCTCTAATAAAGTATTGTTCATTTATGCATCCCTGACAGTAAAAAAAGTTTGTGAATATCTTGATCACTAGAGAGAGAAATGAGAATGTGAGTGTACAAAATCCAACCTCATAATGAGAACACAGCCCTGAGCACAGGTCCTGAACAAAGGGCAGAACATCTTTTTGTCATCCTCACACTTTCTCTAAACCCCAATTTAGAATAGGTTTGTTACGAAGATCAAAATAGATGAATTGTATGGAGAATCTGTAAACCCAAAACACCATAAAGGTGTAAAGTGGTATAATTGTTATTACTGTATGTTTTTACACACCAAAAACCACAGAGTCAGCCTTTTCACAGCTCACAGCGTGAAAAGGTGTGTTTCTCCTTCCAGACCACATTAAAATTGGTCAATATATGACTTTTTAGTCTTCTTATGGTTAATCCAAGTGAATTTTAATTTTCCTCCATGGTTAGGGTTATATTTTCCCCTTTATTTCTAGAATCTTTTTGCCTTTCCTTTCTTCTTTTTCTCTGCCTCTGTATATGTCTGTCTTTTCGTTTTTTAAACAAACACCCTCCTTTCCACAGAAAGCCTAAGGGCCATTATTATTGTTGTTCAAGGGGAAAAGTGGCTCCCAAATGCCAGGCTCAATTCTCTGGCTTTCTTCCTCTTCCAGTCTTTGTCCCGAGATGCCTCACTGCATTGTTACTCTTCCAAAGTAAAATCAATCAGTTCTTTAAAAATCTTCTGAATGCCCATAATTTGATGTACTTAGTTTACTATCAGTCACTACATGATACACTTTTAATTTGGCAAGTTTAATGTGACAAATTAATTTCACAAATTTAATGTGATGTTCAAAGCACCTTGAGCTATGCAATTCAAAATAATAATTTGGACAGGCCTTAGTTTACTTTTCCCCATTTTTCTCTAATAGTGTTCAACAATTTCATATCTGCCAAATCTGAGAAAATTCTTCATAAAATTTCAGAGCTTTTGAGCCTCTTTGAAGTGGCAATATCCACAGGAGACCTGCTGTGCTCAGTTAACTTGCTAACTTGACCCTATATCCCTGCGTATCCAAACCTCTCTATCCTTTTCTCCCGGGCAAATCCCACCTCAGCCCCCAATGCTGAGTAGCTCCGACTACAAGCACAAGCCACCATGCCCAACTGATTTTTGTTTTTTTGCAGAGACTGAGTTTTGCCATGTTGCCCAAGCTGGTCTCAAAATCCTGGTCTCAAGTGATCCAGCCTCAGCCTCCCAAAGTGCCGAGATTAGAACTATCAGCCATTGCACTTGACCTGTTGGCCAACTCTTAATAGCAATTCTTCTATGCTATGGTGAAATAATTAGAAAAGACTACATCCCTAAATATTTTGGGATGCATTAATCACTGTCTTTAACTAATTAATTAATTGAATGCAAAGAATCCATTCTAAAATATACGGGAATTTTATCCTTCAACACAGACTTTCTACAGTAGGATTCAAAGACATTTTTGAAATCTTACATTACAAATTAGAAAGTAGAAACACATTTCTAATCTGATATTAAAACAATTACAGAGGAAATAATTGAAAATGTCTTACCAGACGACTGTCAGAATTGGCAGTGCTAGGCAGTCCTCCTGATTTTCATTCCAGAATAAAGGTAAGAAGGTAGATATTTTTAAAAGAACTAAATAGTAAGTTAATCAGCTGTAGTATTCTCATTTTTTTCCAGAAGTTTTTTCTCATTATCTCGTTTACTTTGGGGACCAATAACTTGTCCTCTTTTTGCAAACATGAGCAGAAACAATGAGTACTTTTTCATTTTGCCTCTAATGCTAAACAGTAGCTCCTTGAGGCCAAAACTACAGATCCATTCTCTTTCTAATCCCCAGTTCCTACCACAGTGACTGGTAATAACTTTCAGTAATTACGTGCACGATGCATATTTCCTTGTTAACTAAATATTTTACTTATTTCGATTGTAACCTATAACTTTTATAGAATCCTTGCAAGGTGACCAGAAAGCTCTTTTCTGAGGAGTGTGATTCTTGTTTGTGATATTTTTTTACTCATGTCTTTTCCTAGTGATGATATTGTCTCTCCAACACTCTCTCTCCTCCCCTCAACCCCTCCTTCTCCATCCCTGTTTTTGAAATCTGTTTATCCTAATTATAAGCTACTTAATATAGAAAGAAAATAATTTTAACAAAGGGAAAAGTTTCTTAAATGCATTACAACAATGGCAGGATTCTTCGTAGAGCTAGCAAGCACCACTTACAGTTCTTAGGAAGAAAACCGAAGCCAAAGGACATCATCTAACATGGAGAAAGACCCATAGGGGAGAATACTCCCAAAATTCATATCATCAACAGCAGTACGAAATGTAAAGTGATGCTAAGAGTCTGACATATACCAGCATGTAAGGGCCAGTCACACTCGTTGGGTGTCAGAGGTTACTTCTTCATTCATAACTGAAAAGTGGAAGATGATTCATATGTCTTTGCTACTGATGTAAACAAAACACGGTGGGTGGACAGCACCCCCCGAGGGAGATGGAGATGTGGGTGATTGGGTCAATAAGGAAGTCACTCTGCCAGCCTCCTCCTTCTTCCCAAATGTGCACAAACTGCACCTTGTAAGGTGTCCAAGGACAATGACTTATTCCATAGCAGGTGCAAACACTCAAGATTTCAGTGAGTATCAACCTCAAAAAGCTTAGGTGCTGAATCTAAATTCCACAGTCTGTCGACCTGACACTGTCCTTTCTTCAGGTATTTATATGGCCCTGGAAAAAGAACGAGTTCCATTACATAAAAGGAATTACAAAAATAATGCACCCAAACTCCAGAGAGTACTTACAGTCTTGCATCATTTTGCAATAGTTTCAGTTTCAGATCTGCATAGAATGTTGACCAGGGATAAGGATTAACAAATCTTAAATGTAAGCATTTTGGGTCTTTTATTTCCTTAATTTCATTGAAAATACCTGTGTCATTGACCCTTTTTAGGTATATCATTATATGTATGCTCAGAGTTGACTTCCAAGAGAGTAAAATATGGCAAAGGATCATTTTAATCCAGTCGTTATCTTTTATTTATACCCAAATTTTGTAGATCTTATATGACAATTGATTTCTGCTTTATCTGGTTGTATGATGAGGATGAGTTATTTTTTAAAAACACAACTGTTACTTACAACTTAAACATAATTTGGACTTCATAAGAATTGTCCTTCTTTCAGGCTCATATTTATGCTAACAATGTTCACAACTATAATAGAGGAAAAAAAGATTTTAAGGACAAGAATGTTTCTTGAGAATAAGTGAACACCGCTTGTGACCTGGTATTTTTTGGAAGAAAGGAAGGTGGTGTGAAATGCCCCTCTCATTCCGAGGTTCTCTGGAAAGGGCTGTCATTCACAGTTGCCTGGGCAAGCCTGAGCAGGACACATGTTTGGTGACTCAAAACATGCAGGTAAGAGTAACTAGGGTGGAACGATGCATGGCCACCATTTCAATTATGTTGGGCTATCAAAACTTTCTTAGGCAAAAGATTAAACATGTTTTTCACCAATTGTAATGGTGCTTATTTTGTTTTTTTAAAATGAGCTATTGTTGGTGTCTGTTTCTCAGAAACATAACTTACTGTAAGAATCCACACACAGGCTTAGTCACACAGCCCACCCTCCTTTGTGCATTTCAGATGAACAAGAGGCCTGTCTACAGAGCATTTGCCACTGAGTCATTGCACTCCGCACACAGTGAGCAATGAGCAGTAAGTGACCAGGAAGATGACAGAATCCCATCATTGTTTTGGTATTTAGAAACTAGTAAACAGTGAAATCTTGTTTTAGTTACAAATAAAAACAAAATATTCCATTCCTTTCTCTTCTTGAGGGTGTGCACAGGTGGAAGTGAATGTACTCTTGTATAAGGACACATATCCCTCGTTATTCAAATAGGTATGAGGAGACTCCAGAGGGCTGTGTTCTTAAAATCTATATAGGAATAAGTAGTAGTTGCCAGACAGGGTTATTACCAAGGAAACCGAAGGCTGAAGTGCATACAAATCTGCACACTGATGACTTTGTTTGACTTTTGGTTTTCTCATTTTAATTACAGGATGCTCTGTAGCCTTACTATCCCTTAGCCTTTCCTCTACAAATATAATACTCATAGTAATTCATTAGTTTTCTATGACATTGAAATGAAAATTATAGGTATAAAAATTAGGTTCACAAAAATCTTCTGGAATTCTTCTGCTGAGGATTTGTCTACTCTCTCCTATTTGTTCAGTTATTTAATCATTTATTTTCATCAGTATGGGCGTGTGGATATTTATCTTAGACTTTGAGTTATGATCCAACAGCACACTATTGATTGATTGATTAATTGATTTGCTTAAATTGCTTCAGTTTTGGCCATTGGGAACTTTTTCAGTCATGTGTCTTTTTGACATATTCCTATCACCATGGGGTTTTTTTAAAAATTTTTTTATTTTCTGCTATCATTTGAGTGCCTCCTTGCCTTCTGGAACTATAAGATGCTGCAGTCTCATCTCAGGTATTGCCTTCTCAGTCCTAAAATCAGCCATGTCTCTAAGTAACCATTGGAGAATGGTATTAGAAATCAAGATCGGGGCTGGGAGTAGTGGCTCATGCCTGTAATCCCAACACTTTGGGAGGCCGAGGCAGGTGGATCACCTGAGGTCAGGAGTTCGAGACCAGCCTGGCCAACATGGTGGAACTCTGTCTCTAAAGAAATATAAAAAATTAGCCGGGCTTGGTGGTGGGCACCTGTAATCCCAGTTACTTGGGAGACTGAGGCAGGGAATCACTTGAACGCAGGAGGCGGAGGTTGCAGTGAGCTAAGATGGCACCCTTGCACTCCAACCTGGGCGACAGAGTGAAACTCCATCTCAAAAAAAAAAAGAAAGAAATCAAGATCTTCTTGCTACTGGAATGTTGACAGAACAGGGAAATATATATGTGTGTTCTAATAAGTATATGTACACATATCTATAAGTATTTATATATGTAGTTATTCGTATCTATATTAAGCTAAATGTGAGTGCATACAGATGTCTCAACTCTAATCCTATACCACATGGATCTTTCTAGCCTCTTTCCTGTCTTTGTATATCAGCTTCCACTCCAACAGTGAGAAACCTAGCTCGCACCATTCACCATCCATTCATTTATTTGCTCAATACCAGTACACATGAATAATGTCCTCAAAATCAAACTGTACTCCTGAGATGCAACTTTATTGATGAGACTACAGTGCTTACATACAGTTCATTTTGCCTTTAGTCTTGTAGTCCCCATTCATTTCAAAAGTTGTTTAGGTAAGCAACTTTCCTCCCACCCCCTTCAGGGAAATTATTTTATACATCTGTAATATACATAGATTATTTCGTCATAGCCTGCATTCCATTGTGGGATCCCGTAATATCCTAAGTGATTTTTTTCTTTAATTTGTATATGTTAAGGTTCACGAAAAGCAGTTTTTTGTGCTGTAAGGTTCTTCTCTCCGCTCAAGGACTCTGGTGTAACTCCCCACCCTGTTAAGTATGGACTCCATATAGTGACTTCCTTTCCAAATAATACAGTATGAAAAGAGTGGGGCAGAGGGTAACTTTACAACGGAGAAAGCTGACAGACATTACCTCAGCCAGGTGATCAAGGTTAACGTCACCAGTGATGTTGCATTGATAGCAAGTACCTTTGACGTGATGTGGTGAGGATGACACTTTACCTTTGTGATCTCCTCCAAACCCATAACCCCAGTCTAATCATAAGGAAAACACTCTAGAAACCCCAATTGAGAGATATTTTACAAAATACCTGACCAAACTTGCTCAGAACTGTCACCGTCATCAAAAATAAGGAAAGTCTGAGAAATTGCCACAATCTAGACAAACTTAAGGAGACAAGATAACTCTATTTATTTATTTGTCTATGTATGCATGTATGTATGTATGTATGTATTTTTGAGACAGAACCTCAATTTATCACCCCGGCTGGAGTGCAGTGGCACAATCTCTGCTCACTGCAACCTCCACCTCCCCAGTTCCGACGATTCTCCCACTTCAGCCTCCTGGGAGTAGCTGGGATTACAGGCGCGCACCACAATGCTCACTAATTTTTGTATTTTTAGTATAGAATGGGTTTCGCTATGTTGACCAGGCTGGTCTCAAGCTCCTGACCTCAGATGATCGGGCTGCCTCGGCCTCCCAAAGTGCTGGGATTACAGGCATGAGCCATCACGCCCGGCCAGATAACTCAATTTAATGTGATATTCTGGACAGGTTCCTGGAACAGAAAAGGGACATGAGGTAAAAACTATGGTTATCTGGCCAGGCGAGGTGGCTCACACCTGTAATCCCAGCACTTTGGGAGGCTGAGGCAGGTGGATCACCTGAGGTCAGGAGTTTGAGACCAGCCTGGCCAATATGATGAAACCCCATTTCTACTAAAAAATACGAAAATTAGCCCAGCATGGTGGTGGGCACCTATAATTCAGCTATTTGGGAGGCTGAGGCAGGAGAATTGCTTGAACCCGGGAGATAGAGGTTGCAATAAGCTGAGATTGTACCATTGCACTCCAGCCTGTGTGACAGAGTGAGACTCCATCTCAAAAACAAAACAAAACAAAAACAAAAAACTATGGGTATCTGAATACAGTATGGACTTTGGTTATTAATGTATCAATATTGGCTCATTGGTTTTGACAAATGTACCATACTAATGTTAACAATAGGAGAAATTGGGTGAGGGGTGCATGATACTTATCTTACTTTTCTGTAAAGTTAAAAGTTTATTTTAAAAAATAAAGCAGAAAAAAATAGAGCTGATGCCTTAAGGAGAATGGCATTTGCAAATCTGAGGAAAAAAGGAGACTTAGGGATTTTGCTTCATTTGAGTTATAAAACATATTTTTCCTACTAAGAAATCTTCTAGGGTGTTTGATTTTTTTTTTTAATTTAAAACTGGGGCACTGCCTATGAATCTAGCAAGTAGAAATGACCCAGAGGAGCTCATCTCTAAAGATGCATTTAGATTTTTCTTGCATCAAGAATGAGCTGATGACCCAAAAACCTTATTTTAAATGTTAATGAGCATCTATTTAACTGAAAATTGCTATATTCTGAAATCCTGTCTGGGTCTCATACTGAGTAATTGGGATATAAGCTCATCTATTTTTCTTTTGAATTATTCCTTTAAAACATATCAGACTATGTCATTGGAAGAGAAAAAGTGTGGATAACTCAACCCAATTGTCTGCTCAAAACCTACACAGAAGGGTTTTTTTTAATTGTGCTAAAGTATGTATAACATAAAATTTGCTATTTTAACCATTTTCAAGTGCACAATTCAGTGGCATTAAGTACATTCACAATGTTGTACAACCATCATAACTATTTTCAAAACTTTTCTATCAGAACAGAAACTCTATCCAGGATATTCACATTTTGTATAGCCAGTGGTGGACACTGAAGCTGTTTCCACCTTTTGAATATCCTACACAGTAGGTTTTCTAAGTGCGTTTTCTTAAAAAGAAAAAAAAAAAAAAGAGAAAGGCTGAAAGCAGTGCCTCATGCCTATGATCCCTGCACTTTGGGAGGCTGAGGCAGGCAGATCACTTGAGCCCACTAGTTTCAGACCAGCCTGGGCAATATAGTGAGACTCTTGTCTCTACAAAACAAACAAACAAACAAAAAACAAACAAAAAAAAAACATTCATTAACCCAGCATGGTGGTACGTGCCTATGGTTCCAGCTACTCAGGAAGCTGAGGTGGGAAGATCACTTGAGCCCAGGAGGCAGAGGTTGCAGGGAACCAAAATCACGCCACTGTACTGCAGCCTGGGCAATAGAGTGAAAATGTTGAACTTCCCTGGAACACAAAATTTGGCTTAATTGTTGTTAGCATCAGTGCCTACTATTTGGTGTCAAATGGTAAGTAAATACGCTGGAAATGAATCCATAAATTTTGTGGTTCTAGAGGCCTTGGACCAAAGTCATAGCTGAACAGGTAACAAATCTTTCAGAATCTTGCTTCTATTGTTTGCTCATTTATGCTTATTTTTGTTTTCGCACAACACTTTTGTGTTTTTGTTATGCCTTCATGTTCCCTTTTCTTTACCCCTGTTGCAGTGACTCTACTATTGTTGACTATTAACTAGTATACCAACTATCGTGGTTTATAAAAATCAAGTTCTGCTACTGGCACAATTAACCAGGCTCTATATATGATAGGAACACGAGCTTGAGGAGTTGCAATTGGTGGAATTTGCTTGGGGAATTTGCCTGCCCCAAATGAAGCTCCTGTTTTCCCTTAACCTAGCTTCTCAAGATTCTCTCCCTTAGTTGAAGATATTACCAGTTACCTAATCATCCAAGAAAGACCTCAAAGAATTACTCTTGACTCCTTCCTCCTTCTTATTCCCTATTATAAATCCCACATAGTTTGCCTTGTGTAAATATTTTTCAAATTACCCACCCCCCATTCCCTTTCCTGCCTCCACAGCTGTGATGGGATCCCTCAACATTCTTTGCAATACTTCCTGTAGATTTAGACAAGAAGGACCCTGCCCCTGGGTGCGGGGCTATAGAGGGAACGGCATTTCATAAAACACTTGCACACACACAAAAAATAGTTGAAGAACACATGGTTCCTCTGTCATTCAGGACCTGATGCTCAGCATTGGAAGAGTCAACTCATCCCAAACATCCACTCTCATGACCAACAGTATTCAAGCCCCAGGGAAACACATCTCCATTTCTGTTCTCCACATCTCTTCCCTTAACGATTCTCTATACAGGCCAGGTGCAGTGGCTCACACCTGTGATCCCAGCACTTTGGGAGGCCAAGGCGGGCAGATCACGAGGTCAAGAGATGGAGACCATCCTGGCCAACATGGTGAAACCTCATCTCCACTAAAAATACAAAACTTAGCTGGGCGTAGTGGCACGTGCTTGTAGTCCCAGCTACTCAGGAGGCTGAGGCAGGAGAATCGCTTGAACTGGGGAGGTGGAGGTTGCAGTGAGCCGAGATCGCGCCACTGCACTTCAGCCTGGCAACAGAGCGAGACTCCATTTCAAAAAAATAAAAAATAGAAAAGGCAAGAAAAGAAAAGAAAAGCATTCTCCAAACAAAAGGCAACTATCTGAAAGCTATTAAAGTTGTAGGTTGTTACATAAGAGAAAAACACTGCTTCCTTCTCATTGCAGAGGAATTTCAGCAGGCAGGTGTTTCAGGAACTGGAAAGACAAATTAATGAGCTGGCTGTTATAGATTAAATGATGTTCTCCCCAAATGTTTATGTCAAAGCCCTAACCCTCAGTATCTCAGTGTGTGACCTTATTTGGAGAAAGAGTCTTTAAAGATTTAATGAAGTCAACTGGCCAGGCGTGGTGGCTCATGCCTGTAATCCCAGCACTTTGGGAGGCCAAGGCAGGCGGATCATGAAGTCAGGAGATCAAGACCATCCTAACAAGGTGAAACCCCATCTCTACTAAAAATACAAAAAATTAGCCGGGCATGGTGGCGGGCGCCTGTAGTCCCAGCTACTCGGGAGACTGAGGCAGTAGAATGGCATGAACCCAGGAGGCAGAGCTTGCAGTGAGCCGAGATCACGCCACTGCACTCCAGCCTGGGCAACAGAGCAAGACTCCATCTCAAAATATATATATAATTAAGTTAAAATGAGATCACTCAGGTGGGCCCTAGTCTAATAAGACTGACTTTTTATAAGATGTTCGGACACAGACACACACAGAGGGAAGACCATATGAAGACACAAGGAGAAGACAGACACCTCACAGCCAAAAAGAGAGGCTTCAGAAGAAACCAACTCTGACAACACTTTGACCTTGCCACCCAGTCATTTTGTTATGGCAGGCTTAGGAAACTAATAAACTTGCCAAACTCTTCCTCTCAGAGAGCATAACAAAATATTGGTTCCCAATTGTGCCAGTCTCCTATTTCTCTTTGTATTCTAATTTATGGTTCCTAGTAGCACCTCCACATTCTGGCCCTGGTCCTGTACCTGAAAAAGCTCCACCGTGACCCTCCTCTGGCCGTGCCTTTCCTCATAGGCCTAATAGTACAGAGGGCCAAGGTATGCCTACCTGAAGCCCATCTGTCTTCCTACTCTAGATTTCCCTGCACGAGTAGTCCTGGGCCCATTACCAGGAACTGTACGGTCCTCGTCCCTGAATCCTTTCTCCTAACAATTGATTATACCACCACACTGCACACCCCTAAGTCTGAGAGATGGCCCAGAGCAGTTGTTTGTGTGTGATATGGTCAGAGCTTGTACATGCAGACTGGGGTATCCATATGCAAGTATGTAAGATCCCACAAGACATGGGGTGGAGCTGAAGATGGCAAGAGAAGGGGGCATGAAAAGTGAGAGTGAGAGCTGGGGGCTGGAGGACAGATTTACTCACACTTTTTTACTTATTCCTTCTGATATGGTTCTCTGAGAAGACCAAGAGTTCTAAATTTGAACCCGACTTTCCAGATCAACAATGTATATTCACAAGATTAGAGAATAGAAAATGTTTGATGTTATTGTTTGTTAATATGATTAACAGCTTTTAAATATCTAGACGCATGTTGTGTGGGTCTTCACATATTGCTTCAGGCCCCACAAATATTAAGAGCAGGCTTGGTGGTTCTAGGGAAACTCTTGAATTAAAGCAGTATTTTTGACAGTTGTACATGGAGAATGGGGAACATTTTGCAGTACTAAACAATTCATATTACTCTTATATTTGTATCTATATAGGTCTAGACATAACATGTGAAGCTTGATACCAATTTTAGTATCAAGTGATTATTAAAATTAAAATTGTAAATAGCTGTGTTTTATAAACATCATAAAGGCTTTTTAAAAATTCAACAAAAATTTTAGCTAGTTGAAATAATTTTGATTTAAATTCTTATTAGATATTAATTATAATTTGTATTTTACTTTTACTTTTAATTATTTTAAATATTTCAGATGAAAAATATATTTTAGAAGTGTATAAAATTTTATTTTCCTTACTGTTATTTGTATTTTTTGACAAAAATACATTACATTTTGTATGCATTGATTATAATTACACTTTCCGTTTTACTCCTATAGAAAATGAAAAAAAGGCATTATGATAGAAACAGAAAATGTAATAGTGGAGTGCAGAAAATACAAAAAAAAAAGGAAAAAATAAATAGAAAATCTTCAAAGAGGCAATCTGCTTAAATCTTCAAGAACTGGAAACAATAAAAGTGAACAGGTTTTTATTGAGCATGTCAATAAAATGTTTGAATAAGACCTTATAAGTGCTTTATTTAATGAGGTTTTTATTACTGATCAAAGCAATGAAAATGAATGGGAACGTCATTCTCATCAAATCTACAACTTGGGAGGAGGTCCGATGAAATCCCTGGAAGCTCACATTTTTTATAAATGAAGAGTTAATTACCAGCGTGAACAATGAGAACCTCTGTGGTTCTTCCTGACGCTTGGATCCTCCCAGACCTCTGTCTCCAGTCTTCTTCTCCACAACCTGGCCTATGCGATGCACGTGGGCTAACTGATTTACACCTAGGGAAGGATCCTTCAGCAACTTGCCTACACGAGGAGCAATGATGCCCAAGGCAGGTCCAAAGGAGCACTGACCACGTGGGATTGATTACAATGGAGGAACAAAAGGTCCTGTGGCTACACAAATTTGAAAAACAGAAGGTACAACCATTGTATTTCTGGCAGACTTTTCAAAGACTTTAATATATGAATCCCTCATCTGAATCTCCAGGAGGATTATATAATAGGCAGATTTCCCAGCCATTTTCACTGAATAGTTTTTGGAATTGGTGTCCTTGAAAAATTTCACCTAACCACTTATTCCTCAATGTGGTAGCCACTAACCCTGGGTGGCTATCGAGCACTTGAAATGTGACTAGTCTGAATTAAGACACATTCTAAGAATAAAGCACACTGTATTTCAAAGGCAGTACAAAAAAAAAAGACTGTAAGCTGTCTCAATAATTTTTGTATTGAATACGTGTTGAAATGATGTTATTTTTGATATATTGAGTGAAATAAAGTGTATTGCTAAAATGAATTTTACTTGTTTTGTTCTACTTTTGCAATGAGGTTACTAGATAATTTAAAATTCTACCTGTGGTTTGCATTATTTTTCTAGGATGACAGTGAGCTAGAGGACAGCATGTACATAAGACCTTCAGGATTTAGAGTCTGGCTGTCTCTCCAGCTCTCTGTCTCAATACTATCTCGCTTTGGGTTCCCGTCTCTCCAGATTGCTTAAAGAAACCCCTCCCTGTCCCTGCCAACAACCACCACAGCAGACAGCCTGACATCCCTAACTCTTGCTCATTCCAACTTATGGGATGACATCTGGCCAACGCTTATTCAGCCTTCAGGTATTAAGCATCAATCACCCACACAGGAAGCCTATCTGGAAATCCAGGCACACCTATCCCCTGACCTGATTAGGTGGCCTTTCTCCATGCAGCTATCATTTCCTGTGTACACCTCTATCCCAAACTCACTATATGGCTTTATAAGCATTTGCTTATGTATCTCTCTTCTAATACATTGTGAGCATCTTGAGGGCAGAGATAGGTCTTACTTTTTTTTTTTTTTCTTGAATAGAGTCTTGCTCTGTTGCCCAGGCTGGAGAGTAGTGGTGTGATTCTGGTTCACTGCACCCTCCACCTCCCAGGTTCAAGCAATTCTTGGGCCTCAGCCTCCCAAGTAGCTGGGATTACAGGTGTGCACCATCACGACCAGCTAATTTTTGTATTTTCAGTAGAAATGGGGTTTCGCCATGTTGACCAGGCTGGTCTCGAGCTCCTGGCCTCAAGTGATCCACCTGCCTTGGCCTCCCACAGTACAGGGATTAGGGGTGTGAACCACTGTCCACACAGGTTCTTACTTATTTTTATATTTCTAGCACTAATCACAGTGCCTGGTGTATTAGGCCCTCAATAGATATTTAGTAAATGAGTAAATGATTTAACAATGGCATAGACATGGTTCCTGCCTTAAAAGAGCAAAGCTTGAAGAGGAGGCAGATATGTAAATAGATAGTTAAAATGTGTTGCTTTAAATAGTGTTTTTTTTTTTTTTTTAAGGTAGTGTTATTTTGAGTTGTATGAAAACTCTGAGCAGAGAATCTAACAGGGCTGGCTCTGTGGACATACGACCCATGCTGTGGCACAGACCCTGCACTTACAAGAGCCTAGTGCTTAGTTTAATACTCTATGGTCACTATCTTGATATTCTTAATAATTTTTCAACATGCAGTTGCACATTTTCATTTTGCTCTGGGCCTTTCAAATTCTGTAGCCGATCCTGCACTAACCCATGTGGGACCAGGATGGGGTTGGAAAGTTGAGGAAGAGTGTCTGAAAGAACTAAATGAAGCCCGGCTGGGAAACGGGATGAGGAAACCCATCAAAGCAAAAGGAACCATCTGCACAAAGGCTCAGAAGTTCAAGAGCACATGGCTGGCAGCACACCCAGGTTGCAGCACAGCAGACAGAAGGAGCAGCAGTGGAGTTAATGCGCTGCTCCACAGTGGACTTTACACTGAAGACCATGAAGAAGCTTTGTGTGGATTCAGATGGAAGAGTCACATGTTTAGATTAGCATTTTAGCAAACTTACCCTTGGGACAGGGTTAGAGTATTTTGGTGGTGTTGGTAAGGGAAAAGAGGTGTAGAGATTAAAGACCTGAAGCAGGGTTACCAGGAAAGAGGCTACTGAGTAGACTAGGTGAGGTGAAGCCAGCATGAGCTGAGA
Source organism: Macaca thibetana thibetana (assembly GCF_024542745.1). Classification (NCBI taxonomy): domain Eukaryota; kingdom Metazoa; phylum Chordata; class Mammalia; order Primates; family Cercopithecidae; genus Macaca; species Macaca thibetana. Next base: position 130,870,060 of record NC_065581.1, read on the forward strand.
ATGTGTTGTGGAATAGAAGAGAGACCTGGGCTGGGCGCGGTGGCTCATGCGTGTAATCTCAGTACTTTGGGTGAATGGCTTGAACTCAGGAGTTTGAGACCAGCTTGGGCAACATGGTGAGACCCTGTCTCTACAAAATATATATATATATACACATATATAAACACCTGGCTGGGTGCAGTGGCGCACGCCTGTAATCCCACCCACTTGGGAGACTGAGGCGGGAGAATCAGCTAAGCCCAGGAGTCGAGGCTGCAGTGAGCTCTGATTGTACCACTGCACTCTAGAGCTTGAGCAACACAGCAAGAACTTGAGAAAGAAGGAAGGAAGGAAAGAAGGAAGGAAGGAAGGAAGGAAGGAAGGAAGGAAGGAAGGAAGGAAGGAAGGAAGGAGAGAGAGAGAGAGAGAGAAAGAAAGAAAGAAAGAAAAGAAAGAAAGAAAGAAAGAAAGAAAGAAAGAAAGAAAGAAAGAAAGAAAGAAAGAAAGAAAGAAAGGAAGAAAGAAAGAAAGAAGCAAGGAAGGAAGGAAGGAAAGAAAGAAAGAAGGAAAGAAAGAAAGAAAAAGAAAGAAAGAAAGAAGAGAGAGAGAAAGAAAGAAGAAAGAAAGAAAGAAAGAAAGAAAGAAAGAAAGAAAGAAAGAAAGAAAGAAAGAAAGAAAGAAAGAAAGAAAGAAAAAGAAAGGAAAGAAAGAGAGAGAGAGAGAGGGAGGGGGGAGGGAGGGAGGGAGGAAGAAAGGAAGGAAGGAAGGAAGGAAGGAAGGAAGGAAGGAAGGAAGGAAGGAAGGAAGGAAGGAAGGAAGGAAGGGAGAGAGGAAGGAAGGAAAAGAGACTCGAAGGAAGCAGAATCAATGGGATTTGACAGTCCATAGAATGTGGGAGCTAAGGTAGGAAGGCAGGTCAAGGATGGCTCCCCGATTCCAGTGAGTCAATGATTTGTGTTTCTTTTCTATGTTTATAGATTTTTTGTGTGTGCTTTCTCACCAATCAAGCATGAACAAACTCCATACATCTACATGATTACTTTTTATTTCTGAGCTACTATGTCATCCAAACATGATCTTTGTGTTGTATCTAGAAGTTGAATGTTTCTATTAATGGGAATGCTGCCATGTTCTTTTAGAGAACAGGCTGGTTCTTGCTTTTTTGGCACAGTTATTGGAACGGCAATAGCAGCCCTCATCCTCCTGATGGAGGGTGAATGCCCAACAGGTGCCCTCTGCTTCTCAGTTAACATCTCACAACAACATCCTGTCACCAAGATTGCTTTTTCCATACTTGGAGACAAGAAAACAATGACTCAGATCTGGTAAGAGTTAACAGCAGAGTGCAGTGGCTCATGCCTGTAATCCAAGCACTTTGGGACAGGAGGATCGCTTGAAGCCTAGAGTTTGAGAGTAACCTGGGCAATATAGTGAAACCCTCATCTCTATAAGAAAAATAAAAAAATTAGCCAAGTGTGGTGTCACATGCCTGTAGACCCAGCTACTGGGGAGGCTGAGGCAAGAGGATAGCTTGAGTTTAGGAATTTCAGCCTATAGTGAGCTACGCTCGCTCAACTGCACTCCAGCCTAAGTGATAGAGGGAGACCTTGTCTCTAAAAAAAAGAATAAAACAAAGAATAAAAAGAGATAATAAGTAGAAAAGAAGAGATTCAAAGCCCTTTATTTGGCTGTCATGTTCTACACTCTTTCTATCAAATGACACTTGCCTCAAGGAACTAACCAAAGAAACATTGAACATACAGATTATCTTCACCTCAATATTCCTAAGCTTTCTTCCTTTGCCCATCATTTTTATGGTCTTGGAGATGGCTGGAAAAGAATATAAGCTGTAAATAATATGAGTCAAAGGGGAGAGAGTCGCAAGAGTAGAAGAGTTATAATATTCATTAAATGACTACAGAGGCAGGGAAAACCTGAGTGGGATGACATTAACATGGTCATGAAAAAGTCATTGAGAATCGCAGTTATACACTATAGGCAAGTGCGCCTGCTTGATCTCTCTTGTCATATCACCTCCTCCTATTCTCTTTTGTTCATTGCATTTATGCTGTTTTTTGCATCCTCTGAGATTATCCTAATTATCCTGAGTTTATTAATATTTACTAATAATTACTTAGTTCCTGCATTCAATTTTTCAATTCCTTTGGGCAAGGATCATGGTGTTTTGTTCAATGCTGCATCCCCAGAGCCTAGAAAAACATTGGTGCATAGTAATCACTCAATAAATGTTTATTGAATGAATGAATGTCATCAAGAAGCAGCCAGAGGAAAATGACTTTTAAGCAACACGGTATAAACAAAAAACTAGCTGAACTTGTTTTACTTATCAACATTGGTTATGAAAGGTTGTATATAACCAATACCTAAAGGGTAATTTTGCCATTTCTTTTCCTACAACTGATGCCAGGAATCCTAAAAATATAAAAGGAAGTCTCAAAAATCCCTGAAAGATAGGCAAGTAGTCTCAGGGGGAAAAAAGTTACAAAGATTACTGCATTATAAAGCACTAAAAAGGAACCTTATAAAAGCCACGCTGTATTTTCCTGTTACGGCGGTTTTAAATAAATTACTCAGAGAATTCTCAAGTTGTGTAAGCATAGTGCTTTGGCTGAAAATTTAGGAGCCAGTGAGTCAAACTGGAAATAAGACCATTTTCTGTTTTTAATGGACAATGAGCCCTTACTTTCTGAAATTCTCATCTTTTATCTCATTGCAGTTTTTTTTTTTTTTTGATACTTATGTCATTTCTACCAAATAGTAGAATTATATTTATACATTGGAAATGGAAAAGCTGATCTTGTGCCTTTCTTACATAAATAACCTTTTTGAGTAAAAAGATGAACATGAGTGAATAAAGAAGTAGACTCCAAGTTTTAAACAGTCTACTTACAAACAGTGCTTTAAAGCGTCACCATTTTGTAAGTTGGGAACTGTCTGTTTATTTTATTTTATTTTATTTTAAGACAGAGTCTTGCTCTGTCATCCAGGCCAGAGTGCAACAGAGTCATCTCAGCTCACTGCAACATCCACCATGCCTGGCTAATTTTTGTATTTTTAGTAGAGATAGGATTTCACCATGTTGGCTAGACTGGTCTCGAACTCCTAACCTCAAGTGATCCACCCACCTTGGCCTCCCAAAGTGCTGGGATTACAGGCATGAGCCACCGTGCCTGGCTAGTATTTATATTTAGTAAACAATATCTTACAGGCTTTTCATCACAGACCAACTTTCCTTAAACTCATCAGCATTTAAAACTTCTGCTTCTTAGGAATTCCTCCTTGTATGAAACTATGTCTTCTAAACATTCATTTGGCAATTCTTTAAACAAATAATAACATACCTACAACAATTGCCAAATTCTTCTTGTTTCTAAATTCTCCTTTGCAGTTTAATAAAAACAGTCATATTCTCTCCTGCAATGGTTGTTCTGTATCTCTCCTCCCTTTCCTTTTGGGGATCATAAACCTTAAGTAGCCATCTTTCATAGCTTTTATTACACATTTTCCCTACACTTTCACTTGCGTTTTACAGTCAGAAGAGAAGAGGAATGATTAACACAGGCACAAGAGTATGCGAGCCAGCCCCAGTCCTTCCCCACCTCCCACCCACCAGCATCACCCTGTCTTCCCTAGACATGGCCATAAATTTATCTCACCACTTTTTCTCAGTTCCCTCTTCCTGAACCCTCCCAACACCAAAAGTGGCAGCTCTGACAGAAAAATACCAACCCCATTTCCATCTGAGTTTCCTAGGTTTGGTGCAGTCAAAACAACTGCTTTGCCAGTTGACTCATCTCACAGGTCACTCACCAACTCATGGTCGTCATCATTATCTATAGGCCATGGAACATTCTATCCATGTGGTTAGAAAGGTGACTAATATTGTTGGGATTTTTTTTTTCCCCACAAAACAAGCTTTCCGTCCCTTTCATTTTGGTGTGGAATGTGAGGCCCCCGTTGCTGAGCGCTTTCACCACTGTGATTGAGGGAGTTTTCATTTGGTAAGAAATTGAGCTCATGATGAAGAAGTGTTTAGTAATAGCACTGTGTACTTCTGTTTTGTTTTTACTGTACTTGGGAATTATATTGCCTCCAGGTTTATCTATCTTGAATTCTAAGCATAACTGGGAAATGAGTTAAAAATTCCATATAAAGATTTGGCTTTTCTTTGACCAATAATGCAGTGGAATGTGGAAGTGGGAGGTACAGGTAGAAAGAGAGAGAGGAAATGCATTTTCCCTGGTGCAGAGTAACCTTCTGGTTCTGTTAAAGTTACCAAAAAAAAAAAAAAAAAAAAAAATTATTAGATATTCTATGTTTAAAGTAGCCTTAAATTTTTAAAATTACTGTGATATTAAGGCTGGGCACAGTGGCTCATGCCTGTAATCCCAGCACTTTGGGAGGCCCAAGCAGGCGGATCACTGGAGGTCAGGAGTTCGATACCAGCCTGGCCAACATGGTGAAACCCCATCTCTACTAAAAATACAAAAATTAGCTGAGTGTGGTGGCAGGTGCCTATAATCCCAGCTACTTGGGTGGCTGAGGCAGAAGAATCTCTTGAACCTGGGAGGCAGAGGTTGCAGTGAGCCAAGATCGCACCACTGCACTCCAGCCTAGGGGACAGAGCAAGACTCTGTCTCAAAAATAAATAAATAAATAAATAAATAAATAAATCACTGTGATATTGGACAAACATTAGCATAAAAATTTATTTTTTAATGAAGAACAAAACCACATTATCATGTAAGTCTGGCAAATCTGATTTGATTTTTTCTAGATTGAGTTATTGGATCTCTGTTAGACTGTTATTAGATAGAAAAAACATATACATTATACTATTATCTTCTTTTCCCCTGGGCCCTTCTATTTAATTAGGACAAGGTAACTTGAAAACATGTAAAGTGCTACCATCAAAAACATATACCTACTGAATGCCTCCCCTTACCCTAACTGGCCAAGTGTCATATCAGGTACACTGAAGATACAAAGATCCTTGCCTTCTGAGACTTTACATTTTAGTGTCAGAGACAGAAGAAATGTACGAGAAAGTAAACATAGAAGAAAGAGCAGATGCTATGAATCCCCATGACACATCTGTTTTCAAATGAGAAATAGCAATTTGAAGGCTGAATTCCACACATTCTCGGATCCAATTTGTTTGCCGACTCTAGGAAATATAAACTCAGATATCATTGTGATATCCACACAACTATTACCATGAAGAGCAGATTTTTCTGATTCAAGGAGAAGGGAAAAAACAGCTTTCTCTTCTTGAGGACTGAATTATTCTTCCCTCTTAACGCTTCTGTGAATTTTTCCTGCTAAGTATAACAGCCAAAACAAAGGGCCTGAAGCCCAATTTGGTTGCATTGCAAGACAATAATAACATCCATCCTAATAACAGCAGCTGTAATGTATTGAACCCCTATTGTAATAGGTTCCGTGTTAAGTATATTTACATATGTCATCTCATTCAAACATCATAACATTCCTGGAAGAAACATGTCATGATGCCCTTTGAGTAAAACAAAAGACCAGAAGGATTAAGTAAAATGACCAAGTATTATGCATAAACCATGGCTGGGCAGGATTTGCACCCAGGCCCATCCATCTAAAAACCCATTACTTTTCATTACCTCAGAAGAGAAGTGGTTATTCCATTTCCCTGGGATGAGTAATTCCTGTATGGAGGAAATACCAACATTCTTTCAATGCTTATCTACAGAGGATGGTGGAGGAGGAAAGGATAAGGTGGAAAAAGTCAGTGAAGATTAGGAATGATTTCCCAAGGTCGAACCACTTATCCATTTATTTAATCAAACAGAAGTTTATACTGAAGACCAAATAGGTGCTGGATATAGGAGACTGGACTGGAAAATAGAGACATATCATGCCACTCAGGGAGCTACAGTCTCATGGGGAAGACAGACCAAGAAGACAAGCATATCAAATAAGGAAACAAACAGGGCACCCAGATAAGGAATCACGGGAGGTGGTGGTGGCCTGCTTTGAATACCACTGTTGCTGTTTACTTTCCAGCTTTCTCTAAGGAAGTGACATATAAGCTGAGCCTGAAAGATGAAGAGGAGCAGATTGTATGCAGAGCAGATGGAAGAGCAAGCTGATGGAGTAGACTAATCAGAGGGCCTGATCATCAAGTGCTCAAGGTGGAGGTAAAGGACACCCTGCTTTCTCGACATCAACAACTGCTCAGAAGCCTTCAGCAGGCATCCTGGACCTTCTCCTTCTGTAAGGGATGGGCCTCACCTACTATCCTCAGCTGAGATCTGGCACAGACCCTTGGAGCTTCTAAGGACCTCGCTGTAGCCCTGGGGTGGAGACCCATGACACCATTGCCCTCTCCCTGAGATGAAGGTCCTGGTGCCACTTCTCAGGGCTGTGTCCCTCTATCAGGAGGTAATTGTCTCTCCCAAATTACCTTCTTCTTCTTTCTTTTTCTCCACCCCATTAAAAACAAGGGTACAGAATACCTTTCTTTTTTTTCTTTTTTTTTTTTTTTGAGACAGTCTGTCACTCTGTCACCCAGGCTAGAGTGCAGTGGCGCAATCTCTGCTCACTGCAACCTCTGCCTCCCAGGTTCAAGCAATTCTCATGCCTCAGCCTCCTGAGTAGCTGGGATTATAGGCAACTGCCATCACATGCAGCTAGTTTTTGTAGTTTTAGTAGAGATGGGGTTTCACCATGTTGATTGAGGTCTTGAACTCCTGACCTCAAGTGATCTGCCTGCCTTGGTCTCCCAAAATGCTAGGAATACAGGCATTAGTCACCGTGCCCAGCCCCTTTCCTTTTGTTCTGTAAGAGCTCAGCCAACATCTAACATGTATGCATTCAGTCATTCACAGACAAGACTTTGAGCTTAGAACCAAAATGCTTAGATTTACATGTCAGCTATTTGCCACTACAGCTCAGTCTACTTACTGGCTCTGTGGCCTTGGGCAAGTTGCTTAATTGCTGTATGCTTCAGTTTAATCATTTGTAAAACGAGTATCTACTCTTTAGGTTTTCCGGAGAAATCAGATGTGTAAATCTATAGAAGACATTCAAAAAACTGTGCCTGGCAACTTAAAAATGTTTGTTATTGTTACCTTTTTTTTCTTCTTATTATTATTATATGGACAGTGACGTAGCCTAGGCAGTGGTTATATCAAGACAAATCAGTTTCTAGCTAAAGTCCCCAGACGGGCGGAGCGGGGGTGGGGGTTTCAACCCAATGATCCCTAATCAATGTGACGTATGCTATAGTGAAGGTATGCGAAGTCATGGAAACACGGAAGAGGGGGCAGTTTCCTGTGTTAAAAGGATGAGTTAAAGTTTTTCCAGGTGAAGTATGGGGAAAGGGAAAACAGGAGACAGAGAAAGCTTTCCAGGCGGCAAGAATACACGGTGCAAAGGCTGAGGCATGTGAAGAAACAAGACCTGGGGTGACTGAAGGAGCCATGTGGGCTTGGTGGAGAAAAAAAAGGTGGTGTCCAGATTCCTATGCCGGGGAATCTGAGTCCCAAAAGAGAAGGAGAGGCATAAATGTCTGAGCAGGTTAGAAACAGAATGAGGGCCAGGGTGTGGTGGCTCACACCTGTAATCCAAGCACTTTGGGAAGCCGAGGTGGGCAGATCACCTGAAGTCAGGAGTTTGAGACCAGCCTGGCCAACATGGTGAAACCCCATCTCTCTACCAAAACTACAAAAATTAGCTGAGTGTGGTGGTGCACACCTGTAATCCCAGCTACTCAGGAGGCTGAGACAGAAAAATCGCTTGAACCTGGGAGGCGGAGGTTGCGGTTAGCTGAGACTGCACCACTGCACCCCAGTCTGGGTGACAGAGCAAGACTCTGTCTCAAAAAAAAAAGAAGAGAAAAGAATAAGAAGGAAAAGAAAAGAAAAAAGAAAAGATGAAAAAAAGGGAAAGAAATGAAAGAAAATAGAATGTACTTCTGAGTCCTGTCCACAGGAGCCTGGGACAGGAACAACTCACTATAGCTACATCAATTCAGCTACATTGTATCTCATGTGTATGGTGTTATGTGTATATACAATGCTATGTGTATATATAATGCTATGTGTGTGTATATATAATGCTATGGCCTAGCCTTGCCTATGGACGTCCTCACAATTTTAACATTGTTTCTATTTGAAATATATATTTTTTTTGTTTCCAAACAGCCTACCGGCAACTGCACTTTTAGAAAACAGCTTATTCTTAAAATGAGGTTCTCCAGCAGTGTATGCGGTCATGAACCTCTAGATTTTAGTCAAAAAACAGGCCAGATGTGATGGCTCATGCTTGTAATCCCAGCACTTTGGGAGGCCGAGGCAGGAGAATCATTTGAGCCCAGGCATTCGAGACCAGCCTAGGCAACATAGTGCAACCTCATCTCTACAAAAAATTTTACAATTACCTAAGTATAGTGGCACATGCCTGTGGTCCCAGCTACTTAGGAGGCTGGGGTTGCAGGATTGCTTGAGCCCTGGGAGGTCGAGGTTGCAGTGAGCTGTGATCATACCGCTGCACTCCAGCCTGGGTGACAGAGGGAGACCTTGTCATCAAAAACAAACAGAAAACCCCAAAATCATAATCTCTGAAGGACTGAAGGGAAAAAATCAAAGCAACGTTGTCTTATTCTGATGTGATCAGTAGGTTAATCAGAAACCTTTGCCTAAAATCTGTGTTATTTTAGATTCCTTTCCATCTTTCATCCTAAAATTGAGAAATTAGCATGGTACAGTTATTCGTTTTGAGAGCTGTCCATGGAACACGTATTGATTGAGCCTGTGTGCCAGGCATTCTGCTAAGCCCTTTATGCATATTACTTAGTCTTTATTACTCTAAAGTTGGTATTCTTTCTTTTTTTTTTTTTTTTTTTTTTTTTTGAGACAGGGTCTCACTTTATCACCCTGGCTAGAGTGTAGTGGCGCAATCTCAGTTCACTGCAGCTTCCGCCTCCTGGGTCAAGCGACTCTCCTGCCTCAGCCTCCTGAGTAGCTGGGATTATAGGCATGCACCACCACACCTGGTTAATTTTTGTATTTTTAGTAGAGATAGATTTCACCATGTTGTCTAGGCTGTTTGCAAACTCCTGACTTCAAGTGATCCACCTACCTCACCCTCCCAAAGTGCTGGGATTACAGACGCCCTGCCTAAAGTTGGTATTCTAATTTTCAAATGAGGAAATTGGAGCTCAGAGGGTTATCCGATTTTACCAGGAACATACAGTTGACAAGCAGCAGAATCAGAGATGGAACTCAGATCTGTGCACATCCAAAGTCAGTGCACTCAACCCCTTCCCTGTATGCATCTATGGATCAATCAACATTGAAACATTTTTTTCTTGGTCTCCAGCCTTTAAAAACAAGTCTCTTTATACTGAGTGACTGACTTAAAGTAACAGGTGCTTGGAATCGGTGCTATTTGTCCAAACCGCTCCCATCTCTTCCACTCTGGTGTTGTTCAAGTTCTCAAACATGACAATATTTTCTGGATGCTTTTCAAATACATCATTTTACATTCAAAATCTCTCAATACCACTCAGGAGTAAGTAAATATTAGCAGTCATTAGTTATGGAGTGGTAAACTGAGCTAGAAATAAGATGAATGACAAGTTCTACAATGTAACAGCGGTGGGAGGTGTCTCAGCAAAGCAGCAAAGGAGCCAATAAAGGTTTAGAGACTCATGAGTCCACAGAAAGAAATTTCCTACATGCAGTGGCAATCAGGAAGTTGAGACTTCAGAGTGCTTGCTTGGTTTTGGAACTCCATACCACGGAACTGTAAATACATACATAGTCATATGTATGAGTCCTCAAGTTGTATTAACTGATTCACAAACTCTTCCGGGGAGTCCTTGGGTGATAAATCTCAGAATCATAAACAATGTGTTTTCTAAGTCAGAACAACACCCTGCAACCAATTAGTCTCAGCGAAGTCCCAGGAAAGGTATTTCATCCAATCCGACTCAGAACGACACAGTGTTGACAACAGGTCCAATCCAGACCCTGCAGTGAAAATGAATGGGTGGGGATAGACTGAGCACGTGTGCACTTTTCTGGGTCCCTTCTCTGCGGCAGAGGCCACAGACAGTCCTTTCTAGCAAAGCCTGTGTGAAACCCTGGTGGTGAGGGAGTCTTATCTTGACAGCTTCCACTGTATCACACCATTCACAACAATATGTCAGTAAAAGGCAAAAAGAAACAACCCAATTATATTGAACCACAGATATGTACACAGACGTTTCCCCCTACGCCCCCGCTCCAGAAAAGGAAGTTCCCTGGATGTTTTGCTCCATAGCAATTTTCACATGCATTTTAAAGAAATTCAGCATCTTTGTGTCACATTCTCAAGATAGTTTCAAATTAATGTTTGACTACTTGAGAGGCTGAGGTGGGAGGATTGATTGAGACTGGGAGTTCAAGGCCAGTCTGGGCAACATAGTGAGATCCCTATTTCAAAAAAAAAGAGTGAAAAAACACATCTTCAACATTGGAATCAATGGGGTATATGGCTAAATATCAGAAACACCACACTTCCTTAGCTAACTTTACTTAGAGATATTTGTTCTGATTCAAGCTTTGTTCTTTTATTCCCTCTTATTTATGAAAAGCACAGATACCATTTACATATTTGTTTTTAATGTATTTTCAAAATTCAGACTGAAAAGTAAAAACCCCTTGCCTCCAATTTACTTCAGTTTGTTGGGCAAAAATAGGTCTCCTTTTCATCATTGCTTACACAAACCTTTTTATTAATAATTTATCACAATGTTCCACAGCAGAGATAAAGCAGACGCCTACATGATCATTTTGTGTTCATAATGTGGGCTCTGCAGTGTCTTAAATTTCCCTGCACCTGCTGCTACCTGCTCGCTCCCTTCTCGCTAAGCTTTGCATTTGCTGTGATGCTGATAACCTTTAGCGCCACACTTTTCACTGCCTGGATAGGTTGTTGTTAACTAGGAAAAGCAGACACAGGTTGTATCATGTGTTGCCATGATCTTATTTTCACCCTCGCTGAATTAACTGAAGTCAAGAGAATTTGTCCTACAGATGGGTGAGAGTTTTCACGGTGCCCTGGGATCCTCCAATCTGTGGGTCCTTAGTCTTCCTCCCCAGCCTCCCCACTCCCCTCACACACAGTTCTTTCTTTGCTCTGCTTCTGAAGACATTTGAACCTGTTCTAAATCCTTCCCCTTCCTTCCATAAAGAGAGTTTCCTTAGATCATTTTCCTCAGCCTTTCTCCGCTTGCTGAATTTAAACCTTGGCACAAAGGTCACAGGCAGACAGAAGGCATTTTGCTGAATAACTTGTGTTTGAACTTCTAGAACAGTTACTTTGGGTTTTTTTAAGGTGCTCATGTCATGTTTGGCAGTGAAATGTTCAGTGTTGCAAAAAATAAAAAAATCAACTTGCAAAATCTCTCTCCTTCAACTTTACATCTCTTCATTTCTGTACCTATCTTAGTAGAGAAAAATAAAAGATGTATAATGCCTTTCACCCAAGAATGTTGAAATAATTAATAAGAATCAAGTAAATTATTTTGAGATGTAATTGATGACAAAGATCAAAATCTTTGAAACAAAGATTTCACAAGTACTATTATTTACAATGAAAAATGTGAGACCTGCATACCAGCCTTGTACACGACAGCATTTAGTAAATAACAACTGACTGTTGATGATATTCACAGAAAGTCAGTAACTGACTAGCAAAGAAGGGAGTGACATGTACCAATATACCAGAAGAAGGAAGCAAGGCTTAATCCATGTCAGACCTTTTTGCTATTTCTTGCAGACCTCAGGGAATACTTATGTCCTTCCTCTGGTCTGTGCAGTGATTGCTCCACAATTAGAGGACATGCTGAGCATGGGAAGCCAGGCTTCCTCCCAACAAGCCCAGAACCCCCAGCCACACACCACCCTGTCCCAGCTTCTCAGAAGCACATGCTATGAAGTTCTCCATGCTGTTGAACATTCCCAGAATGACAGAAACATAGAACTTGGGGGGGCTCCCTGGTTCTCTGGAGAGGTGTCTCTTCTCTTCACTCACCTTCTTCTAATGAAGTTAGATTAGACGAAGGGGACTGGTGAATTGCTCTACAGTCTATTTGCCATGTTAACAAAATAGGCTACCTAGCCCCTCAGAACTTGTAAGATGAGAATAGTGTTTTCCTGATTTGGCTGATATAAAGGTCTGCATAACACTAACAAGTTGTGTGGATCCCTCCAGATTCATAGTTTTCCCTTCCCTTCCCTTCCCTTCCCTTCCCTTCCCTTTTTCCCTTCCCTTCCTTTCGCTTCTTCTGTTCCCTTCCCCTCCCCTCCCCTCCTTCCTTCCTTCCTTCCTTCCTTCCTTCCTTCCTTCCTTCCTTCCTTCCTTCCTTCCTTCCTTCCTTCTCTCTCTCTCTCTCTTTCTTTCTTTCTTTCTTTCTTTCTTTCTTTCTTTCTTTCTTTCTTTCTTTCTTTCTTTCTTTCTTTCTTTCTTTCTTTCTTTCTTCTTTCTCTTTCTCTCTTTCTCTCTCTCTCTCTCTTCCTTCCTTCCTTCCTTCTTTCTTTTTTAATTGAGACAAGCTTTCACTATGTTGCCCAGGCTGGTCTCACACTCCTGGGCTCAAGTGATCCTCCCACCTTGGCCTCCCAAAGTGCTGAGATTACAGGTGTGAGCCACCGTGTCTGCTCTCCGCCCCCCACCCACCATTCCTTTTTTTTTTTTTTTTTTTTTTTTAAGAAACAGGGTCTCACTCTGTCTCCCAGTCTGGAGCAAGTGCACTGGCACAATCCTAGCTCACTGAGCCTCAAATTCCTGAGTTCAAGCAATTATCCCGCCTCAGCCTCCCGAGTAGCTGAGACTACAGATGTGTACCATCACACTAGTTAATTTTTAAATTACTTTTTGTAGAGGTGGAGTCTCACAATGTTGCCTAGGCTGGTCCCACACTCCCGGCTTCAAGTGATCCTCCCACTTTGGCTTCCCAAAGTACTGGAGTTACAGGTGTGAGCCACCTCACCTGACTGTTTTACGCTTTTTGATAAGTACTATGTCTTGGGAGGTTAACCCATATGAATGGCTTCAACAAGTTCTACTGCCAGACTTTCTGTTGGATATGCCATGGAGGCACCAGAGGATGATCAGAGTTGAGAGAAGAGGGAGACTCAGAAATTTACTCTCCAAGCTCCTTTCTTGCCAGGTTAAATGTATCCCCCAAAAGTTTAAATGTATTCCCCAAAAGTTCATGTGTTAGAAATTTAATTGTTAATGTAACAATATTAAAAAGTGGAACCTTTAAGAGTTGATTGGGTCATGAGAACAGAACCCTTATGAATGGATTAATGCTGTTAATGCAAGAATTAGTTAGTTCTACTGAGACCAGATTGTTACAAAAACAAGCTTGACTCACTCTTGTGATCTCTTTTGCACATGCTTACTTGCCCTTTTGCTTTTCTGGCATGTTATGATGTGGTACTAAAGCCCTTGCCAGAAGCTGCTGCCATGCCCTTGAACTTCCCAGCCTCCAGAACCATGAGCCAAATAAATGTCTTTTCTTTATGAACTCAAGTATTATATTCTCAAGTATTCTGTTATAGCAACAAAAAACAAAGACAGAAAATAGGTAGCAAGAAGTGAAGTTGTTGCTAGAATAAATATCTGAAAATGTGGAAGTGGCTTTGGGATTTGGTAAAGGGTAGATGACAAAAGAATCTGCAGAAACAGGCAGTCGGTCAGCTGCTTCACACACACAGAAGCTTACAAAAGAAGCCTTCTTCTTTTTTTTTTTATTTTGAGACGGAGTTTCACTTTTGTTGCCCAGGCTGGAGTGCAACGGCGTGATGTTGGCTTACCACAACCTCTGCCTGCTGGGTTCAAGTGATTCTCCTGCCTTGGCCTCCCAAGTAGCTGGTTATAGGCATGTGCCACCATGCTTGGCTGATTTTTTATTTTTAGTAGAGACTGGATTTCTCCACATTGATCAGGCTGGTCTTGAACCCCTGACCTCAGGTGATCTGCCCACCTTGGCCTCCCAAAGTGTTGGGATTGCAGGTGTGAGCCACCACGCCCAGCCCACAGGCAGCCTTCTTCTAAACAGCTACCCTCACTCCTACCAGCACTAGAGTCCCACTCCTCCTCACCCTGGGGTACTACACCATCCTTTGAGGTTGCCTTAAACCCTACCTACAGTTTGTAAATAATTTCTTTGTTGAATTCTCATCAAATTACCCAGTGGGAATATGGAATATCTTTTCTACCAGGACTCTGAATGATGCATATGTGAAACACCTGGCTATATACTAGAGGTTCAGGAAATGGCGATGATGTTACTGACTCTGTAATTTAGGTTAGCTTCATAATGTTGTATTTTAAGCAGTCCTGTTTCTTCTTTGGAAAAGGAAATATCCTGCAAAAAATATAGTTCTGCATCTGTATCTACAAAGTAGTTTGGAAGTGGAATTCGTGAATGAATTCAGTCAAATAGCCACTATATTAAGGAGGGTAGATTGATCATATCTCGCCAACTTTCATCAGGCCAGATATGACCTCAAAAACTGAAATCACATTTGGAAAAATCAGAGGCCCTGGGACCATGAATCAGTCTTGCTTCCTAGAGGATGGGTGCAGGCTTACCTTCTGAAAAAAAGAACATTTATTCTAACAATCTGTTAGCAGGCCTGCAGTGCTTCTCAAAGTGCAGGTCCCAGCCTCTACTGAGAACACATTAGAAATGGAAATTCTCTAGCCCCATCCCCAAGCCTGCAGAATCAGAAACTCATGGGTTGCAGCCCAGTAATCTGTGTTTTAACAGACCCTCCAGAGGACTCTGATGCACACTAAAATTTCAGAACCACTTCACCTGTGGGTTTACTAGAAGTAGACAAAAGCCAACATTCAGGAGTCCAGGTAAGCATTTGGCATCAGATGACCTAACAAGCAGTAAAGAATTCAGGAGTTGGTCAATTCATAAACAAAGAACTTTGTTTGCTTTGGGAAACTCTGTCACTGGGGAATAGGGACAGGACTTCTGTGTATGGTTCAAAGAAGGACTCTAGTCCCTGCAGGGTGAGAGAAGAGCAGGTATAATCAAAGCAACACCCCAATATTACAGGGGCTGAAAGCTAGGTGGATTCAGAAGCAAGGCATTATACACTGGAAATAAATGAAGAACCCTTATGGGGGCTGGGGCCCTAATCAGTCTGGGTGTCTGGAATAGCTACAAGCCCAGGTAACAGAATCAGAACTCAGGATTAGTTCTGAAAAAGCATTTTGAGTAGTTCAATGCTTGGGATGTGAGTGTTTGACCAGAGCTTTTAAAGTCACTGGTGCCTCAAATTAGGACTAGTCCTAAGGGCCACAGTGTAGCTGTTTCTTTTGGTGACAACCACACATTTTGGCTGTGGAAAGGTGGTGGGTACAAAGCCTCTAGATTTTCAGTCAGGGCCTGACCACTACCCCTTCACACTGGATACTTGCTGGCCAGCTGGCTTCCTGATTCATCTCATTATTTTTCAAATTACCTAATGTGTGTAGACCTCTGGTTTTCAGTCTTCAGTGTATAGCAATGTTATGATTTAAATGTATCCCCCAAAAGTTTATGTGCTGGAAACTTAATTGTCATTGTAACAATATTAAGAGGTGGAGCCTTTAAGAGTTGATTGGATCATGAGGACAGAGCCCTTATGAATGGATTAATACCGTTAATGCAAGAATTAGTTAGTTCTACGAGACCAGATTGTTACAAAAGCAAGCTTGGCTCACTCTTGTGATCTCTTTTGCACATGCTCACTTGACCTTTTGCTTTTCTGGCATGTTATGATGTGGTACTAAAGCTCTTGCCAGAAGCTGCCACCATGCTCTTGGACTTCCCAGCCTCCAGAACCATGAGCCAAATTAACTTCTTTTCTTTATAAATTACTCAGTCTCAAGTATTTTGTTATAGCAACAGAAAACAAAGACAGAAAATTGCTACCAAGAAGTGAAGTTGTTGCTAGAATAAATATCTGAAAATGTGGAAATGGCTTTGGAACTGGGTAATGGGTAGACACTGAAAGAATTTGGAGAAATAGGCTAGATAAAAAGCCTGTATTTCTGTGAATGGAGCATTAAGGGCAGTTCTGGTGAGAGCTGAGAAGAGAAGACTAGGGATCATCTGGAACTCTTAAGTGATTGCTTAAGTGGTCACAACTGGACTGTCGGTAGAAAAATAGATAGTAAAGGCAATCCTGATGAGGTCTCAGATGGAACTGGGAAATAACATATCAGAAATTGGAGTAAAGGCCATCTTTGTTAAAATATATATATATATAGAGAGAGAGAGAGAGAGAGGGAGAGAGAGAGAGCAAAGAACTTGGCTGCACCGTGTCCATGCCTGAGGGCTTTACAGAAGGTAGATTTTAAGAGTGACAATTTAGGCTATCTGGCAGAAGAAATATCTAAGCAGCAAAGCACTCAAGCTGCCGCACAGCTACTTTTAACTGCTTATAGTAAGATACTAGAGAAAACAAATTATTTAAAGATGGAATTTATAATTAAAAGGGAAGCAGCTGGCCGGGCGCGGTGGCTCCAGCCTGTAATCCCAGCACTTTGGGAGGCCGAGACGGGCGGATCACGAGTTCAGGAGATCGAGACCATCCTGGCTAACACGGTGAAACCCCGTCTCTACTAAAATACAAAAAAAATTAGCCGGGCGAGGTGGCGGGCGCCTGTACTCCCAGCTACCCGGGAGGCTGAGGCAGGAGAATGGCGTGAACCCAGGAGGCGGGGCTTGCAGTGAGCTGAGATCCGGCCACTGCACTCCAGCCTGGGCAACAGAGCTAGACTCCGTCTCAAAAAAATAAAATAAAAATAAAAAATAAAAAATAAAAAAATAAAATAAATAAAATAAAAGGGAAGCAGAGCAGAAAAATTTGGAAAATTCTCAGCCCAGCCGTGTAAAAAACTATAAAGCACACAAAGATGTGGCCAGGCAACCATTTACTGAAGAGATTAGTACAGATAGAAGGGAACCATGGGCTGTTCATCAAGACAATGGGAAAAAAGACCCCAGAGGCATTTCAGAGCTCTCCAAGGCTGTCCCTCCTATCACAGGCTGAACTCCAGGAGGGCAAAATATTTTTAGAGGATGGACCCAGGACACCCTTCATTGGATTACTGCCCAGACCTGTCTCAGGTCTCTGCTCTCTGTGTCCCAGCACAGCACTCCTTGGCTGTGCTAGTCATGGCTTGAGGAGGCCCAGGCGTGACTCAGGCTACAGCTTCAGAAGATGAAAACAGCAAATTCTGGTGGCATCCACATGATGTTAAGTCTGCAGGCATGGAGAATGCCAGAGCTGTGAGAACCTGGCTTCCTCTACCTAGATTTAAAAGGTTGTCACAAACAGCCAGGAGGCTGTGATTAAAGGGATGAGCCATTGCGCCTGGCCGAGGAAAACTTTCTAAGACAGATGGGATAGTAGCATTATTTGTGAAGATAATGTCTTTGATGAATGGTTGGCATGGACTGTGAAACTGATGAACTTACTTTAATTTTTACCAACTATAAACACCCATAATCCACATTCACCTGATTCTAATTAGTTATGTTTAAATTTGGGGCTGGGTGCTGTGGCTCACGCCTGTAATCCTAGCACTTTGGGAGGCCGAGGTGGGCGGATTACCTGAGGTTGGAAATTCGAGACCAGCCTGGCCAACATAGTGAAAACCCCATCTCTACTGAAAATACAAAAATTAGCCAGGCACACTGGCATGCACATGTAATCCCAGCTACTCAGGAGGCTGAAGCAGGAGAATCGCTTGAGCCCAGGAAGCAGAGGTTGCGGTGAGCTGAGCTCATGCCACTGCACTCCAGCCTGGGTGACAGAGTGAGACTCCATCTCAAAAAAATAAAATAAATAAATAAATAAACAAATAAATTTGGTCAACACACAAGCACACAAACAGACTTCTGTTTTGGAACTCATGACAAATGAAACTTTTTAAAAAATTTTTTCCCTACTTTTTCGCTTTCTTCTTAACAGTTTTGGTTTCCGATAAACAAATCAGGAGGTTGAAAGATTTGGATTGGCCACGGAAATTACATTCCATTTCTAGAGCCATTTCACCAGCTGCACCTGCAAGTCATATTAACTAGCAAATGGCAAAACTGGTAATGAAACTCCATGCACATTAAAAAACTAACATCTGATGCTGATAGGCTTCTCTTAATAAATCACCTCTCTCAGGCCAGGCACTTACTGCAAAAGGATTGCAAGACCCAGAGAATGACAACATCTATTATAGGTTGAACTGAATAAGGGTACTAAACAGTTTAAAAGGGTAGCTCCTCTGCAATGAAGCCGATGAAATGGATGAAGACACAAGAGAATCTGCTCTTCTTTAAAGAGATGCCCTAGATCAATCAATGAGCCTGTTCCTACCAGTCACTTTTATGATAGATGCTATGCCTTGCCTTGCTCTATACCCACTCCAGGCCCCTGTGAAAGTGCCAAGGCCAGAAAGCTGATACCACATCTGCCAATTGTCTTTGCAGTGCAGCTCTCCATGTGCTTTGGGCACTTCCAATTAGATGCATTCACACAAAACTTTGATCCAGAACTGAGTCACATGGGGATAAAGGCATGGTATGGGCACTCACTTTGCTGGTGTAGACTGTAGCAGAGGGGTGTGGATTTGTACCTGGAAGCTAAGGTGGCCACTTCTTTAGTTCATAGCTTCCTGATCAATATCTGTCACCTCTATGCACCATTCTTAATGGTCTGGTTCTGTACTGTGGTTTGAGGCTCATTTCTGGCAAATCAGCCTGAACCCATTTCCTCAGATCTCTCAATAGTTTGGGAATTATTTATACTTCCTGGTACATACCATTCTGCTTATGCTAGCTGGAGAAGATTCTATTCTCTGCAATAAAAATGTTGATCAAGATATTGAATAACCCAAATTAAGCTTTCTTGAAGCCTGTAACTTTGAAACCTATTATGACTAGAGAAGTGAATAGTCCTACATTCCTTCTGAAATTCCCTATAGTCAATGAGAAGAGAAGGAGACCAGGGAAAGAAAAGAGTCACAAATAGTTGGAAATGGTAATGCTTGGATTGTTGGATCGCCAAAGGCCATTTTATATCTTTTGATTTTTCTGCCTAAGGATTGTTGGTTTAATATCTATCTTCCCTCTTAGACAGTAAACTCCATGGGAATGGAGGCCATATTTGTTTAATAAACACTAAATATGATACCTAGCATACATCTGGCTTATAGTAAGTGCACAATAAACAATGTGTAACTGTCTAAAGTAGTAGAAGTGTATTTGTTCAATAATGTCCATCGTTACTATTTATCCAGCTAATCACTAAGAGACTAGTCACTTTACATATAGTCACTCATCCTTCTATAGAGTAGGTTTTATTACCTTCATTTTTCACATAAAGAGCCTGAGTCTCAACAAAGTCAAGTAAGAATCACAGCTACTGGTTAAGTTTTTATTCAAATTCAGGAAGTCTGATTTCAAAATCCATGATGCAGTTTCTATCACACTCCACATGTTCAGTTTTAGGGATTCAGTGCCTTTCCAGGCAACTATGAATCTCTTCATAGTGACTTCATCATCTAAGTCCTGGCATAGGTCCTGGGTCCTATGTAGAACCCACAGCTTCCACACCTTCATCAATCCACAGGAAAAGCTTTCAGAAGTATTACTGGCATTTGGCTGCATCCAAGGGTGAAGATATCCCTCATGTCAGGTGCTTCTCCTTTGCATTCGTAACCTCACAACTGGAAACCTACACTTGTCCTTCTTGAGGCTAAAAGCCAGGTTGTCTTTCCCCTTGAAATTCCTTGGTGTTTCTGCCAAACAAGTTCTGAGGATACCAACAGTAATTTTCCATACGGGAATTCTTTCAGAGAAAACTTATTTTGCTCAAGAATTGTTTCTGTAGTGCAGTCATATTCACCTTGAGAGCACTTTCAGACTTAACTTAAAAACTCTTTTTAAAAGTCAGTGCAACACAAAAGGAACTTGCTTGATTCTGTCACTTTCTTATTCATTCATCTATTCATGCATTCACTCAACAAATATTTATACAGCCTCCGATACTTGTCAGATATTGCGCTAGAAGTTCCACTTAAATGTAGTAATTTAATCTCTCAAATTACTACAATAAAACTATGAAGACTGAGATACACTATTTTGTAGTAGCCATTTTGGGTGGTTACGTCTTTGGAAGCCTGAATCCTGCTTGTATGCAGTTCATTTCTTGTAGAAACATTTGGACAAAACTTAGTCATAGAAATCTGTATGCACCACTAACTTGCCTGTCACTCATCACCATCCTCTTTGATATGCAAGTGTCCCTTGACTACATATCAAATCACACTAGTTCAAAAACATGCCCACAGCATCTGACATAAAATCTAACATTTTAAGTGTAATATTATTAGCTCTTTGTTTTCTGAAGCTTCATAAGCCCTAATGCCAATTATATTAACAAATTTTATGTAAACCAGAATGTTTATTCTCTCCTGTTCATCAAAGCACAGGCACTGATACAAAGAAGAAAGGAAAATGCCAACTTGCAGAAGATTTTATTTTTAATTAATTTATTTGTTTTTATTTTTATTTTTTTTGAGACACGGTCTCGCTCTGTCGCCCAGGCTGGAGTGCAGTGGCGTGATCTGGGCTCACTGCAACCTCCGCCTCTCAGGTTCAAGCAATTCCCTGCCTCAGCCTCCTGAGTAGCTGGGATTACAAGTGTGTGCCAGTGCGCCTGGCTAATTTTTGTATTTTCAGTAAAGATGGGGTTTCACCATCTTGGCCAGGCTGGTCTTGAACTCCTGACCTCGTGATCCACCTGCCTCGGCCTCCCAAAGTGCTGGGATTACAAGGCGTTAGCCACCGCACCTGGCCAGAAGATTTTAAATGAGATATGTTTGCTGGGATCACTTTTAAAAAGATCAGCTTTCTCTGACCTTTTCACCCAGCTGTCTTCCTGAGATGGAAACATAGACTCTGGCTGATGATTCATTACAGATTCAAGTCCAGGTGGAGATTAAACTCAAGCAAAGGATCTTTGTAGTTATACCTGCAAGGAAAAGTCACAGCAGTTCAAGGTCTATTAGAAAGGATATAACTTGCCCATAACAATTTAGCTTGGGGCTGAAATATGGCCTGTGAGTTTCCAGTCCATAAGTTCTTTAAAATCTGAAAACTCAATTAGGTACTTCTAAATTAAATGACTGTTAATCGGCAGAGAACTGGATTTTGATGTTTAAAAACTTCTTGCCCGAACACTTAGGAGACATTTTTAATGTTTAAAAATATGGTGTAGCAATTAAAGCCCAGTAAGGAATCTAAAATGTCAATTCAACCCAGCTTCTCACTTGCACCCTACTACCACTTCCTTGACTGTGAGAGATACTTCTTGATATTTCTGGCTGGCATTGTCTAAATGAAAAACTGGGATAATATTTACCTCTTCCCAGAAAGTGTCAGGGAACCAATTTAATGACTCTACTTCTGTTTTCAAGTTCAACTAATGTATGAAGGAGGAGGCCAATGCAGATTCTCTTTTCACCTCCCAGGTCCTCTGTGGTAACTGAGTGTAGACCCAGCCAACCTCTCAGAAAATAGGAAGCCTCTGCGCTACTCTCATTCCTGCATATTTAAAGCCAGAAAGGAATTTTTCCTTTTGCTAATTCCCAGCAGAGACAGGTTTGTGCCTTAGAAAGAATAAAGGACTTAAGAGTTATATCGACTTGGGTTTGAAGTTTAGCTCCCACTTTCTAGATGTGTGTACTGTTTTCATGTTTGCAAAGTAGAGTTGTTGTTTGTGAGGGATGAATGAGTACATGAGACATGCCCAGTGCTCAGTAGACAGTCAATGGCAGCTGCAACAGCGAACCCCCAGTGGAAGAGTTCAACTCCGTAACCACCCACTGGCCAGCCTTGCAGGTCTCCTCCAGGCCTTGGGGAAGCCCCTCAACCCAGAAAGGCCAAATTCATGCAGATAGGTAACTTTGCTCACCCTCATGCAGGGAAGCCAAATAATTGATTTAGATTGGAGAAATATACTCAGACATTGCTTCAGAGAAGATGCTCCAAGAATGAAGGGTATCTTCATTTTCTGGCAGTACAGTGGCATGATTTCCCAACCAGGAGCATGGCTTTTCTTTTCCCAAATAATTAGCTTCGTAATAATTTCTAATATGAATTTGCTTACTTAATGGGAATACAATGCGCAATTCTGTATTTCTTATTAATACTCTAAGGAACGATAATAGTCAAAGCTTGGAAAGCTTATTAAGACTAATACCCAGTTGTGGTTAAATGCATTAAAAAGCCTTAGAAAGCCTTAGTAAAGAATCTGCACTATTGATCCCATTCACAGTCTCAGCTTTTGCAGGAGGTCTATTAAGGCACAGCATGTTATCAATGCAAATTAGTCCCCAGTGTGCAGCTCTTCTCCACTTTAAAATGAGGAGGCCTGAAACTGAGGCTGAAATATTTTGGAAATTGCTAAATAATTGTAGCTTTTTCCTTTCTCTTCTTTCCATGTTTTATATAATTCACTTTTATAGAGTTTTTAATGTTTAGTGTCTCGTGTGCAAACAACAATTATCTAAATTGGTTAATAGGAATATAATGAAATGTACTTTTTTCATATATCTTTAAAAATTGTTTTATCTTTCTTCCTACGGCCCCAGTGTGAATGAATAACAGACACTAGACCAAGTTATATACTAAGAAAATTTGTATTATTGGATCTTCATGGTCCAACATTCTATTTGTCAAGAAAACAAAATGTGCAGTAGACTGTTCATCTGTACAAGAACCAGTCTGTTTAATTAATCATTATTTTCATCCCCCAATGAGTAACCTATCAGAAATACATATATGTGTATATGTATATTTATATATTTTTACTAGATATATATTTTATATATAAATATATGATATATAAAAAAGATATATATTTTAAACATATATATATATAGAGAGAGAGAGTTTTCAATGTTCAGTGCCTCATGTGCAAACAACAATTTTCCAAATCATATATCTATATATGAGACATGGGACAAGGTCTTGCTCTGTCACCCAAGCTGAAATGTAGTGGTCCATCATAGTTGACTGCAGCCTAGAACTTCTGGGCTCAAGGAATCCTGCCTCCTCAGCCTCTCAAGTAGTTAGGACTACAGGAACATGCCACCATGTCCGGCTTAGTTTTGTTAATTTTAAAGCTTTTTTTTTTTTTTTTTTTTTTTTTTGCTAGAATGCATTAGATAAGCTTTTTTCCTTAATAGCTTTTTTATTGAGATAAAATTCACATAATATAAAATTAATTATTATAAAGTATAAAATTCTGTGGCATTCACTATATCCATGGTGTTAGGCAATCAACCCTTCTAATTGGTTTCAAAATATTTTCATCACCCCATAGAAAACCCTCTTACACATTAAGCAGTCACCCCTTATTCCTTGCACCCTCATCCTCAGTCCCTGGTAATCACCAAAGTTTGATTGTTTTAGAGTCGTTTAAACAAACTAGAGGAAGAATTTCTGGTCAGGTGTGGTGACTCACAACTGTGATCTCAGCACTTTGGGAGGCCGAGGCAGGTGGATCACCTGAGGCCAGGAGTTCGAAACCAGCCTGGCCAACATGGTAAAAACCCATCTCTACTAAACATACAAAATTATCTGGGCGTGGTGGCATGACCCTGTAATCCCAGCTACTTAGGGGGCTGAGGCAGGAGCATCCATTGAACCTGGGAGGCAGACGTTGCAGTGAGCCAAGATCATGCCATTGCACTCCAGCCTGGGCAACAAGAGTGAAACTCCATCTCAAAAACAAAACAAAACAAACAAACAATACAACAAACTAGAGGAAGAATCTCCTATCTCTTTTCCCTGGGAACAGTAGTAATGAACTGACACAACTGATAGACATGGAGATTTTTAGGCATCTGCTCAAGGATTCCAATACAGTCAGTCCTGAAGGCCATTTCTCCAGACCCTGAGGAGTTTTATCTACTCCTAGTAGGGTGACAGAGATGTGAAAAATAGAAGGCCTCCTTGAAGTGCTTCCTCTGATGGAAATGGGAAGACAGGGTGCACAGGAGTTAGGCTGGGTCAAAAGAGGGTTTGGAGGGTGATACAATATGTCTATTTGCTGGAGCAAAGGTGTGTGCAGAGAGGAAGCAACCCCTGGAGTATTGTCCTGGGAAAGAAAGAAGGAAGGAAGGAGGGAAGGAGGGAAGGAGGAGGGAAGGAAGGAAGGAGGGTAGGGAGAGAAGGAGGGAGGGAGGAGGGAAGGAAGGGAGGGAGGGAGGGAGGGAGGAGAGAAGGAAGGAAGGGAAGGGAGGGAGGGAGGGAGGAGAGAAGGAAGGAAGGAAGGGAGGGAGGGAGGGAGGAGAGAAGGAAGGAAGGAAGGAAGGAACGAAGGGAGGAAGGAAGGAAGGAAGGGAGGGAGGGAGGGAGGGAGGGAGGGAGGAGGGTAGGGAGAGAAGGAGGGAGGGAGGGAAAGAAGGAAGGAAGAAAGGAAGGAAGGAAGGAAGAGAGGGAGGGAGGGAGAAGGGAAGGAAGGAAGGAGGAAGGAAGGAAGGAAGGAAGGAAGGAAGGAAGGAAGGAAGGAAGGAAGGAAGGAAGGAAGGAAGGAAGGAAGGAAAGAAGGAAGGCATTCAGTGTCCCTGAGATCAACTTTTGACAAAAGAAGGAAGAACTGGTTGCTCATTTTTATCAGGGGAAGAAGGAGAAGATAGGTACAAATGCAGGCAGTTGATGGATTTGGAGGTATGGTGTTTCTTGATTGATGACTGAAACACCTTTCAGACTGCTTTCTCTCTGCAGTGTAAGACATGATTCACTGCTGAGAGTAGGTGGTGTGGGTATGTGGGAGTGTGTGTGGTTCCTTAGAAGAAAGTGAAAAAGACAAATAGCTTCAGATAATGAGAGCAAGTTTTCTAGAGAAGCTGAGCGAGTTTGCAGGGCAGTGCTGAGGGCACGATTGAGAGTGATCATCATGAATGTGCAGTGATTCCAATTCAGCTCATTGTGGAATTTGCTCAGTAGGTTCCTGTCCTCAGCGTGGTCATGGCAAAGCAGGAGTAAGGTTCACTCATGGGTCAGATTTTGCCAGGCAGAGAGAAAGGCAAGGGCTTGAAGGTTTTTGCAAGAGAAATTAATTCAGACTCTCTCAAGTATATGAGAACTTACAGAGAAAAGCTTTTCATCATGGCTAAGAATGACAGGAAGTGTTCTTTCCCATTCTCACTTCTTACACTACTCCATTCCCTGCCCAGACCCATCACGAATATTCCTTCATGTCAGGTAAATTTTAATGACTTTTTTTAATTTTTTACTTTTTGAGACGGAGTTTCACTCTTATTGCCCAGGTTGGAGTGCAATGGCGTTATCTTGGCTCACTGCAACCTCCGCCTTCAGGGTTCAAGTGATTCTCCTGCCTCAGCCTCCCGAGTAGCTAAGATTACAGACACCCACAACTATGCTGGCTAATTTTTGTATTTTAGTAGGGACGGGGGTTTTCAACATGTTAGCCAAGCTGGTCCCGAACTCTTTACAGGTGATCCACCCACCTTGCCCTCTCAGTATTGGGATTACAGGCATGAGTCACCGTGCCCGGCCTAACCTTTAAAAACTGTACTTATTGGCTGGTCATGGTGGCTCACGCCTGTAATCCCAACACTTGAGGAGGCCAAGGTGGGTGGATCACCTGAGGTCATGAGTTTGAGACCAGCCTGGCCAATATAGTGAAACCCTGTCTCTACTAAAAATACAAAAAATTAGCTGGACGTGCTGGTGCACGCCTGTAATCCCAGCTACGTCGGAGGCTGAGGCAGGAGGATTGTTTAAACTCAGGAAGCAGAGGTTGCAGTGAGCTGAGGTTGTGCCGCTGCACTCCAGCCTGGGTGACAGAGTGAGACTCCTTCTCAAAACAAGAGAAAAAAGAAAGAAAAGAAAAGAAGAAAAAGTACTTATCATGAAAAGACAATGTATATAAGAGCTAATACAATTTGATAACAAAAATGTGAAACATGCTCAGCCTCACTAACAAAGAAATCAAAATGTATTTTCTAAAATACAACTAGCTTGCTTTTTTCTTATAAAGGAGATGTGTTGTTTTCACCTGCCCAGCCTTCCTTTTACTCTTTTTGTAACTGAATCCCCTTCCCCTACACAAGAAGAACTTCCCAGGACAGTTTTCCAAGGTTTCTGCCTTCACAGCACCTTTGGTGCCTTCAGTAATTTCTCCAAAGTCCCTCTAAGCTCCCAGAGATATCAGACAGTTCTGTTTATTAAGTAGTTAAGTCCAAACAATTTAATAAGTATTCCTATTATTGTCCTAATAATGTATAAGCTATTTGAAAAGAACACATAATTTGGAAGAAGGAATAATATCATTTTATTTTAAAGTAGTCACAATTACTCATGGGATGTACGCACCTGCTGGGCCCTGTACAGCTTCAGCTTCTGAAACCTGAGAAGCAGATTGGACACCACCACCCTAATTTCCTGTTCTACACTGACTTTTGTGAGATATTTGCTATCACACTGTTGTTAAAAAAAAAAAAAAAAAAAAAAAAGCTTCATAAATAGAATATCTAGAATATCATCAAGAGATAATGCAACCTGGTGTAATTTTGAAAGTATAAGCTCCCTTGAACTAGTGGCTCATGTGCTATTTAACAGATGTTAAATATCGTTGTGTTTCCCTTAGATATTTTAAACATATGATTCACAATGTCCCTGTGAATTTATTGTGGTGCTCAGGGTGCTGTGGTACACAGTTTGCCAACTGTGGACTTAGCGATGAGAATTCTGTTTCTAGTTTGGCACTTTCCACTGTGCTCTCCTGTTTCCCCACTCCTATTATCATGGAAAAGATGAATGCTGATATTGACCATAGACAAAGGTTACAGAAAGAAAACAATCTCAGTGCCCCAATTAGAGATGCAGAGAATGTCAACATTATGGAGATGAAGAGTAAAAACCAAGAGTTTCTAGGATTAGAAATAAGGGCTGTGATGAAAGAAGAAAACGTCCCTGAAAGAAATAATAATAAAAAAGGAAATAAATTTATTTTTTATTTTATTTTATTTTATTTTTTTTGAGACGGAGTCTGGCTCTGTCGCCCAGGCTGGAGTGCAGTGGCCAGATCTCAGCTCACTGCAAGTTCCACCTCCCAGGTTCACGCCATTCTCCTGCCTCAGCCTCCCGAGTAGCTGGGACTACAGGCGCCCACCACCTCGCCCGGCTAGTTTTTTTGTATTTTTTTAGTAGAGACGGGGTTTCACCGTGTTAGCCAGGATGGTCTCGATCTCCTGACCTCGTGATCCACCGTCTCGGCCTCCCAAAGTGCTGGGATTACAGGCTTGAGCCACCGCGCTGGGCCAGGAAATAAATTTAAAGAAAGAAAGAAAGAAAGAGAGAAAGAAAGAGAGAAAGAAAGAGAGAAAGAAGGAAGGAAGGAAGGAAGGAAGGAAGGAAGGAAGGAAGGAAGGAAGGAAGGAAGGAAGGAAGGAAGGAAGGAAGGAAGGAAGGAAGGGAGGGAGGGAGGGAGGGAGGGAGGGAGGGAGGGACGGAGGGACGGAGGGAGGGAGGGAGGGGGGAGGGAGGGAAGGTGGGAAGGCAGGCAGGCAGGCAGGCAGGCAGGCAAGCACCTTAGCCAGGCGCAGTAGCTCACGCTTGTAATCCCACCACTTTGGGAGGCCAAGATGAGAGGCTCATTTGAGGTCAGGAGTTCGAGACCAGCCTGGCCAACATGGTGAAATCCTGACTCTACTAAAAATACCAAAAAAATTAGCCGGGGATGGTGGTGGGTGCCTGTAATCCAGCTACTCGGGAGGCTGAGGTGGGAGAATGGCTTGAACCCAGGAGGCGGAGGTTGCAGTGAGCTGAGATTGTGCCACTGCACTCCAGCCTGAGCGACAGAGCAAGGCTCCGTCTTAAAAAAAAAAAAAAAAATCAGAAAGAAAACATCCCAACCCAGACAACACTTCCTAAGGCAGGAATGATCAGGACAGAAAAAAAAGCCAATCAAACTGAGTAAGGATTATTCATCCCTCTGCTCCCTGATTGTGGGCCATCTCCAATTCCTTAAAGAGGAACTGAAAACTGTCACTAGAACACTGTGTCACCTTGAATATCTGCGTACCCTCTTCTGATTTGCCACAGCAAGACAAGCAAGTAGAATAAAAGAACACAGATGTTAGGGATAAACAGACCAGGTTTCAAAACCAGTTTTCTCATTTATATGTTTATGATCTTGGGCAAGTTGTTTAACCTTTCTTAACCAGTTGCTGCATTTGGTGAAATAGCTATATGACCACCTGCCTTCTTGACAGTAGAGTGCGGATTAAACACAGTAATATGTAAAATCTGTTTTATGCAATAAGCCCTTGTTACATGGTGAATATTCTGATATTACTGTTATTTTTTTTCTAAATTAAGCATAAAAATGTTCTTTTAAAACAAAGTTGGGTATTAAAAGGACAGGAAAAGCACAATCACTAGTTTTCATGAGAATTGTTAGGCTAATTTCCTAGTTAGTCATGGTAGAGTAAAAAGCAATAATTGGGGTCAGATCAGAGTCAGTTAACTACCCCCAAGTGAACCAGTGGCATTTAGGCTTAGTGACCACATCCTCTAAAAGCAAAGGAAATACAGCTTACTCTTCTGAAGCAGGTGCATAAATGCCTTATGGGCTTATGAAGCCCTGGGATAGAAAAAAATAGTTTGAAAAAGAGAGATTAATCTTCCAAGCCCATCACTTTCATTGGTCTCTTCCAAGGCTTTGGGAGGAACCCTGGCAATGTGTTCACATGGTTATATGCTTTATAAAATTTGCAGTGATAATATACTTTTGTTATGGTTTGTTAAAACTCCTACGTCTAATCCAGGTAGAAATTTCCCATATCAGAGTTCTGTAGTTCAGTGAAGCTGGAGCAGCTACATATGTTTTTGAGATCCGGCTGAAGGGAAGCTTAGTTGAGGACACATTTATTTGGTTTTACTGGTATATGTTTCTGTGGTTCATGATCACTTCCACCTGGTTAATGCCAGTTGTCCTGGTGTAGGAGTGGCTTCTAGGCAGGTTCTGACTGTCCACTGGGCCCACCCAGCCAGCACTGAACATGAAAATGCAGGGCCAGAGGCTGCCTCACTGCGAATGTTCCTTGTAGTGCCTGGCAGCAAAAGGTTACCAGCCATGGAGGACACACATGGTTTGAGACATATGGAGCCAGAGCTAGTCCATGGAAAATTTCTCCCAATTATCACATGCTTAAAAATTTAGGCCGGGCACAGTGGCTCACAGTGTCCTGCACAAGCTGACTTTAGGGACTGCTGACTATCATGCCTGTAATCCCAACACTTTGGGACGCCAAGGTAGGCAGATCATTTGAGCCCAGGAGTTTGAGACCAGCCTGTGCAACAAGGTGTGGCTCTGTCTCTACAAAAAAATACAAAAATTAGCCAGGTCTAGTGGTGCCTGCCTTATAGGCCCTGCTACTCAGGAGGTTGAGGTGAGAGGATTGCTTGAGTCTGGGAAGTTGAGGCTGCAGT
This sequence comes from Macaca thibetana thibetana, assembly GCF_024542745.1. Lineage (NCBI taxonomy): Eukaryota > Metazoa > Chordata > Mammalia > Primates > Cercopithecidae > Macaca > Macaca thibetana. The sequence goes on from NC_065581.1 coordinate 130,899,626, forward strand.
GAGCTATAATCATATCACTGCACTCCAGCCTGGACAACAGCTCAAAAAAAAAAAAAAAAATTAAGTGGAAGATCCCGTTCTCATGATGTCTAGGCTAATTGGAAATTCTCTTTTTAAGAACATACTTGATAATGATATATATTTAATAACTGAAACATATTTATTTGCTTTTATTTATTTATTTCTGAGATTGAGTTTCACTCTGTTACCTAGGCTGGAGTTCCATGTCACGATCTCAGCTCACTGCTCCCTCAACTTCCTGGGCCCAGGTGATTCTCCCACCTCAGCCTCGTGAGTAGCTGGGACCACAGGCACATACCACCAAACCCATCTAAGTTTTGTATTTTTTTTTTTATGGAGATGAGGTTTCACTATGTTGCCCAGACTGATCTCAAACTCCTTGGCTCAAGCTGTACTCCTAGGCTCAAGCTATCCTCCTGCCTTGGCCTCCTAAAATACTGGGATCACAGGCATGAGCCACTGTGCCTGGTCATTCGCTTTTCTTTGCTTAATGGTTATCACATGAAATAGAAGTTATCAGAATTTCTTCTTTTGTGGAGCACAAACCTTTAGCAACACTACGAACAAAAAATATATCTCTGTGAGTTGAATATTTTATTCTTCCGAATTATCAATAATAAATAATAAATTTTAGTCAAGCATACTATAAGATTGAATTACATTTCTATTTTCGGAAAATGATTTTTTAAAGTCAACACAGTAACAGAAAAATCAGCGTGTGGTGCCAAAATATGTAAATAAGAAAGTATTGTAGAGGTGAATCAAGGAGTTTGTTAATAATAAATATTATGGTTTTTCTGGATTCTGTGATGTTTGTAGTATTTGTCGTATTTTTCAATTGTACTATGTTGAGATTTCTTTTCTAACTCTAAATAAATGTTTACTTTTATAACAACTTTTATATACTTAGTCCATGTTCACACTGCAATAAAGAACTGAAACAGTCATGCTGAAAGGCGAAGGGGAAGTGGGGCCGTCCTACACGGTGGCAGGAGAGAGAAAGAGCAAGGCGGGAAATACCAAACATTTTTAAACCATCAGATCTCATAAGAACTCACTCACTATCATGAGACCAGTGTGTGGGAAACCGCCCCCACGATCCAGTCACCTCCCAGGAAGTCCCTACCCTGACACAAGGGGATTACAATTCAAGATGAAATTTAGGTGGTGACACAGAATCAAATCATATCAATACTTTTTTCTTTTATTTCTTAATTGATGTATAATAGTTGTACATGTTTATGGGGTACATAATGTTGTACATGTAATGTTTAGTGATCGGATCTCAAGCATTTATTTTTTGTGTTGAGAACATTCGATATCCTCCTAGCCATTTGACACTATATATTATTACTCATTATAGTCATCCTACAGTGAAATGAAGCACTGTAACTTATTTCTCCTATCTAGCTGTACCTTTGCATACTTTCAAAAATCTCTCATCATCCTTCTTCCTCTTAGCTTTCTCAGCCACCGGTATCTTCTATACTACTTTTTACTTCTATGAAATCAACTTTTCGTATACTTTTTATTAAAGAAGTTCTACAAAATTGTGTAAACATAGGCCCTACAAAACCTAGATCCATCCATAATATCAGGCATCCCTTTGGAAGAATATTTTTGCTGCAATGTCCTCTAGAAGGGTAAGTAAGATTACATTTAATACTTTAATCTCTGGCAGCGTTTAGTTCCAAAACAATGTGCAAACAGATTATGAAATCACTTTCTGAAGAAGTCACCACCCTTGGTACAACCAGTGAAGCAGATGCAGGCAAAATCAGCCATGAAACTAGGAGCAGGTGCTATTTCCCATGGGGCATCTGCCCTGAGGGTCCAGTGATCCACAGTTAACATCATTTGCTTTACTTCCCCTAAACTAAGGGCCCAGGAAGGTACATTTAGGACTTAAAAAAAAAAAAAAAGTGAAACAAGCCCACCTCTCTGAAATATGCTCTTTACTTGAAGACAAAGAGCCACAGTTACCCTCCAGCGACTATTATTCAGTTATAGGTAAGTAGATAAGTAGGTAGGTAGGTAAGTAGGTAGGTAGGTAGGTAGGTAGATAGATAAGTAATTAGATAGATAGATAGATAGATAGATAGATAGATAGATAGATAGATAGATAGTACTAGAGAAAACATGCGCAGATGTTAAATCTCCTCCTCTTATATGTAATTCGACATTTTCCCAAACTGATTCCACAGCTCTTCTGATTCGTGCTGTGTGTCCAGAATACTCTGTCCTGCATGAGCTGATGTTAGGGACTACAGAAATGCACTTATATGCTCTGCTCTGGAAACAGAAACAACTGCTATTAGCCTTTAATTGCTTCAGCAAGTAACAAAAAGCCTGCAGGACTGAGTTGTGGTGGTAGAAGTTATTTTCACTCACATCACACAACAAGCAATAGCTTTTGAAGAAAGAATGTGAAAAGCTTCATGAGAGAGATTGGGTGGGGAAAAATGAGGGGGATGACAGTGGCAGAGTGGAGAGGGATCGTGAGACAGCAGCATGGTGCAGTTGGGGCAAGCTCAGTGGAAAGCTGCTAAAGTGCCTGGGGAGGGTGGTCACCATTAGCCTCCCTCACAGGCCTGGGCCTGAATACACCTGCATCTGGATTTTCTGTGATCGCCCAGAAGGAGCAGCTCAATCCTGTGTCGTCATCCAGAGAATTTCCCAAGGCTGAGGTGGGGCAGTGCAGCTGGAATCTGTGTCAACATTCTTCTCTCCAGGAGTTTTAATTGTCTAAAGCGTCTCTATGTGGCCCTAGAATCGGTTGTCCTTTCTGCTCTCAAGTCCATTTGGGGTCTTCTCCTTAGACAGCCACCAAGCAAAAATCAGAAAAGGTGACAAGCGGCTGGGCGCGGTGGCTCATGCCTGTAATCCCAGCACTTTGGGCGGGTCACTTGAGGCCAGAAGTTCAAGACCAGCCTAGCCAACATGTTGAAACCCCATCTCTACTAAATATACAAAAACTAGCCAGGAGGGGTGGTGCATGCCTGTAATCTCAGCTACTTGGGGACTGAGGCATGAGAATCACTTGAACCTGTGAAGCGAAGCTTGCAATGAACTGAGATTGCACCACTGCACTGCAGCCTGTGCAACACAGAGAGACCATGTCAAGAAAGAAAGAAAGAAAGAAAGAAAGAAAGAAAGAAAGAAAGAAAGAAAGAAAGAAAGAAAGAAAGAAAGAAAGAAAGAAAAAGAAAGAAAGAAAGAAAGAAAGAGAGAGAAAGAGAGAAAGAAAGAGGAAGGAAGGAAGGAAGGAAGGAAGGAAGGAAGGAAGGAAGGAAGGAAGGAAGGAAGGAAGGAAGGACAGACGGAAGGAAGGAAGGAAGGGGAAGAAAAAAAAAAGAAAGAAAAGAAAAGGTGACAAGGGTCTGCTTGTAAATCCGACCCTACCAAGTGCAGAGCAGAGGTGGGAAGTTGGAAAGGTGCTGTTTGTCTGAACAGGGCACAGAGGAGGATGGAGAAGGTGAGAAAAAGAAAATGGAAGGCATTCAATGTACCAGCCTTCTCATAGCCCCCACTGAAGCCAGGCTTAGGATTAAGCTGATGTTGTAACTTTCCAGGGTGTTCTCTTTATTAGTACTAGAGAGAAAAATTCTGACTTCATTTTAATTTTTTATAAATCCTTTCAGTGTTAGTGCAATGATTCTACGTTAACATCTTATGTCTGGTCTCCTAGAGTTGAGAAGGAGAAGAAAAGGCATGAGTCGCTAGTCTTCCCTAGGTTGGTTCTGGTCCTGCCTTGATCCCTGGAACACTCCTGGAGTAACCTACAGAGAAAGAGAGGAAACTGTCACTAAACGCGTCCTCTCCCAATTTCGGATCAGCTTCTGGAACCAATAGTTTGTTGCATAATCACAGGAAATTTGACTTAGGGAAAAAATAAATGAGTACAGAAAGTAGCTTTTAAACCACTGTTGTTGTTTTTAAGTATGGTACACATAAAGTCTTCTATGACCTTGGAAATTTTAGCCTGACTCCACTCTGGCAAAAGAAAACTTACTGTGTGAGAAAGGTTTTTTCAAGACAAAAACATCATTCTGATGTTTGAGTTAGTCATCCAATTGCTAATATTTGTATAATCAACTCATTGAATTTGCCATTGAAAAACTACCTTTGTTTACCTGCTGCCATGATGCTGGGCTAAGTCTCATGTTGTAATATCATAATCTTCTAGGTGCAACACAGAGAGTGACTTCTCTATTTGGTGGCCACTGTAGAGGATTAGCATCTATCCCTCCTCGGGTACGTATCGTAAGATGATCAAGGCATTTCCTTTTCCCCTCCACTGACTCATTCAAAAATGGGCAGGCCTCGCCTGTTTGAGCTGGTGGAAACGCAGAGCCTTACCCAGGACTTCTGGAAAGAACTAATCTCTCCTTCCCCTGGTGATAGTGAACACAGCTACTTTTGGCAGCTGGTATTAAGTCAGGGCCTCATTAAAATGTAGTTGTCATACTCAAATTAGAATAATTCAAGAACGATTTAATAACAAAAGGCATTCAAGGGCATAGGCAGGGTACAGTGAAAGTACATAGGACAAAGCAGAACCCCTAGGATACAGAGTAGGAGAACCATCATCACATCTGTGTCCAAAACCACAATGAGTACGGTTATTAGAACCCCAGAGAAAGTCGTGTAGAGAGGGGTGTAGAGAGGGCCACTGGAGAGGAGCTTTGAACTTGGGTTATGAAAAATGGTTGGCCCAACCTGACCGTGCGGGGAAGAAACCAGATGAATAAGTGTGCCAACTTCATTCTCTTCTTTCTGTTCAAGCTCCACAGGTGATCCCCATTAGCTGAATCCAAACAGAAGCCAGAGTGTAAGGGATCTTGTTCACGTAAGCCAGACAAGTCACAGAGCAGAGAGAGAAGGCCAGAGAGGGGCCTGAAGGGATAACTGAAAGTGTTCAAGACACCAGCCTCTTACGACTTTAGGAGGAGTCACCTGAGGGTAAAACTGACACTGTAGAAGTCAGAGCAGGGTACCTGGTTACGTGAAGACAAGGAACTCTTAAAGTCTGCCCTATCTTGGATTTTCTGCTACGTAAGTAACACAAGTCTTTCAAGTCTATTATTCAAGTCAGTTTAACTCAGAAAATCTTTAACCTACAATGGCAATTATCTTAATGCTTTTCAAACAGCAAGTGGTAACTCATTAGTGGGTTGTGAAATTATTCCAGTAAGTTAAAACTAGCACTTTTTTTAAATTGAAAGAAAAAAAAAGAGTAGAATAGAATATATGAGAGTACATCACACAATAAAAGAATAAGTATCTCCTCCTGAAACTTTTGGCTTTGTGTATGTGGATATACAAGAAGCTACAGTTCTTGTTACAGTAATAAAATATTTTTCTTTGATTTTTATTTTTTAATGTCTGGTGTATATTCAAAGTTGTACTACTTCCTATGCAAACAAATGCCCCACTCCTGATTTCTGAAGATACTTTAAGAATGATTTGAGAGATTTTTGCACATCCAAATGCCAAGCTGCAGTGCACCTAGGATGCCGCGTGGAAGCCGGAACTGTACTTCCTGTGTGGCCACTCAGGTCAGCCGGGTACCTCACATGAGAACGGCATTCAGGGTGGCTCATGCCTGTAATCCCAGCACTTTGGGAGGCCAAGGCGGGTGGATCACCTGAGGTTAGGAGTTTGAGACCAGCCTGGCCAACATGGTGAAATCCTGTCTCTACTAAAAATACAAAAATTAGCCAGACGTGATGGCACGCGCCTATAATCCTGGCTACTCAGGAGGCTAAGGCAGGAGAATCACTTGAATTCAGGAGGCAGAGGTTGCAGTGAGCCAAGATCTCACCACTCCATTGCACTTCAGCCTGGGTGACTGAGTGAGACTTGGTCTCAGAAAAAAAAAAAAAAAAAAACTAAAGAACTGCAGCCAGGCCAGCACCAGCAGCTCAGCTGCCAGCAGCGGCATCCCCCTTTGCAGCTGGCCCTCCTGCTGCTGGGCCCGGGCAGCCAGGTCTGATGGCCCAGATAGCAACCACTGGAGCTGGCGTGGGGCACACACTGGGTCATGCCATCACTGGGGGCTTCAGTGAAGGAAGTAATGCTGAGCCTGCAAGGCCTGACATCACTTACTAGGAGCCCCAGGGAACTCAGATGCCACAACGGCAGCAGCCTTGCTTCTATGAGATAAAACCGTTTTTGGAGTGTGCGTGGAACCAGGATGACATCAAGCTCTGTGAGGGTTTCAGTGAGGTGCTGAAACAGTGCAGACTTGCAGATGGATTGGCCCAATCAAGAAGTTCAAATTGGAGAAATGGAAAATCAGCTCTCATAGCAAGCTAATTTAGTATAAAAATATAATTGATAGTGAAGAGACAAAGAGTAACCATCAGTTAAACCTCTCGGGTGTCATTCATAGCTTTTTTCCTTCAGAATTCAAATGGAAGAGGCTGTTCTTACTTTGTAGAATTCCATTCAGATGGTGTGGAATTTAGGGCTGGGCCAATGTTTGCGTGGCCTCCTTAAACTAGCTGTTATGATTTTATTCTGTTAGGCTAGCTGTTATTATTTTATTTATGAGTTAATTAGAACAAAGTGATTGTCTTCCAAAAATAAGAATGACTTGATTTCTAAGCCTTATGCTAATAGTAACTGATTTCTTTTATCCTGATTCTAAAGTTTTCTCTAATTAGACTCTTGAGTGTTTTCATTGCAGGTCTTATTCACTGGCCTTTATTGTAAAACTCATCCCGGCTGGGCGTGGTGGCTCTTGCCTGTATTCCCAACACTTTCCGAGGCCATGGTGGGAGAATTGCTTGAGGCCAGGGGTTTGAGACTAGCCTGAGCAACATAGGGAAACCCCAACTCTACAAAAATAGAAAGAGTTAGCCGAGTGTAGTGGCATGCACCTGTGGTCCCAGCTACTTGGGAGGCTGAGGTGTGAGGGTCACTTGGGCCTGGAGGTGGAGGCTGCAATGAGCTATGATTGTGCTACTGCACTCCAACCTGGGCGACAGAGTGAGACCTTCTTTCTTAAACAAAACAAAAACAAAACCTCCTGTCAGCCAAGCTTGCTATCTTAGGGACCAAGAGTTAATTAATCTGACAGTTCTAAAAATTACAAACTACCCCCTGATAATGACTAATAAACACTGAACAGAATTTTGCACTCACTTTTGAAAGATTATATTGCAGGAACTTACCAGTTTCTCTTCATTTTATTGTCAGATCACGATCCTACTGCCTGGTGACATAAAACCTTTCAAATTGAAGGGAGTATGGATGGTATATAAATGCTAATGCCCTTAGAAATGCTTTCAGATGTAAGTAACAGAAAGGTAATAAATACATTTAAATATCTCAGCTAACAAGCTGTCCAGAGGTGGGCTGTTCCACTTCCATTTAGGGAACAGTAGCTCAAAATGACATCAAGGATTCAGGCTCTTTTTATGCTTTTACTTTGCCATCTTTAGTACATTGGCTTATTGTCCAGTCATCTTGTCACTTCTTGGTTATAGAAAGATCAATGCAGCTCCAAGCAAGTTATCCTTACTTAGCTACTTCTAAGACAAGAAGAAAGATTTGGGGTCCAAAGGACTTTTCATAAATCTCTGTATTTCTAACCAGGAAGAAAATCTTTCGACGCTGCTTCTTGGTTAGTGGAGGGGGAAAAAAAAAAAAAAGAAAATATTTCCGAAATACCTCCCACCCCCTGCCGACACATTCTACCTTACATCTTTTCAGCCAGAAATTGGCCCCCTGCCAAATGTTAGAACAAACAATAGCAAGGGGGAATTGAATGACCATGACTGGCTAAGATCTATGAGATTCATTCCCTGGAGTTCACCACCTGCCTTGAGATTTAGAGATCCTAACAAAATCAGGATTCCGTGGTTGGCAAGGAGAAAGTGGTTATTGGATGAGCAAGCAACAGTGCCTTTCATAATAACTTCTCCCTCTGCTAGCAATTCTGCTAGCAAAATTGGACTGCCTCATCAGAGCAGACAGAACGACTTTTGTCATGGTGCAATGTCAGTTCGTTGGAAAGGCTCTCAGGAAAATAGGTCACCAGTGCACTTTCTCTGCACTAGGTAATAGGAAAAAATGAAGAGAAAAAACTAAGGTAGCAGGGACAAGTGACTTGATACTTTTAAACCTTTGCTTCAGCGGGAGAGGCTTTAACTAAAGACTTTTTATGTCAAATGCCTACTAGAGTGAGACTAATGATGTACCAACCTCTAAACCTTCAGGTTTATGAGTCGATTAGAACAAATGGCTAAGGACATTTCAGAATTTCCTGCACATGCATGTTCCACAAAATCCTTTTTTTTTTTTTTTAATTATACTTTAAGTTCTAGGGTACATGTGGATAACGTGCAGGTTTGTTACATATGTATACCTGTGCCATGTTGGCTTGCTGCACCCATCAACTCGTCAGCACCCATCAACTCGTCATTTACATCAGGTATAACTCCCAATGCAATCCCTCCCCTCTCCTCACAAAATCCTAACAACAATTCCAAATGGCCCTATTAGGTGACCACGTATGCATCCATATTTAAACAGATATGAAGTAATGACTAAATTACTTACTTGGTTGACATTCATCTGAATGTCTTTCCAATAGATCACTATTTTATTCAGAATTAAATACCATACATTCAAAATTGCTCACTTGCATAGTGTAAAGTTTGCTTAGATGCTTTTATTGAGACTAGCTCTTTGTCTTTTGATGGATCAAAGCTATTTTATTCAAACTGAATACCAGCTGCAAACAGTGGCTCCTGTTTGTAATCCCAACACTTTTGGAGGCCAAGGCAGGAGGACTGCTTGAGGCAGGAGCACCGGAGCCACGTAGTAAGTCCCTGTCTCTACAATAAATAAATAAATAAATAAATACCTGAATACTAGTTTGATCAGTGTTTTGCTAAAATATTTTAATTGTTAGATACTTGTTCTAACCTAAGTATAACTTTCTCACAGGTATTTCTGCATTGCCAAGAACTCAGAGAAGTTACTATACGGAGTACTGTTAGCATAATTCATTTAATGTTTGAACTTGCCTTGGACTGAGATGTTCATGCTGGCACATATTGTGTAGTGATTAACAGCCAATAGATATAGATCATTTACTTGAGGAGGCATTGTACCAGGCATTTTCCAGACATGTGCTCATTTAATTCTTACAAGTCTGGGAAATAAGCATTACTTTCAGCATTGTTATGTATGAGGTTAACTTTTTAGAAAGAGGATGTAAATATTCTGTGGTCATTTTCATCATAAATTTAAAAATACTGTATTTTTAATTGTCAAATATTTTGAAGCCATCATTATAAAGCTGTTAGATTGAACCAGGTATTTTAAATTTCCTGAAGTCCATGGAGATTATAGTTACAGTTTATTTAGTTTGTGTAGACTATTAAAGTTCTTTGATTATAAACAAGAGAAACAGATTCAAGATAACTGAAACATATTGGAAGGGCTTAGGGTAGCTTACAGAATCAAAGGTGAACAAGTGGATCATGGGAAGAATAAGAAATAGAGTAATTTCCAGCATCCAGATGGCAGGCATAAGTGGACCCATTTCTTCAGGAATATGCCACAGGGATGATCAACTCCAATCTCTTCCTGATCACGTGGCTCACAACTGGAATTTGTGAGGTTGAATCTGATTGGCCTCACTTGGGCCACATGACACTGTTTTTCAGGGGAGGACACGAATCTTGTTTATTGGCACAAACTAGGAAAGGGGTAATTCCCCAAGGAAAAAGAAAGGTGCTGCTTCCAGAAAAGAGTGGGTGCTGGGACTGGCAAAAACACCATATGTCCATTACAGTATGTGACAGAGTTGTGATTCAGACCTCAAACCACCAGCTGGGTGTGGTGGCTCACGTCTGTAATCCCAGCACTTGGGGAGGCCTAGGTAGGTAGATCGCTTGAATCCAGGATTCAAGACTAGCTTGGACAACATGGTGAAACCCCGTCTCTATTGAAAAAACAAAATTAAAAAAAACTTCAAACCACTCCAAAATTATTTTCTCTTAATAATTTTCTTATTTTTAAAATCATTCATAAGTGAAATAATCCCAATGGAGCAAAATGAGATAAATATATAATAATTATCATGTATAGCTTGGCAGTGCTATGTGCAAATTCAGTGATACCAGTGCTCACAGAAAGGTCTTGGGGGAATTCAATGGCAGGTCCTGCTGATGATTTTGTCATCTTCTCTGCTGGTCTCTGTTATGCCACGACCCACTTGGGAAACCATTAGCAACCAGACTGGCGCAATCAACCAAATCTGGGACCAGTGAGCTGTCTCATTTCTCAGCCCAATTGCGGAAGTGTGTACTTCCTATGTTTGGTGGACTGACTCCAGAAAATTAACATTATTGCTACTATTAATATCATCCAGAAGTTTCCTTAGTGGTTTACTGTTTTAATATTAGCGCTTGGAAACAAAATAGCACCTTATATTTTTAAATTTCCAAGTTCCTTTTTGAAGTCAAGACTTATTTTTGCACAGAATTCTTATAGTTTCTACGAATGTCTGAAAAGACAACTTAGGCTATAAAATTTTGCTTTTGGCCGGGTGCCGTTGCTCACGCCTGTAATCCCAGCACTTTGGGAGGCCACGGTGGATTGAGCACAAGGTCAAGAGATCGAGACCACCCTGGCCAATACAATGAAACCCCGTCTCTACCAAAAATACAAAAATTAGCTGGGCATGGTGATGCATGCCTGTAGTCCCAGCTACTCAGGAGGCTGAGGCAGGAGAATTGCTTGAACCCGGGAAGTGGAGGTTGCAGTGAGCCGAGATTGCGCCACTGCACTACTCCAGCCTGGCGACACAGTGACACTCTGTCTCAAAAAATTTTTTTTTTGCTTTTTAAGCTAAAGACGTGTTTCAATTTGTAAAGTAGCCACCTGAAAAGCCCTATAATATTTGAAAATTCTCACCATTCAATATCTTTGTTCTTTGGAGCTGTAAGGTATATTATTTTGAAATGCCTGAAGACTTCATTTAGAATCATGAAATCAGGCTTCTTACTTTATTAAAATGTTGGGTGTGCTTTGGTCCAACTTGGTCCTGGTGAATAAAATCAAACAACGAAGTTCTAGCAAAAAAGAAAGGAAGGAAGGAAGGAAGGAAGGAAGGAAGGAAGGAAGGGGAAAAATAATCTAAAAATTATTCTTCTCTACCATCCATTGAACCTGTTAAGACACAGGGTGGGGTATATGTCTACACACGCAGTCTTAATTGATGGCCAAGATAATTACTGCTAGAAATAATGAAGAAAATGAAGAGACAAAGGGGTAAAAAGATCCATGGCATTGCTCCAATGAAGCAGACTCAGGCAGTGTTGTATTGAAGCATTTAATTATCCAGTTGCTAGTTTTATAGGGGCCTCTGAAGGCTCAGTTAGACTTAACAAACTGAAGGGCTAAGGATATTACTGTAGATCTAGATTATAGGGGTTTGAATCTCAGTTCTACTGTTTAATAACTATGTGACCAAAATCAAATTATACCATGTTACCTCTGTGGGCCTTAGTTTTCTCATATGTAAAATGGGGATAATAAAGCCAACCACTACATAGTAGTGTGTGTGTGTGTGTGTGTGTGTGACAGAGAGAGAGAGAGAGAGAGAGAGAGAGACAAAGAGAGAGATAGTGAAAGAGAGAGAAAAAATACTTCTAGGGTACCTGGAATGGTACCTGTACATTATATTATTATATCTGTAGGTAGGATATTGTGGAACCATGAAAACTATGTCATAGAAATAGTTATCTACTGGCATCTGCAAAGATTTGTTATTAAATAGCATATAGAGCATGAATCTAATTTTATTTTTTATATATATTCATTTAAAAAAGTATAAACCATGTAATATTAACAGTGGTTATCTCTGAGTGGTAGCATTATCTTGAGTGATAGGATTATGAGTGATATTTACTTTATTCATTGTGCTCCTTCATCGTTTCCAAATCTTCCAGATTTGAACAAATGAACCTAATTGATTTTATAACCAGGAAAAAAACTATACATATAACAAGCATTTTAAAAAATGGTGCTAAATAAAAAATATTGAAATCAAGTAGAAAAAGGCCTTCCCATTTTGATGGATCACGATCAAAGATAAACCAGTCTCATTGCAGAGGAGCAAAAAAATTCTGAGGCTCAATCCACGGTATCTGAAGACCAATATGGGATTCAGATTAAAATGTGTATGATCTTGACTGCAAAACAAAAGTTGTGTGACCTTACATAAGCAAATCAATATCCATGACCCTCAGCTCCTCATTTCTAAGTTCAGGCTAGTTGGTGGCTGAATTGAATGGGCAATGTATGAAGTATATAAAGAGTTAAGCACACAGAAAGCATTCAGTAATAATACCTCTATCTTACAACAGCCCATTTTGTATCTTCATTTCTCACTAAATAAAAAATATAAGAAAAGTATATATAGCTTCCTGCCATAAACTGGAAATTAGGTAAGCTCATAAATGTAATAAATAACTAAACAATCTTTATTCCATTTATTAGTATTTGAGTCCAAAGTTCAAAAACGGGCTCCATTTTTTTTAAAAAAACTATCTCTAGCTGGTCTTTATTTTTATTTATTTATTTATTTTTATTATACTCAAAGTTCTAGGGTACATGTGCACAATGTGCAGGTTTGTTACGTAGGTATACACGTGCCATGTTGGTTTGCTGCACCCATTAACTCGTCATTTACATTAGGTATTTCCCCTAATGCTATCCCTCCCCCAGCTCCCCAACCCCTGACAGGCCCTGGTGTGTGATGTTCCCCTTCTTGTGTCCAAGTGTTCTCATTGTTCAATTCCCACCTATGAGTGAGAACACGTGGTGTTTGGTTTCCCGTCCTTGCGACAGTTTGCTCAGTATGATGGCTTCTAGCTTCATCCATGTTCCTGCAAAGGGCATGAACTCATCCTTTTTTATGGCTGCATAGTATTCCATGGTGTATATGTGCCACATTTTATTAATCTAGTCTATCATTGATGGACAGTTGAGTTGGTTCCAAATCTTTGCTCTTGTGAATAGTACCGCAATAAACATATGTGTGCATGTGTCTTATGGTAGCATGATTTATAATCCTTTGGGTATATACCCAGTTATGGGATCACTGGGTCAAATGGTATTTCTAGTTCTAGATCCTTGAGGAATCGCCACACTGTCTTCCACAATGGTTGAACTAGTTTACACTCCCACCAACAGTGTAAAAGCGTTCCTGTTTCTCCACATCCTCTCCAGCATCTGTTGTTTCCTGACTTTTTAATGATCGCCATTCTAACTGGTGTGAGATGGTATCTCATTGTGGTTTTGATTTGCATTTCTCTGATGTCTAGCTTGTCTTTATTATAACTACTATTTCTGTGTTTTATTTTAAAAAAAGAATGCAGGGAAAAACCAACCCTCAATTTATTAAGAAAAAATAAAATCACAGTAATTGTATTATTTACTATGGGCCTTCATACCACTCACATTACTTTCAGGTTTCACACCTATTTAGTCTCATGGTTAAATGATGTCTAAATAAATGGAAAGAAAAAAAGAGAAAGAAAAAAAAACCCTCTATTGCTGCCTGGTCCCTAATGTCATTACTCTCAAAAGCTGTCCTTCTCAAACCTTAATGTGCACGTGAATCCCCTGGGCACCTGACTCTGCAGGTCTGGAGTGGGGTCTGTGACTCTGCATTTCTAACAAGCTCCCGGGTGAGGCTGGTCCATGGACCACTCTTTGAGTAGCAGGCTCTAAAGGATTTTAGGAATATCGGTGTATCTGTTCTAAATGCCCCTATATTGCAGGTGACATGAGAAAACAAAATTTCTCATGATTTTTGTCCCTTTCCCAATCTCACAATATTGTTTCTAATCCTTCTAAACTTTTGCTCATTTTTTTCCTGCTGACTTGTTCTCTAAAGTCCACCTCCCTCTGGTAAATTGTTATTTATCCTTTAAGGTTAATCTCAAAGGGTATGTCCTCTGGGACAAGACCTGCTAGGTATATGTATGGCTGTAGCCAGCTCCCTAATAAATCCCTGGAAGCTGAAGAGGTAGTTGTTGCTCCCACTGACTCTGTTCCCATCTTTATTTGACTCACTGGCTCAGCTTCCATCAAAGGGTCACAAGGAGCTCCTTGGGTTGGACAGGTTGCCCTTTGGGGCACATTCCTCCCAATCAGACATTTACGCAGACTCTGCAATTCTTTAGGATATTGTAGCCTGCCCAGTCAAGAGGTTTTGGGAGTTTTTCATTTTGTTTTTCTTTATTAGACAGCGACTTTCTTTGTTGCCCAGGCTGGAGTGCGGTGGCACAGTCCTAGCTCACTGCAGCCACAAACTCCTGAGCTCAAGGGATTCTCTTCACTCAGCCTTCCAATTGGCTAAGACTACAAGTGTATGCCACCATGCCTGGCTAATATTTTTCTTTCTTTTCTTTCCTTCTTTCCTTCCTTCTCTCCTTCCTTCCTTCCTTCCTTCCTTCCTTCCTTCCTTCCTTGCTTTCTCTCTCTCTCTCTCTCTCTCTCTCTCTCCTTTCTTCTTTTTTCTTTTTGCCTAGGCTGGTCTTGAACTCCTGGCCTCAAGCAATCCTGGCACTTCGGCATCCCAAAGTGCTGGGATTACAGACGTGAACCACCTTACCCAGAATTTCTGTTCTTTTGTTGTTGTTGTTGTTGTTGTTAATTAACCCTTTTATGTTTGCATAGTTTTTTGAGTGCCTTGAGGGAAAGATACTTGAAAAAATACAAGGTGTTATACATACATCCACATAGCACAGTAACATTAATAAGAGCTGTTAAAACAGAAAAAAAAAAATCTGTGCCACTGAACCTCCTTTCTAACTGGCAAAGGCAAACTCAAAAGCACAGATGGGTCAGGAAAGTAACATGAGGGAAGGTGGTCAGTTGAATAGTGTTCTGATGAGTCTGAGTCCACGACCCATCTGAAAAGGGTGGCATCCAGCCACCCTCCCACGAGGCAATGCTGCCCAGGGCTGCCACATCTCCCAGGTGCCAAAAATCAGATTTTTATATGTAAATTTTCACATCAACAAATCCAATTTTTGGTTGTTGTTTAAACACTGTGAGAGCCAAACCCAAACAAATCTATGGGCCAGAGGTAGGTGGTTAGAGGAAGACAGAGACAGGCATATGAGGTTTTGCATTTGGTTAAAGTGACTCTGCTTTTGAATTAGTTTTTACTTCTAGCCTATTGAAATCAATCAGAACTGACTGAGTATGCAGTTTACCAGTGCCTCACCTAGTCTGTGCCTGGCAACAGCTTCACCCTTAAGATGAAGATGAGAAAGGAAGGAAGGAAGGAAGGAAGGAAGGAAGGAAGGAAGGAAGGAAGGAAGGAAGGAAGGAAGGAAGGAAGGAAGGAAGGAAGGAAGGAAGGAAGGAAGGAAGGAGGAAGGAAAGAAAGAAAGAAAGAAAGAAAGAAAGAAAGAAAGAAAGAAAGAAAGAAAGAAAGAAAGAAAGAAAAGAGCGAGCCTAGTCTTATTCTAAGTACTCTTAGTACCCATATACATAAACTTACAAGCATAGCCCAAAACACTCAGAAGCATCTGAAAAGCGCAGTTCCCATGTCTGCATCACCTGTTGGAGTATTGTTTTTCCTGGCCTTCTTTTCAGAAAATAGCTTCGATGTAACATAGAGATTCAAGAGGACTAGTGAATGTATCTGCTTCTGACCAAAGTCTCTTTGGGCAGTGCAGTGTCTGATTTTGATTCTGGTAATGCAGCAATTTCTTAAGTAAGGCAGAGCATGTAAAAGGCTCTAGATATTTAAGCTTGAAATGCCAAAAAGAAATATGTGAAACTAGCCCAGGTTGAATAGTATACGGGAAGAGAAAATTAGTGAGTGTACCGGCAATACATTACATGTCATCTTAGCCAATGATATCCTGAAAATCAAATAACTATACCTATCAGAATATTATAGTCATGGCACCAAAAGCACTCCTTTTATAGCTTTCATTTTTGTGATTCCCCCCACCTTTTTTTTTTTTTTTTTTCAGAGATGGGTCTTTCTATGTTGTGCAGGTTGGATGCAGTGGCTACTGAGAGGCACAATCATGGCAAGACGATCTCTTTCCTCAAGTCAGGTCATTTAAAGCCACTCTCATTAGAAACACTGTGGTCCCAAAAAAGGCACTGATGTCAGAGAGTAAATAGGGTCCTTGGAGGGATAATTACACGCCTGGCCTAAGCCTTCATTGGCTACTGTGGAAGCCAATATTACTGCTGATTTTATTTTATTATTTTATTTTATTTTATTTTATTTCATTTCATTTCATTTATTTTTGAGACAGAGTCTAGCTCTGTTGCCCAGGTTGGAGTTCAGTGGCACTAACTCGGCTCACTGTAATATCTGCCTCCTGGGTTCAAGAAATCCTCACACATCAGCCTCCTGAGTAGCTGGGATTACAGATGTGCACCACTATGCCCAGCTAATTTTCTGCATTTTTAATAGAGACAGGGTTTCACTATGTTGGTCAGACTGGTCTCAAACTCCTGTCCTCAAGTGATCCGCCTGCCTTGGCCTCCCAAAGTGCTGAGTTTACAGATGTGAGCCACTGCACCCAGCCTACTGCTGATTTTAAAAAGCAAACATTCACAGTAGAACTGTTCCATTATGACATGGCTGATTGATACTTATAGGTACCTACTCTAAGACCAAACAATTCTCTGTGTGTTTGTATTATTGGCTTTAAATCATATTTTTCAAACTGCAGGTTACCACCTATTAGTGGGTCATAAGTCAGTTTTGTGAATTATAGCCATCACTTCAGAAAAACAACATAGAAGAGGCTTTTTTTTAAATATCAGAGCACATTACACACACATAGTAAGAAAAAAATATTTTTAGTGCAACTTTTATTCAGATACACACACATACTCTGGGTCACAATGAGAAACACATATTCCTTACTGTGAGTCATGCGAAAGACATTTGAAAAACCCTGGATCATAAGGAAAATTGATATTCCTGTTCCCACTAAAAGCCAGTTGTGAAGGGGAGTTTTCAGGTAGTTTTTATCAAGAGCTAATCTATGCATTCTTTCAATTTGATCTACCCCAATGTTTACGTTTGTTAGGATCAGTGTTGTATTTTTGAAGAGGCAACATTCACTCAGAAAAATATACATATATTTAGTGCATAATAACTGTATTTAGTGAAAGACAACTCCCAAATTAAAAAAAAAAAGAAAGCAAAAACAAAAATACAACAAACAAAAGAAAATCAATCGGAAGAATAAATCCAACAATAGGAGATGAACCAGTGGCTTAAAAGAATCTATCACCAGATTTTACTTTCTCTATGTCAGTAACCCAGACCACGGGCGTAAATTCAAAGGCCTGACCCGCCATTTCTCCACCTGAGCAATGGTTTCCAAACAATAACCTGATGACAGTCAATTTGGTTTTGAAAAAAACAAACCAAATGCACATTCTGTTAAGTAATCCTATTCATCCACTCCAACCATTCCTTATGTAAATGACTCTTTAAAACACACACACACACACACACATACAGACACATACACACACACAGCCTACAAGTGTACATAAATGATTAGGTGAAGCAAAGGGAAATTTGATATAGCCAGTCCTCTCTGGGATCCAATTTACTTATCAGCCCACCAAAGTCATAATAGTTATCAAATATTTTGTTTGGTTAGTTGGTAATTAGAATAAATACTATGTAGTTAATTAACAAAGCTGCCATTAGAGGACATTTCTCACTGCTTTTCATGTTTATTGCATCATGACGGAGTATGAACATGGTGATGGTACTGTTTCAAGAGTCCAGTTTGCTAAGGCGTACCTGAAATGAGCCTGATATTTATTTTTCTAATGTGGCATACCCACAGGCAATAGAGTGTAGAGCTTACGGCTGTAAGAGACCCACAGGTCATACAGCTCCAACTCTTCATCTTTCTGATGAGAAAAGTATGTGGTAAAGTGGGCAGGGCATGGTGGCTCACACCTACAATCCCAGCACTTTGGGAGGCTGAGGTGGGCGGATCACAAGGTCAGGAGTTCGAGACTAGCCTGACCAACATGGTGAAGCCCCATCTCTACTAAAGATACAAAAAATTAGCCAGGTGTGGTCGTGGGCGCCTGTAATCCCAGCTACTTGGGAGGCTGAGGCAGGAGAATCACTTGAACCCAGGAGGCAGAGGTTGCGGTGAACTGAAATAGCACCACTGCACTCCAGCCTGGGGGACAGGGCAAGACTCTGTCTCAAAAAAAAAAAAATTACTTGGTAAGGTGACCCACTGCATCCATCAGTCTGGTGCATTTGCTGTTGCTCTGTAATAACACCCATATTTGTGTGAGCCTAAACCCCTGTGTTCCACAGTCTGCAATTCTACTTTTTGGAGAGAGAGAATGGGCAAAATCTAAGCAGCTAGGACTGCCTTCCACCAGACCTGCTGTGTCCAGCCTGGGGAACTGAGCAGCCATCTTGCCGTTTCATGCAGCACATGCTCTGTTGTACAAGCCAAACTGAACGCAGCGAGGCAGGTGAACCACATAGATGGTCTTCTGATACACTTTACTTTCTACATTAATCCAAGGACAGTCTGAATCTCCACTCCTGCATCTTAAAGATAAGCTATATAAGCACTGTGTGTGCCTAAGAAGCCACGTGCATTCTTTTATTCGTGAAATATTTATGATGTACTGTGCACATGCTATGCACCAGGCACAGTGCCAGACCCTTCAGAGAGAACAATAGCAGTGAAAAACAGTAGAATGTTATAAGTGACACCCTTAAGGTACACACATACCATAGTACCTTACGGGTGTCAGTACAGTATAAAATAGTATAAAATACTATTTCACGATTTTAGCATTTTAGCATTTAGGATTTTAGAATAAAAATTTATAAAATACATAATACAAACAGTATAAATATTATAGAGTATAATCATACATACATAAAATTAAATTATATTTATTGTATCCATGTACATAGGTCTTGAAGTAGGATTCAAAGACTTCAGATTTACTCCAAAATTATTGCCAGCCACCTGAATTTTCACCAGCTTGTCCCATATTTTCCAGTCACAAAAAAAATGTCACTAGAAGCAACTTGGAAGAATTCAGAAATATAAACCGAGCTTTGTGCCCCAGTTTTACTGTCTACTAGCTGAGTGACCTTGGGTACATTCCTCAGTCTCCCTGATCAGCAATTGCTCTTCTCTTAATCAGGCAGTAGATGGTATCTACCTTATATGCTTGTCAAGAGGACTAAGAGGATGCTTGAGTGCAGAATGGCAGCGTAGCTAAAAAGCAGGTTACTTCATCTCTCTGTGCTTCACTGCCTTTCTTGTAAAATTAGGATAGTGGTAGACTCCATGTCATTCAATTGCTGTGCAAATTAAATGAGATAACGACACATCTAATACCAAATAAATTTTAGTCATTATACGAAAGTGTTATGTGAACTATAAAATGCTAGATAAAAGTGAAATACTACTGTTAAAGTTGAGCTCAATCAAAAGAAGAGGATAGGAACAAAAACTATTCCAAGGTGCTACATATCCATGTGGTGCCTCAAATCTCAAGTTTTCAGATTCAGCACTAGTTTGGAGGTTTCAATACAGTAGCTGGTTCTGCTCCGGTTGTAATGTCATATAGCTCCCTGCTGAAGGTATCTTCCTTTTTGTAGCCTCTCCCCTCATCTTCTCTATTTCTTTCTAAATCACTTCTCAAAGCATAATTCTTTAAGGTTCAGTGTAACTATTTATGTTAGTCCTGTGCATATATAGAAAGAGCAGGTGAGGTAATGACAAGGCTGTCCATCTTAGAAGATGGATGATGTTTATTCTTTAAAGCAGTAACGTTTTTACCTTTAAAATGTTGCATCCTCAAAATGAGTTAGGGCAACACGAGAATAATTTGGAAACTGAAAGGTTGTCTGGGTAGAAGGGATGCAATTACCTACAGAATTTCAAATTACAAAAAGAAGGCTCCATATTTTTTATTTAATTTTATTTTTATTTTTTTTATTTAGATTTTTGTTTGTTTCTGAGCGCTAGAGAATTTGTGCTTTAGTGGGCATTGAAAATTGAGTGTTAGGCTATCTTTAGACTTATTTTTTAAAAATTGTTCAATTTAGGTAAATAATTCATTGGCAGTTGGACATAGTGGCTCACGACTGTAATCCTAGCACTTTGGCAGGCTGAGGCGGGCAGATTGCTTGAGGCCAAGAGTTCGAGTCCAGCCTGGCCAACATGGCGAAACCTCGTCTCTACAAAAAATACAAAAAAAAAAAATTAGCCTGGGGTTGTGGTGAATGCCAATAGTCCCAGCTACCCGGAGGCGCTGAGGTGGGAGAATCATCTGAACCCAGGAAGCTGACGCTGCAGTGAGCCAAGATCATGCCACTGCACTCCAGCCTAGGCATCAGAGTGAGACCCTGGCTCAAATAAATAAATAAATAAATAATAATCCATTGGCTGTTTTATTTTATTTTACCCATTCAAATCATCATTTAAAAAATAAAAGGTTTTTGCTAGAATTCATTTTGTTTCTGTTTATACAATAGTTTGTATCTATAGACAAAACTTAATACCTCGTTTGGTAGAAGAAAATGGGCATAACTAGAACATTAGCATTCCTCAATTCCAGACTTGTTCAGTCAATAGTAAGCAAGAGTGTATGAAGATGCACAGGTATTTAGCTTAAACTTGCATAAAGAAAAAGACTACCCATGCTTTTAAATTACTGACCTTACAATTTTTGAAATACAAGAAGAAAAAAAGACAAAAAAGAAGAGAAGGAGGAGGAGGAGGAGAAGGAAGAAGGAAAAGGTTGTTTCAAAGCATGGAAAGAAGCAAATGAGAGTCAGGTAAAAATTTCAACTTCAGTAATCCTAATATGCACTTCTGTGCCTGTTGCATATTTGGAAGACAATTCCCTTGACTTTCACACTTTATAGTGAAAAGGGCTATTCTGACTTAGCTGTCCTGGAAACACCTGCATCTGTTGTGTAATATTAATGAACTTGAATTTGGAGTGCTAGCACTGTACCTCTCTCTATGAATAATAGGGCACACATAAATGATTAAAACAAGGGAACCAGAAACTCCCTAGGATCAAATTCATTTATCAGCCCACCAAGGTCACTGACCTCGATTACCCAGGGCCTAGCTACTAAAATGATTAATTGATCGATTCTTTCATTTCACTTATTTAATTTGAAGATAACTGAAGTGAAAATATTTTCAATGAATTGACCTGTAAGCAATTGTATTTAGCTTGCTGCATCATTCAAAACACATGTTAGTGGTAGTGAGAAGCATCAATACATGCTATTACAGAGATAAAGGTGAACAAAGAAACCATAGTGAGGCAAGAGAATAGGGTATGGAGGCGGGGAAACTAAGGCCGATTGTGCTGACTTCCTATAACTGAATCAAAAGGAAAACCCCACCTCTACACACTGAAGTAACAAAAGGATCAGAGGCTACTCCCTTTGTGTGGCAGATGATAAATGGAAAGTACCTCTGATTGGCCCCCTCGCATAACCAATCAGACTGGTTGTGGGCCTAGTCTTCATTGGCGTAAGAGTGTAACTTTGTTGCCTTCTGCAACCAGTCAGACTGGTTGTGGGCCACTCCTTCATTCACATGGGGTGTAACCAAGTAACCGATGGGGAAATTCTAGAGGGTATTTTTAAACCCCAGAAAATTCTGTAACAAGCCCTCATGAGCTGCTTGCTTCTGTGGCTCCCTCTCTGTGGAATGTACTTTTGTTTCAATAAATCTGTGCTTTTGTTGCTTCATTCTTTCATTTCTTTGTGCGTTTTGTCCAATTATTTGTTCAAAATGTCAAGAGTCTTGAAGACTTGTAGTCAAGACCCTCCATCAGTAATAATAGCTTTTCTTATACATCTTTCTGTTACTTAACTTGTTATCCCTAGTTTAACACTCTCTTTATAATTCTCCATACTATTCTAACCTCAACAGGTGTACAGATAAATGAATTGAGAGAATATACTGGCAGATATAGAGATTAAATTGGATTTCTATAAAGAAAATATTTAAGAAATTTTAAAAATGAGTTTATATTTACAGTCATTGTGGGGTGGAGGATGGGGGTAGTGAACTTGAGCAGATGGTCGTTTTGTTTTTGTGTATAGCTGACAACTTTCATCAGATATTGGTATGGCAATGATAAGCCTGGAATTCTGTTTAGAGTAACTGTAAAAAACCTGCAGTGATCAGCAAAGTCATAAAATTAGGAGCATGTAGGCTTATGGTTAAGGAGAAGACATGATTAAGATGAGCTTTAGAGAAGAGGCAATGAAGAAGAAGCAAATTTACTTAATTTTTTGAATTTCATAAATTAATAAATTGATAAATAAACAAATAAAAAAGATGTCCTTCACTTTAGTCAACCAGTATGCTCAAAAGGACTTTCAAAATCAATTTTCTTTTTGACATTTGAGACATTCCTATTTCATGGAAAAACCCTGAATTATCATCCCATATATTCAAATATTTTTTAACAAGTTGGGTTTTATTTTGGGTTTTCTTCAAGTGAGGAGCCCCTAATACAAGTTATATTTTACATTATAAGTGTTTGTATATTCTAGTTTAATTTGCAGTGAACATTTGCCCTAAATGAGAACATAAAATTTATACTAAATGTAGCATTAAAAACAGTTGTTTGCATTTTATGTCACAGCCCATCCTTGACAAAGACATCTGCATGAAAAGCAGAAATTTGGATATCAATACCAGTAACCAGCTATAAAGTTCTGTAAGTCAGTTCCTTTTGTGAATTCTCTGATTTATTTATTTATTTATTTATTTATTTTGGGACAGAGTCTCACTCTGTAGCCCAGGCTGGAGTGCAGTGGGGCAATCTCAGCTCATTGCAACCTCTGCCTCCTGGGTTCAAGTGATTCTGCTGCCTCAGCCTCCCGAGTAGCTGGGATTACAGGGGCACACCACCATGCCTGGCTAATTTTTGTATTTTTTAGTAGAGACAGGGTTTCCCCATGTTGGTCAGGCTGGTCTCAAACTCCTGACTTCAGGTGATCCACCCGCCTCGGCCTCCCAAAATGTTGGGATTACAGGCATGAGCCACCGTGCCCAGCCCCCTCATTTATATTAGAAAATTGTATCATAGGTTGGGCGTGGTGGCTCACACCTGTAATCCCAGCACTTTGGGAGGCCAAGATGGGTGGATCACAAGGTCAAGAGATCAAGACCATCTTGGCCAACACGGTGAAACCGCCTCTCTACTAAAAATATAAAAATTAGCTGGGCATGGTGGCACGTGCCTGTAATCTCAGCTATTCAGGAGGCTGAGGCAGGAGAATCATTTGAACCTGGGAGGCAGAGGTTGCAGTGAGCCAGGATTATGCCACTGCACTCCAGCCTGGCAACAGAGTGAGACTCTGTCTCAAAAAAAAAAAAGAAAGAAAGAAGGAAAGAAAATTATATCACAAATAGGAATCTTTACTGAAAACATTTAAGGTCTCTTCTATTAATTTAAATAGTAACTCAGTAAAATATTTCTATAGGGTCTTTAAAATAGTTTACAAACTTTATTTACTTTTTAAATTGAGTTTTTATTGTACCAGAAAGGTGTTATATTATTGAAAGTAATTGAACTGGAGAGAATTAAATTATTTCACTAGCATAACAGAGTCTTAAAAGCTTCTTCTAACTACTTGATTTAACTGGCATTGATTAGCTCGAAGGAGCAATCTAAAATTATTATTAAAGACTGCATCATTTGTCAAACTCTATTACCTAGGATGCTAAGTGATCAAAATTAATCCTCCCAGGCTTTACTTTTATAAAATAAAATTGAATTTATTTCCATTTTCTCAGTGAAATTGAAATAATTGTGCCAAATAGAATGCAAAATTAATTCAAAACCTCAAGTAAAATGTTTCATGGAAGGTGTGAAGGAAATAAAATGGTAAAAATACAATAGAAAAGCAAAAAGATATTATTATATTTGGGTTGTTCTCTCACAAATACAGTATTATTGTTGTTGCTGTTATTTGCTGCCACTAATTTTTATCTAAACCTACTAAAGAGCATTTACTATCATGCAACAATGAAAATAATGAAAATGTAACCAAATCACAACCAAGAAGCCCAAGTTCACCAACCAGCTGCATGACTTTGACAAGCACCTTACCACTCTGGGTCTGTTTCTTCCCCTCGCTTCCTTTCTAAAATTCTAAGTTTCCTACTTAAATATCCTGTGACACTGAACTCAGACGTCCAAGCAGAAGAGTCAATGCCTTAAATGACTCAGCAACTTGCATGCAGGAAAGATGCTGAGTGACAAGATTCAGCAACTCTTTTCACTTCTGTTTCGTAAAATGAAAACTTCATTATTTTTTTCTCCAACAAGAGCTTCATAAGAAATCAGAATATTAACAAATGTTAATTCTTGTTCTGAGTCTTTTCTGGCAAAAAAAAAAAAAAGAAAAAAGAAAAAAGTTAATTTAATAGGATTGTTAGGGGAAAGTGTTCCATATTTATAAGAAACTTATCACCATTTCTATTTTAACACCAGAGCAATGGATTTGTTATCTAGTCACAAACACTAAAAATTACATCGTTTGCAACAATTTAACCCTTTGATTTTAAAATATTTTGTTAATTAAAACATATGCAAAGGGGCATATAGTTTTTCAAAATTACTTCGGGGAGCGTACCAGAAAAAAAAATTGAAGACTGCTGTTTCGAAGAGTCTTGTTCAGTGCTTTATTCCTAATGCCAAGCATAATGCCAGGTACATGGTAAGCCCTTAATGAATGTATTAAAATAAAACTAGTAGAGTTTCTGATGTGTCTGAATGACTTGAGAGATGTTAACAATGACAGACAGTTCGCGGTTGAATTAATAATTAGTATATCACATAGTCAGGTACAGTGGTATGCACCTGTGGTTTCTGTTACTTGGGAGGCTGAGGTGGGAGGATCCCTTGAGTCCAGGAATTCAAGGCAAGTTGGGCAACATAGTGAAAGCCTCATCTCTAAATTAAAAATAAGAATGAGTCTATAGAGTAGAAAATTAAGCACATAAAAAAATAAGACATTTACTTATGAAGGAACAGAAAGTAGTGTAGGCACATAAAAGTAGTCATACTCAACAAATTATATAATTTTCAAAAAATAAGAATATGCATGGTATATTGTAAAAGTGTTGAGAAAAATACAATAATAAGGCATTTTAGGATATAATGAAAATATGGTTAATTTAGATTTTGTAGGGTATGATTCCAAAAAATGCTTCTCCTTCAAGTAGTTACACCTGTGGATACAATGTCCATCACCATAACTTCGACTCCTGAGCAAAATGAGAGAGATCGTAAGTGGAATCCCTAGTAGGTGTATCAATCAGGGCCCCAACAGGAAGCAAGTGGCATACTCCAGGAAGGTTGAGTAAAGGGACTGTTGATACGATATAGGCAGATATGGGAAAACCGCAAAGAAGAGGGACATGCTGGGGCTAGTCACAGCAGATGTTACAACCCTGAGGTTTAAAGGAGCAAGAGGAGAGAGTGTGGAAAGGGTCACCTTGAGAGGAGTTACGATCTTTGCTTGAGATCATGCAGCCAGCCCAAGCCAACTCTGTAGGCAGGAAGCAGGGGAATGTGGGACTGGACCTTACTGTGTTCTTCCTTCTGACCTCCTGCAGGGGCTCCCCATTGGACAAAACCAACCAGAAACCAGAGGGCAAGTGAGCCTGTCAAAGTAAGTACACAAGTCTGCCTCCAAGGCAGGCAACTTTGGTCCAGAAAGCAGCATAGAGGCAAGAGCGGGAGGGTGGAAATGCAAGCTATTTGGCACCATGAACATGGCACGTACTAGTCCATATAATGTCTTTTATCCCACTTGTTTTTTTTTTACTGTTAATTATCACATTAAAAAAAAAAATACCTTGGCCTGGCATAGTGGCTCATGCCTGTAATACCAGCATTTTATTTTGCAGGGCCAAGGGAGGAGGACTGCTTGAAGCCAGGAGTTTGAGACCATCCTGGCCAACATAGTGAGACTTTCCATCATCATGGAAAATTGTCCACTTTAATTTGCTTCAGATATAATGAAGCCTAATAATAATAATAATAAGTCAAACTTCCTCAAAAACATTGCAATGAAGCATGCTTTGGGCACATTCTGATCAGATTTGGAAATAAAGAAAAATACTTATAAAGATAATTAATTCATTGCCTTTTGAATGTGACTACCGGCAGAGAAGACAACATAGCATAAAGGAGCATGGACAAGAGAAGCTTTTGAAATGCATTTGAAGGACTTGAATTAAATATCATTTGGGAAGGAAAAGAAGATTTGGTTTTGCAATTGGATTGAATGGATGGAAGAAATCCTCATCATATGAAATAGGTAATGCTACCAACATTACCTGCAATAGGATAGCTTCACTACTTCCTGATCCTGAAACACAACAGAAATCTGATCCTAGCTTTGTAAATATAAGATCTTTACCACAAGTAGGTTACCATTCATAGACACCACTCAACACTCAGTGCCAGGCACCATTCTAGGAGCCATTGATACCATAACCAATAAGATAGACACTGTCAAAGCCCTGGTATAAGCTTTGTTCAGACAAATCCTATGCAGAAATTCACTATATTCACATAAAAGATAGAAAGTGAATAATGATAGGCTGGGCATGGTGGCTCATGCCTGTAATCCCAGCACTTTGGGAGGCCAAGGTGGGCAGATCACCTGAGGTCAGGAGTTTCAGACCCGCCTGACCAACGTGGAAAAACCCTGTCTCTACTAAAAATACAAAATTAGCTGGGCATGGTGGCGCATGCCTGTAATCCCAGTTACGCGGGAGGCTGAGGCAGGAGGATTGCTTGAACCCGGGAGACAGAGGTTGCGGTGAGCCGAGATTGCACCATCGCATTCCAGCATGGGCAACAAGACCGAAAGTCTGTGGAAGGAAGGAAGGAAGGA
Source organism: Macaca thibetana thibetana (assembly GCF_024542745.1). Classification (NCBI taxonomy): domain Eukaryota; kingdom Metazoa; phylum Chordata; class Mammalia; order Primates; family Cercopithecidae; genus Macaca; species Macaca thibetana. The sequence continues at coordinate 130,926,627 of NC_065581.1, forward strand.
AGGAAGGAAGGAAGGAAGGAAGGAAGGAAGGAAGGAAGGAAGGAAGGAAGGAAGGAAGGAAGGAAAAGAAAGGAAGAAAGGAAGAAAGAAAGAGAATAATGATAAAAGTCGAGCTAGTGCTGCTATGGTTTAATTAGTTTCATGGAGCCTGGAGCCCTCCTGGCTTCCCCATTCCTTCTGCCCTTTGGACCTAGTACAGCAGTATGAAATCACTGAGATGAGCTTCCCATGATATATCCTCCTCAGGGTTACGGAATCTCAGTGTCTCCTGGAAGGACTAGGCTCAAATAATCTCAGAAAAATGTTTGCCTATAATTCTCATTTAAAGCTTTTAGAGAATTATTTATGTCACTAAGCTTTGGAATACTTTAGCTTTATCATTCATCCATTCAATCATTGAGTGCCTTCTATATGTAAACACTAAGAACGCAGTGGTGAAAAAGACAAGAGTCCCTGCCCTTTTGTAATGACCATGCTGGCCGGGAATATAGACTTTAGACATGTAATAGCACAATTAGTTATTTAATTGCTGTTGTGATGAGTGCTAGGAAGAGAAAGTACAGGATTTTTTGCCGGTGGGGCTGTGAAAACTTTCCTGAGGAGATGGCATTTGTGCTTTACTGGTTGATTAGTAGAAATTAATTAGTCCAGAGATTGCGAACTCAAATTCCTTTAAGAGATCAGGCAGGTAACAAAAATGTGTGCATCTGGCAGGGGTAAGACAACAAGAAATATGAGAACAAAAGGCCCACTGGAGGGAGTCTACTGGCTTTAAGGCATTCAAATTCAAACTTCAGTCATCTCTTGGCTGGCCAAACAAAAGAAGTGTGCAGCCAAAGACAGCAGAAGGGCTGGCAGTCTGCTGCGATGATTCAGGTAGGAGGACAGCAGGAGCAATGGCCCTGAGGCAGGAAGAAGACCATCTGTTTTGATGAATTAAGAGAGCAACTGCAGGTGAAGTTCTGGAGCCCTCAGGAGAGAGTGGCTTCCACAGGCAGGTGAGGGGAGAGGAGCCATGTCACTCAAGGCCTCCAGGGCAGGTAAGAACTTTAGTCTTTATCTCAAGTCCCCTTGGATGCACTGAAGGGTTTTAAGCGAAAAAGTGAATTAATTAGGCTGGCATTTTTGAAAGCTCGCTGAGCAGCAATGTTGGAAAAGTTGGAAGCAAATAAATCGATTAGGAAGTTGTGATGGCTCCTCCTCTCTTCTTCAGTTTTTCACCTACATTATCTACATAACTGTGTTTGTCTTGATGCAGTCTCAACCCTGTATTTCTCATTCCAGAAAACCAAGCTGAATATTTTCCTCTTAGTTCCTGACTCTAAGGAAGGAAGTAGAGTCCGGAGGTCTGTGGCCTGCAATGAAAAGAAGTGAAATGCAAACTCAGTACCCCATACACAGAACCTTCTATCTCCTGGCTACTATTAAGTGCTGCAGTGTTAGCGATGATCATGTAAATCGTAAGTATTATGGGAGCACCGAGAATAGTTCCCAACCTGCTGGAGGTGGGAAGTCAGGTAAGGCTTCACCTACAAACCTAAAAACTTGTGGACTTTATCATTTGGTTTAGCATTTTAAAAACCAATTCCTGCTTTGAATAATTCTTAATTAGCTGTGTGTGGTGGCGTGTGAGTTTGTAGACCCAGCTATTCAGGAGGCAGAGGCAGAAGAGTCACTTGAGCCCGGGAGGTGGAGGTTGCAGTGAGCCAAGATCGGGCCACTGCACTTCAGCCTGGGTAACAGAGTGAGACTCCATCTAAAAAAACAAGTAAAATAAAATATTCTTATTGTTTAGAGATTATCTTGTTTAGACTTTTATCAATTAACATAAATGTATACAATTATATTACTTGTGTGTATAAAAAACTTACATGGTTAGCATGTCCACTCTCCTGGGAGCATCATACTTGTTTCTTCAAGAACTAAAGAAAGGGGAAGTGCTGCCCCAGAGGCTGACTGTGAGTCAGCAAGTCTCCCTGATGGTTACATAAACATGAAACTTGAAGTTAGGAAAAAATTGAGTAAGCTAGACACATTTGCTTCTCCTTTTAAAAATGGAAATGGCAAGCTCTTGCCACTTTCATATGCAGCCGGACATGGTGCATTTGTGTTTCTGAGGTTATTGTACAAGACGAAATGGGTGAGTGATTTGAAGTTAAAATTAGCTTATTTTTTGTCAACTTATTTATTCATTGGTATATTTAGGCTCAAAATGAATTTCTTCCCTTTTTTTGTCTCCCTATGACTTTGTATAAAACAGGTTCATATGACATTAATCCTACAAATAAACCATTTGGATTAGAAGTCATTTCCTTCATGAAAATTACCTTCCTTGACATAGTAATCATTATTTTTTATGGCGTCTCTAAATCTAGATTCAAAATTCTCTAGCCTGGAAATAGGATTTCATTTTAGAGCTATTTTGTCCTTGATTATTGACACAGAATCTTGTGGGGTTGAGCAAGGCAGAGGCTGTGTGCTGCAATCTCTGTTGAGGAGGGAGACTCCCAGTGCTCTGCATAGTGAACTGGTCACATAGAAGTTTCTTTAGCACAGGAATGTGCATCCATGTTCCCCTGAAGAGCAAAGTACAGTGGTAGAATGGTGGATCAGTCCAGAAGTCCGTCAAAAAAGATAGGTACCGTCATGCTGACTGATTCTTTTTCACAATGTTGCTGTGATGCCTCAGACACAAGCCCAAGCATCTACCAAGCTGCTTCTTCCCTCCAAGTGACAAAAAGAAAAGAAAATGACAGTTATCATCAGCCCACTTTTTACCCTGATCTATGCGGTCCTTAGCAACCAGAGTATCTACACTGAGGCACGTTGCAGTGGTTGTCATAACTTTGAAGAAAACAAATCTTCAAAGATCTTTTTTATCTTTTCCAGGAAGATGTGTCAATCCTTTGATGGTAAAAAAGCATTAAAATCCAAAATTGAGAGGCAAAATATATCATATCCCACTAAAAACTCCTTGAGCCAGATAACTGCCAGCATGTACAGTTAGAAGGGTAATAATAGCTAGCGACTGCTGTGTGGAATGTGTTAAGACTTCTAAATATATTATTTCATTTAATTTTTGCAACTATAAATAGTAAAAAATAAGGGGACTGATGTTAAACATGTTAGTTTTGCCTGCACTGAAAGCTTAAAAGAATTTATAATGAGATATGGGACTTAGTAAAGTATCTATCGTATAAAAAGCATTCGATGTATTCATTTATTCAGAAAAGTATTTGTAAATGAATATCTTAAAGGTGTCCTTCAACTGACATTTCTTCTGATATGGCTAGTGAATTGCCTCTAAAGCAAAAAGTAATTGTAGAGAAGTACTAAGTAAGATAAGAGTTCTCCTTCCTAGCTCTTGCAAGCCTATACATTGAATTTGACAAACACATTGTTCCAAAAGTAAGCCACGGGAACTGGGCATCATGGCATGTGCCTATAATCTCAGCTACTCAGGAGGCTAAGGTGGAACGATCCCTTGAGCCCAGGAGTTCGAGGCTGCAGTGAGCCATGATCATGCCACTGCACTCCAGCCTGAGTGAAAGAACAAGACCCTGTCTCTAAAACAAAACAAAACAAAACAAAATAAAACAAAACAAAATAAAACAAAAGTAAGCCATGGGAGACAGATGTGGTAGAATAGGAAAAATTGAAATACTACCTTTGAAGCCTACACTTACCTTCTACTCATGAGTCCAAGCAAGCAGCTGGGCATTTGGGTACAGGAGAGAGGGACAAGAATACTTCCCGCTATAAGAACAAAATGGAATGTTAGAGTCATAGTCCAGTGGGCAGAGCTTCAGGCACTCAGACAGTGGATGTGGGTGTACGGCCTTTCAGAATGTGGCTCACGGCAGCCAGGTGTTAGCGGCTCACCACAGGCACAGCAGGTCTAACCTAGGGAAGGCCAAGGCTGTCAAGGTATTCCCTGCCCTAAAAAGACTTCCCTCAATGTTTCTCTGAACTTAGGCATCTAAACTGGTAAAGTTCAGACTCCTTAGCTTGACACTGCAGTACTCTTGGGATCTTGTTAAAATGGTGTTGTGAGTTGAATAGTGTGCCCCCAAATGTCATGCCTACCCGGAACCTTAGAATGTAACCTTATTTGGAAAACAGGTTTTTGCAGATGTAATTAGTTAAGATGATGTCATCCTGGTTTAGGGTGGGCCCTACGTTCGATTTCACTGGCGTCCTTAGAAAAAGAAGAAAGGACACACCGAGGTACACAGTTGTACAGGGAGGAAGGCCCTGCAAAGACAAAGGTGAAGACTGAAGTGATGTAGCCACGAGCCAAGGAGTGCCAAGGATTGTCGGGAGCCACCAAAAGCTGTTGGAGGAGATCAGGGTAGATTCCTCTCTAGAGCCCTCACAGGGAGCAAGGCCCTGACCAACGCCTTGATACCAGGCTTTCAGCCTTCCAGCACCGTAATAGAATACATTTCTGTTATTTTCAGCCACTTTGTTAAAACAGCCCTAGGGAACTAATACAACTGGTGAAATTCAAACTGGTGTCACTCCTGAGTGACACCAAAGAACTCTCAGGATCTCGCTCTAGAACTTACTTCTCACAGCTCCACATCACAGCTAAACAGCCTTTTTAAGGATCCAGATTCCGTATCTTGTCAATCGGTTAAAAAAAATTCGTTAAAAAAAGGTCCAGAAAATGCTCAGCGCTTTCCCACGGGCACTATCCCACCATCTGGAGTGCCCCATCTCCACTCACCCATCACTACATGTCCAAAGCTCCCTCCTTCTGAGCCCGGTGCAGAAGGCATCCCACAGGACATGATCTGATCCCCCAAATCAGACATCATCTTACTGTCTTCAGAAACCTCGCAGCACTATCTTTGTATTTCACATTGCCAATTTCTACTTTGAATCAGTCATGTGTGTCTGTAGCTTAATCTGGGAGAGTGATCAGATCTTATACATTTTTATATTGACCACAATACCAGGGATCAGTGCCTTAAATGAAGTTGTTACCTAGTACATGCTATTGCGGTGATCAATGTCTATTTCGCTGTTTGCCTGTTCCTTGAGAATGAATAAGTAACCATAATCTAATTGTTTACATATATATATATCAGTTTATTAGGGAAGAATGGCAAAAGTGGAGAAGGCAGACTTTTATACTACAAAATCTAAATGGAAATACACACAGACACAAAGACACACACACACACACACACACACACACCCCAAATACACAGTACATGTGTTTAAATTGATATAAAATATGTCCCTAAATAATATGGCTCTTACTAAAAGGTAACAATACATCGATTTATTATTAACGACAGTACTGCTTTTTTGAAAATCTCAAAGGAATGAGAGGAACGAGGTGAATAGAAGGTCTGAAGACAGTAATTTCAGACTCCCACTAGAGTGGGCGTGCTGAGAGGCAAGGCAGCCTGATTCCCTCCTGCAGTGGAAACGTATCCATATTACCCTATCATGAAATTCATTGCGGCATGGCTTCAATCACTCCTGCTCTACTGAGAGCAGTGGAGTGAGAGATCACCAGGAGCCTGCTGCCTACCTCACCCCTGTCCTGGGGCCTCCACGGGAGCCACAGAGGTACTACCTCCCTCTCTCCCATGGGCATTTCCTTGCTGGCACAGTCTGCCCTGCCACACTTCTACTTTCTTGCTTTTCTTTTTTTTCCTTTTTTTTTTTTTGAGATGGAGTCTCGTTCTGTCACCCAGGCTGGAGGTCAGTGGCGTGATCTCAGCTCACTGCAACCTCTGCCTCCCGGGTTCAAGCAATTCTCCTGCCTCAGCCTCCCAAGTAGCTGGGACTACAGGTGCACGCCACCACACTCGGCTAATTTTTTTTGTATTTTAGTAGAGAAAAGGTTTCACCATGTTGCCCAGGCTGGTCTTGAACTCCTGAGCTCAGGCAATCCACCCGCCTCTGCCTCCCAAAGTGCTGGGATTACAGGCGTGAGCCACCACACCCGGCCTGCACTTGTTTTCAATGGAGAGAAACATCAAGGCAAAGGGACATTCAGATATAAGTCAGGAGAAACTCACTGCATCATCAGCCCAGCTAATCGTCATGTCTAACTAGTAGGCTCAATTTACCTGGTTTCTGTGATTCAAATAAAGTTCCCTTTATGATTGTGCAAGATGGATTTTCATTCTGGAAATGACAATTTAGTTGTTGCGGGATGTGTTGTCAAAGTCCACCAGCTTTTGCCCTTGGGAGTGTTGGATGCCCTTGAGAAGCTATGTCCTATAGCACAGGTAATGAAGGCTCCTGTAGTTACTCAGAAAACAGAGCAAACCCTGCTGCTAGGGAGATGACTAGGGCAGCGTGAGAGCTTTAAAAGCCCCCTCAGGTCCTCTTATTCTACGACTCAACCAACCAATGAAAAAGATTGCCTTCGGAGGGACCTGGGTTAGTTGACCCTGGCTGACGCATAAGCTCGTTTTTACCCTGGCTGATATAGAAGGCTCTGAAGGAGAAACGAACAGACCTTCATTGCTTCGTACAAGGAAAATTTTGCCTATTGCCTAAAGGCCAGAAAGTCAAAGCATACATGGGAACACAGATAATTTAAATGAGATAATCTAAAGTATAAGTCTAATTAAATTAAATAAACCCAATCCCACGCACTTTCATTCTAAAACTCTGTATCCATTAAATCCAATTACTTCCCCCTGTGGCTTTGGCTTTAAATGGATGTTAGCAATGATCACATTGGATTCCTGCTCTCTGCCAACCTCCAACAGCTTTTATGGCAAAGGTGCAGTTATTAAGTGATTGCAGCTGCCAAATGCAAGTGCCCCGGTTCCACAGGACAAGGTAGAGGGGCAGGCTATAGATAAGGACACCACCTAAATGAATGCCTTTTAAAATAGAGTGCCTTTGTTCTTTTTGCACTCTTATTCCCCTTGTCCCTCACCCTCCAGAAAAGATATATTCCTTGAGCTCTCCAAGAAGATCACAACTTTCTCTCATAAATTATTTACATTTATCCTCCACCAACATCAGAATCTAGCAATCGAATTCACACACTCATTAGGTGAAATTGAAGAGAGAGAGAGCAGTTATTAGGCAGAAAGTTCTCACTACAGCTCTCCTCGCAGCTGAAGGTGTTCAATGAACTTGCCCTCCATCAAATGGAACCTGGTAGAATCATTATCCGAGGCACTCACTGCCCACAAAAGCCAAACCAGTCTCACCCTTGTCTGCTCTCGCTCTCATGAAAGTTATTAGCTTAGCCGGGTGTGGTGGCAGGTGCCTGTAATCCCAGCTACTCTGGAGGCTGAGGTAGGATAATTGCTTGAACCCAGGAGGCAGAGGTTGCAGTGAGCCGAGACTGCCCCACTGCACTCCAGCCTGGACAACAGAGTGAGACTCTGTCTCAAAAACAAACAAACAAAAAAAAAAAATGAGAGAGAGAGAGAGAGAGAGTTATTAGTTTTATCAAGTTATTAGCTTTATTTTATTAAAGGATTTAAACATATGTGGCAAGACAGAGGTTTCATAACTTCAACTGGTTCTGTGGGCATAGATTTGCTGCAGAGTGAAGTCCCCCAAATCAATTAAATGTAACCCAACTGCAAAGATATCACAGCTGATATTGTTACACTTGTTGGATTTCATGGAGGCTAAATCCTGTAAAGTTCTTTGAGGTTAGAAATTTTATGAACAAATTGCTTTCTCTAAACAATTTTACTGACTGAATTTCCTGTTGAATTCTGCTAGTGAACAATATGAATACATAAATTTGGGGGCTGGGTACGGTGGTCGATGCCTGTAATCCCAGCACTTTGGAAGGCCAAGGTGGTCAGGAGTTCGAGACCACCCTGGGCAACATGGAGAAACCCCATCTCTACTAAAAATGCAAAAATTAGCCAGGCATGGTGATGGGCACCTGTATTCCCAGCTACTCAGGAGGCTGAGGCAGGAGAATCACTTGAACCTGGGAGGTGTAAATCACAGTGAGCCAAGATCACACCACTGCACTCCAGGCTGGGCAACAGAGCTAGACTTTGTCTCAAAAAAAAAAAAAAAAAGTGTGTGTGTGGGGATTGTTATTACTGTGTCACCATAGTGTGATGGAAAAATCTGGAATTTTACTCAAGTCACCTAAGTTGTGGAATATAGTCAAATCTCCCAAAAATCTCAAGACAAGAATAATGCCTGCACAAGCTATTCACCTAATAGGATACTGTCAAATCAAATAGTTTTGTTTATTGATGGTGGTGGATGGTTTTGATAGAATTGGCCTTAATAAGTCTTACATCATAAAGCAAGCGGTGGTTCTCACCTTTGGCTACACTTTGAATCACCTGGGAGATTTGAAAAATATGATGCTCTCGCCCCACCCCAGACTGATTAATTTGAACTCTCTCTAGGGGTGGGGTCTGGGGGTTGGAATTTCTCAAAGGTCCCAAGATGACTATAATATTCAGCCTGAGTTAAAAACTACCAGTCTGTAGCCTGAAATGCAAATTTAAGAGGGGTTATATGTGAAAAACAGGAAAAAAAGCATAATTAACTGAACTGACCTCTATCTTAGGTACTTCAAATAAATTCCTAGATATCCAAGTCCCCAAATCAATATTTTTGGGAACAAAAAGAGAGCAAATGCATGTTATTTGTCCAGACTACGCGGTGGCAGAGTAAACTCTTTATAGAGCTAAGTGAGGCCTTCTATTTCAAGAAGACAATAGGCATTCCTTTATTCAGTTTCCTCCTTCCAATGTTTGTTAGAGCTCAATTGATCAGTGGGAATTAGCAGACTCTGGTGAAGTGGTTAAGACCATCCCTTGACTTGAGATGGCTCCACTTGGAGAAGCTCCACCATTTTGGGCAAGGTCATAGTTACAAATGAGGGCTTCATCTGCTTCCAAGAAAGGGTTAAATAGCATCCACAGGATTTAGCTGAGGAGTTGCTGTTATTTCATATTTTAAGAGAACTCCTTTTCAAATTAATCTTATTAATCACTACAGTTATAAAAGTTGATTTTGAGAAACGATAAGACAACTAAAAGTTTAAGTAACATTATTGATGTATGTGTAACATCTCATTGTAATAGTATAGTCAGCCCTCCTTATCCAGAAGTTTGGCATCCAAAGATTCAACCAACGACGGATCAAAATTATTTTAAAATCAATAACAACAACAATAAAAAGTAACAATACAACAAAAAATACAAATAAAAAATATGAAAACTATTTTCATAGCACTTACATTATATTAGGTATAATCTAGAGACTATTTAAAGTGTATGGGAGGGTGGTGTATGTATATGCAAAAACTATGTCATTTTATACAAGGGACTTGAGTATCTGCAGATTTTGGTTTGGGAGGGGGCCATAGAACCAATTTCCTCACTGATACTAAGGGACTACTGTATTTTCTTGAGCAACTCCAACTTTACTGTATGGCACTCTCAGATAGAGAATAGTCCCTATTCAGGCCCAAACTCCAAAAGGCATTGACTATCTAACTCTAGGGTGCATCAGAATCACCTGTGGAATTTGAAGCTGCATTTTAGAGGCGTACCCCAGGTATCCTTGATGGAGTAGACAGTCCTCAGATTCCTCTTTTAGAAACCCATAAAGGAACTTTGGGCATTTTGAGCACAAGGGCAATGACTATAATATCAGTTACCTCTGTAAATGATCTCCTAAAAATGAATAGAATTATTTGTCAGGAATGTATTATTAATATTAATAACATGGTCAGGTGCAGTGGCTCACACCTGTAATCCCAGCACTTTGGGAGGCCAAGGTGGGTAGATCACCTGAGGTCAGGAGTTTGAGACCAGCCTGACCAACTTGGTGAAACCCCATCTATACTAAAATAGTAATAACAATAATAATAATGTTTCTGAGGTATCATAGCCCAGTTTAGGAAAACCATCATCTTCAACCAAGGAATGCCTACAAGGCCCTTCCTTCATTACTATAAGTTCCTTTCTGTGTTGTCCATCTCCCCATCAATCCCCCAATCAATCGTTCCATGTCTGCCTCCTTTGGCTATTGGATAAGAAATTTTAACAATATGCGGTATCATTAGAGTTTTCCTTTAACTGTTTCATTAACTCATATATAAGTCACAAACATATTGTTAGACATTTTATAATTTGCATTCAAAAATCCATGTCTACATATATAGTCGTTTTATGGAGTTTTGTTTTGTTTTTTTTTAATTATTATCATGGTTGCCTTGAATTGTTGCTTTTGTGGAGCCAAGTAGAGTGTACTTTCTGATGGCTTGAACATACGGACACTAATACAAATGTTTGTGCATTGATTGCTTGTCAAGTTAGAGATTTGACTAAATATTTCATCTGATATCTGAAGGGACTCTATAGACCAGGAACTGCAGAAGTTCAGCACCTGATTGTAGAAAAGATCAGGAGGTGAAGAAAAGTTCATGGTGATAAAGAAAGAAGTTACTTGTGAAGTTGAGAGACCTAAACAGGATGCTAAGGGTGCTCCAGAAACCAAAAAGGCTGTTTTTCCTAACGAAGAGGGAATAAAACGGGGTCCATGAAAGCCACTCGGGGTCACTAGCAGGACAGGAGGAAGCCTATTTCCCTCAGCACATCCCTGACAAGTGGATCTGAGGGAAATAGGTTTGGAAGACTAAGAAATAAAGAAAGAGTTGAGCTACAGATAGAGATAGAGATGTGAGGGAAAGGGAGAGAGAGAGAAGGATAGTTGGTAGATAAAATAAAGATTCTAGAGCGAGACAGCTAAACCGATTACATTTTACTCTGGACACTAACAGTCATATGATGCAGGAACTTAAAATAAGGCATGAAAAGCTTAAGCAATTTGCCCAAGGTCCTACTAAACTGCAATTCTAATAAGCCAGGCAATCTGACTCCCAAGATTACTTGCTTAGCCACTATGCTTTAGGACTGAGGAAAAGATAGCTCGCAGAGCAGGAATACACTATTATATGACATATTATGGTACTCCTGCTATCAAACTTATCATCATACCAGGCCACAGATAAATGGAGAGGATTTAGAAATAGTGATAGGCTAGTTCTTAAAAAATGTACAGATTGGTAGGATCTAGTAGCCATTAATTAAACAAACAAAATAAAACAAAACAAAAAGCTTTCTTCCTGCGTCCCAATAATTTTAAATAAGGGAACAGGCCAAGACGGTGGCTCATACCTGTAGTGCCAACACTTTGGGAGGCTGAGGTGGGTGGATTGCTTGAGTTCAGGAGTTGGAGACCAGCCTGGGCAACATGGCAAAACCTTGTTTCTACAAAAAAAATAAAAAAAAAAAAAAAAAAAAAAAAAAGTAGCTGGGCATGGTGGTCTATACCTGCAAGATTGCCAAATAAGGGAACAGATATCAAACCATGAAGTGATGATGCTTTGTTTACCCAGACATCATCAAGACAGTTAAAACTGGACAGTTAAACATTTATCATATTCTATGACAAATGAATACTAACAGATCATGTTTGTTTATTCTAAATCAGTAAACCATGGAGCTGATTTACGTGACTTTTTTTCTTGACATTTTATTATAGAAATTTTCAAATATACAGCAAGTCTAAAATAATTTTTCATCAAACCTCTGGTATACTCAGCACCTAGGTTTCCAATGCTGATTTATCCAGCACAGACCTTGGGAACAGCATGATTGATCCTCAGCTTCATCTCTGAGTCATCTCACCGTGCCCAGCGTGATGCTTGTTATTAGTTGAGTCATTTGGATGGATGCTGACAATTTACTATGCCTTAGGCAGACAGGTAAGTGATGAGCAACTGATCAAGTACAGAATCCAAAGAAGCAAAACAAAGAATCCTTTGAATGCTGGGCATGTTATTACTAGTAAGCTCTCTATGCATACTTATGATCAACAATCACCTGGTGGTACAAGTTTTGAAAAGAGGTCAAGGTTATAACATTTGCACATCAGGCTAAGATTTCTTAGAACTCTTTTTCTCTCTTACTTTCACTCTTCTCTTGCTTTTAGGTCACACTGGGGAATGGAATGGAATGGAATGGAACTCACATGTTGGATAAAGGGATATTAGCTTACACATGTACTGGCCAAGTAATCCCGGTGCACTTGAACTTTTATTCCAATAATACTGTATTAGTCCATTCTGACACTGCTATAAAAAAATGTCTGAGACTGGGTAATTTATAAAGAAAAGAGGTTTAATTGGCTCATGTTTCCACAGGCTGTACAGGAAGCATGGCAGCATCTTCTTGGCTTCTGGGGAGGCCTCAGGAAACTTACAATCATGGTGGAAAGTAAACGGAGAGCCAGCACTTCATATGGCTGGAGCAAAAGGAAGAGAGAGCAGAGGGGAGGTGCCACATGCTCTTAAACAACCAGAAGAACAGCATCAAAAGAAGAAATCTGCTCCCACAATTCAATCATCTCCCACCAAGCCCCACCTCCAACACTGGGGATTACAATTTGACATGAGATTTGGGTGGGGACACAGATCCAAACCATATCAAATATTCCCTGCTTGCAGCAGCCATTTGAACATAGAGGCCATATTTATAGACATCTCAACCTCCTCTTTGGAGGTTGACATGATCAACCTCACTGAGATACTTGATATATTGCCAGGATGACACACACTATTGACCACAGTTCTGAGAGCCATTTCCTGTCATTCAGTGTGATTATTGGCTAGGTGTAGATAAGGATTGTTATAAGTTGAATTGTGCCCCCCTCACCAAAAATATGTGTTCAAGTCCTAACCCCTCATTCCTTAGAATGTGGCCTTACTTGGAAATAGAGTCTTTGTAGATTTAAACAAGTTAAGATGAGGCCAATTGAGTGGATTCTAATCCGATATGACTGGTGTCCTTATAAAAAGGGGAAATTGGGATCCAAACACAGACCAGCAGATAAGGAGAATGCCATGGGAAGGTAAAGGCAGAGATCGGGGGATGCATCGGCAATTACCAGAAGCTAGGAGAGGCTTGGAACAGATTCTCCCTTACAGCCTCCGAAGGAACCAACCCAGCTGACACCTCGATCTCAGATTTCTAGCTTCCAGAACTGTGAATCGATACATTTTTCTTGTTTACACCACCCAATCTGTGGTACTTTTTTGTTGTTGTTACAGCAGCCCTAGCAAACAAATATGGGGATGTTGGCAGGAGCTCGAAGAAAATCACCTTTGAGGATATCACATATGGGGCTAAAAGCAGCAGTGAGGAAAAGAATCAATTAGAGAAAATCTAATTGTACAAATTTCCTTACAACTGATGAACCAGCATTCTCAAGATCATGTTTAGAATGAAAAATATTAAAAATATATTTTAAAGTGAGTTTTAGAGACCATATGTAATAAGTGTTTTGTTTTGTTTTTTAACCTCTTTAGCATTTGAATGTGGCTTATTTCTGTTTTAGCTGAACAGGTGAATATGTAGTGTTTTCTCATAAGGATAAAAGACTAAGTCCCGTGAAGTACAGATGTGTAATGGGCAAGTAGATCTGAGTAAGACATTCTGCATTCTTCCAGCTCAGCATTGTCACTGTTTCTTTCTTATGTACACATTAGCATTAGCGGGAAGCAAGGTGCTAGACATTTTAAAATAGATAATTCTTCATCAAAAAGCTTCAGATTATAGTAGAATTGAATTTCCAGATTTTCCTACCTCGGCACCTAGAAATCAGGTAAAACAGAACAATTCTAATGGCTGGTGCTTCAGAACTGGAAGGCCCTGAGGTCTTTAGTTACTACCAACTATTACAGAGGAATCAGAGTCCCGCTAGAATGGCCCAGATAGTTCAGGTTCTTTCTTCATTCTTTTGGCTAAAACTGTATTTGCTGTTTAGTCTCTGTCCCCCTCCTATGTCCTGTGTGCCCCAGCCGTTAAATACTGGAACTTCATTCAAAGTCATCTAGCTCATGAAACAGCTCTAATTCCACAGGATGCCCTAAGATAACCAGATTTTGACTGTGGAGAGCCAGTAGTGGAGCCAGGAGCAGGTTACTACCGGCGCTAATGTTGTCCTAGCAGCCATCACAAAGAGGATGTGTCCTGGGAGAGTCAGAGCCAGTCCTGAGAGCCAAGACTGTATCACACACATTAAGGGAGACACTACTGCAAACCCCTTCATCCCCGGATGTTACATAAACTGTGTCCGAATTTGCTGAGCTTCTGTTGAGTTTTCTACAACAGTGAAGAAAATTTCAGTAATTGATAATTGATACTTTCAATGATTATTTGCCTTTTTTTTTTTTTTTTTTTTTTTGGAAGACAGGGTCTCTCGCTCTGTTGCCCAGGCTAGAGTGCAGTGGTCCAATCACAACTGACTGTAACCTCAGGCAATCCTCTCACCTCAGCCTCCTGAGCAGCTAGGGCTACAGGTGCATGCTAGCATGCCTGGTCAACATTTTTAATTTTTTTTTTTTTTTTAGAGACGGGATCTCACTATGTTGCCCAGGCTAGTCTTGAACTCCTGACCTCAAGCAATTCTCCCTCCTTGGCCTTCCAAAGTGCTGGAACTATAGGTGTGAGCCACTGTACCCAAACTGTGCCTATTTTGAGTGAATATAAAATTATATTTCATGGCTGGGCTCGGTGGTTCATGCCTGTAATCCCAGCACTTTGGGAAGCTAAGGCAGGCAGATCACTTGGGGTCAGGAGTTTGAGACCAGCCTGGCCAACATGGAAACCCCATCTCTAGTAAAATAGAAAAGTTAGCTGGGTGTGGTGGTGTGCACCTATAATCCCAGCTACTCGGGAGGCTGAGGCACAAGTATTGCTTGAACCTGGGAGACAGAGGTTGCAGTGAGCAGAGGTTGCACCACCACACTCCAGCCTAGGTAACATAGCAAGACTCCCTCTAAATAAATAAATAAATAAATATATATATATATGTTTTATTTATGTGTGTGTATGCACATATTTTATCTTTAAAAATAAAAATAAGCTCAACGTTTTGCTTTTGATTGTCATGTGATTATTACCAACAGATATTTACTAAGCCATGTGCTCAGCACAAGCCTAGGTATGGTGGAAGATACAAAAGAAAACTAAAGAACAATCTCTGCCCCAGAAGGGTATTCACACTAATTGATTAGACAAAATGAATTATCTTGTCACACTCAAAGTCAAATTATTGCCAGAAGCTATGACAAGTACTGTATAGAAGTATTTAGCTATAGGTAGACTGGAAGCCAAAAGAAAGAAGTTGGCTTGACTTCAACAGAGGGTACGAGTTCTACCCAGGACATCAGATGTGAGCTGTCTTAAAAGAGAAAATTATAAAGATAGGCTGAAGGAATATTACATTGTGCAGAATATGGAAATGAAGACATGGAAATGAGACTGGGCACCGTCTGTGCTGGGAGGATTAATCTATCAGATCTGAGAAGGCTCCAGATCTGGATGGAGGCAAGAGGGAACAGGTGTCTCACAGACAGACGTTTGTCTCTTTCTTTTATTCTTCACATTCTTTGTTTCCTTCAACAAATACGATTGAAGGCTTGTTAAGTGCCTGGCACTTTTCTAGGTACTGGGGATAGGAGACAACATCTTCTCTCTTACAGCCTACGTTCTGGCCAGGTACACAAGCAAATATATAATGTTAGACAGTGGTAAATGCTACGAAGAAGTTAATCAGGTTAAGGTGATGGAAATAGGATCTGCTCTTTTATAGACAGGATAGTGAGAAATGGCCCCTCAAAAGAAGAGATGTTCAGTGAGAAGAAAATGAGGAAGCAAAGATAGTCAAGAATCTAAAGGAAGCCGGGCGCGGTGGCTCACGCCTGTAATCCCAGCACTTTGGGAGGCCGAGGCGGGCGGATCACAAGGTCAGGAGATCGAGACCACGGTGAAACCCCGTCTCTACTAAAAATACAAAAAATTAGCCGGGCGTGGTGGCGGGCGCCTGTAGTCCCAGCTACTCGGGAGACTGAGGCAGGAGAATGGCGTGAACCCGGGAGGCGGAGCTTGCAGTGAGCCAAGATCCCGCCACTGCACTCCAGCCTGGGTGACAGAGCGAGACTCCGTCTCAAAAAAAAAAAAAGAATCTAAAGGAAAAGTATGTTAGTCAGGGGAAATAATATAGAAAAAGAACATAATATAGAAGAGAACTTCTGTGTTTAGGGAACAATAGCAAGTCCAGTGTAACTAGAGTTGAGTGAGCCGGACAGAGGAGGTAAGAGATGAAGTCAGAGAAACTGACAGGGGCCTGATCATGCAGGAGTTTGGAATTTTTTCTGAGTATGATGTGAAACCATTAGAGGGTGTTATTTGTTTCACAAGCTTATTTTTATTTTTGTTGAGACGGAGTTTTGCTCTTGTTACCCAGACTGAAGTGCAATGGCACAATCTCGGCTCACTGCAACCTCCGCCTTCCAGGTTCAAGCGATTCTCCTACCTCAGCCTCCCCAGTAGCTTAGCTGGGATTACAAGCACCCGTCATCGTGCCTGACTAATTTTTGTATTTTTAGTAGAGATGGAGTTTCACCATGTTGATCAGGCTGGTCTCGTACTACTGACCTCAAATGATCCACCCGCCTCGGCCTCCCAAAGTGCTGGGATTACAGGCATGAGCCACCGTGCCTGGCCTGTTTTACAATTTTAAAAAGATTGCTCTAGCTGCTTATCCAAATAATTTATTTCAAGTTACAAGATATCAGTCTGGAGGTGTTTTTCAATATTCTGGGTGAGAGGTGATGGATTCTGGCACTAGGGTAGCAGAGGTGTAGGTGGTTGACTGAAGTCAAGGTAATTTAAAAAGTCAACAGGAGTTGTTTATAAATTAGATGAGGAGCGTGATGAGGAAAAGACAAGAGTCAAGGATAACAACTAAGTTTGCGGCTGAGCAACTAGGTGAATAGTGGTGGCATTTACTGAAATGGGAAAGCCTGAAGGAGAAGCAGACCCAAGATAATGGAATTAGGGTTTATTTTGGAAAGAAAGGCTCTAGAAGCTTTCCTGTATTCATGGAAAACTCCACCCAAGATGCATCTAAAAGGACCAGCACTAGCAAACAGACAGGCTACCCCAAGAGACTGGAACCACGTCCCAAAACTTTCAAGTCTTCTCATTAGCTCCTCCAAGCTTTTTATTTTTTGCTGCTTCTAAATTGCTAAATGTGGGTAATTATTTGCGAAAGTTAAAGTGCATCCCAAGAATAAGAATTACTACTCCATACACCAAACTCTGAACTACTCATCCATTGGACTATAAACTACATTACCTAAGCATGAGGTTTATACTGAGTAATCTACAAAACAGTAGAGTCTATTCTTTACAGACTCTCATATGCATTTATCTTATTTAACCATCACAAGAATCCAGTGTGAATAGACAGATGGAGAAACTGAGGTCAGGGAGTTAAGTCACTTTCTCAAATTCACATAGACCCACAGGTAGATATCCTGTGGAGCTAATGAAAGTTAAACATCAGGACTGTCTTCTTGCATGGGCTTCTTCTAAGATCCTGGAAACGGAAGAGGCCCACCAATGTGTTCATATTGTCATAAGTTTCTATAAAACCTGAAAGAGTGAGACATTCTATTCTCAATTTATGATTAAATCACAATTGGTAAATATTACTTTCCTTTCTACTCCAATTTCCCCCTCATCAGATTTCTCTTCATGTTGATGGCCTTGAGAATTTTAAGGATCCAGCCAATTAAGTGTTAATTTGAAGGTAATGTAGTTTTATAAGATCCATTTAAGTGGCCCAAAGTCACTTATATGTATCGTTACAAAATTGTAAGCCTTTCTTGTATAGGGCTGGCTTTGAAGATTGTACTTCCCAACACTCTATCCACTCTGACCCTTTCTGTGCCAACTCCTCTGGCTTCTACACAAGACTGTAGGGCTACAGGTAGCCCTATAGCATCTGACACCAGAAATGTAAGGATATGGGTAGTGGGAAAGAAACAAGGTTTTACTGACTTCTCATTCCATGCCATTTCCTGTAAAACAAAAACAAAAACAAAAACAAAAACAAACATACACACACACACACACATTACCAAATCATTATCTTCTGAAGAGGCATTGAGGAGTATGCAGCCAAAAATGTCAGGAAAGAGAATTATAGAAGTGTGTCACTGGGCGCAGTGGTTCATGCCTGTAATTCCAGCACTTTGGGAGGCTGAGGTGGGTGGCTCACTTGAGGTCAGGAGTTCAAAACCAGCCTGGCCAACATGGTGAAACCCTGTCTCTACTAAAAATACAAAAATTAGCAGGGTGTGGTGGCACATACTTGTAATCCCAGCTACTCGGGAGGCTGAGGTGGGAGGATTGCTTGAATCCAGGAGGCAGAGGTTGCAGTGAGCCGAGATAGCACTACTGCATTCTAGCCTGGGCAACAAAAGTAAAACTCCATCTCAAAAATAAATAAATAAATTAATTAATTAATAATAATAAATATAAATATAAAAAACAAATAAAAAATTAAAAAAGAAGTATGTCAGGCAGTTGCCTAATAAAAGTGTTGTGTTGTTTTTATGAATTTTGTGATATATATGCCATTTGCCACCTTTAAAAAAATTGTATTTATTTTCTTATTTTAAATAGATATTCCATTTCAAATCTAATTTTGTATTTCTAATTTATATTCTTTTTCTTAAAGAAGACCTTCCCCAAGTGGTATAAGCCCTCACAATACTTGCAAAGAAACGAAGTATTCTACCTCCTACTTGGACAAACTTTGCAGCCTTTCAGATCTACCCAGTCCATTTATATCATGTTAGAACCAGAAATTACAGTGAAGAATCTGAGTGGTAATTTCCACTAAGAGTAGGCCTTTTCTTTTTCTTAATGATTTATCCATGTTGAACATTTTGATGCCATTAAAAGATTGAGAAATTCTCCCTTCCCTACCCGCAAGCCACCATCCCAGTAGTTTTCCCTTTCACAAACGCCTCTTCATATCCTGATTCTGGCCTGGACTTGAAGCAAAGGTACCTGAGTCCAGCCAGAAACACTGTTATTACAATAGTTTTGGCCTAATAGGGGCAGGAAATACCAACAGCCTTATGTGAGCTCTTCCCCAGTGGAGAGCCAACCTAAATGCATACACTTAGTGCCCTTGCATAATTCAGACGATGCTTAGATAAGAGCTGGACATTTGGAAACACTTTTCCTCCTAAGCGTCTGAGGTCACTGGGCAGATAAGGAATTCTCATGATGAAATTATGAAGTAAGAGACTGTAGTAACATTCTTTTAACTGTGAGTCCCTGAAGAACAATACCACAAATAACATTTCTCCTAGGAATATGGTTCCAAATACTGACTTCGTCAAACATAAAGAAAAAAATTAAGGTATTCAGCAAAAACAGAAAAGATTCAGGTCTTCTTACTTAAGAAAAAGCATCAGATTTATTATCCAGTCCTTACATAATTATGTTTACTTCAGTCCCTGACTCCCAAGTAAAACAAAATAGAGTTCCTTTTTCTAGTGCATTATAAAGAAGAAATCAAAAAAGGGAGAGAAAGAGAGAGAAATTACCCATGCAAACTACCCGATCCCCCCTCAAAGACCATGAGCCGATTCATAAAGTACATACAACATCCCGCAGTGCTATGCACCTTTCTTTCAGTCAACCATGTTAATGACGAACTGAAGTCCCCAGTATCTGTGTTATAAAGTCTGAAACTTAATCCTGCTTTTCAACATTACTTTAAATACCCGACGACGCAGGTGTTTATGATAAGCTCCCTCTTACTTCCACTTTAGGCAATTTTGAAATCTTGATTGTAGTTTGCACTATTTGACATAGTTGTTTTGTAATTCTGTTTACTATACTAGTAAATATCATTCTGGTGAAACAAACATTTCAGAATTTGAATTGGCCTTGTTGTGACCTGCCTAATGAATCACGCTGGGTTCCCAGCATTGACACACGGCTATTTCCCGCATTAATTGGGGAACCCTGTTTACACGGACTCAAGTACATGCCTGGGCTGGGCTGTTGGAACTGCTTCAGCGAACAGCACTAAGGCAAGGCCTGTAGGTAGTTTAGACTCCCTCCTAGAAATCTAAGTGGTAGTCGGGGGAGGGAGTATGGTATGGGATTTTCAAAAACACTCCCTCCACAGGAAGCCAGTGCCTTTTCTCCTTGTATGATTAGTTCTGAGTATAATTCCATGACTTCTACTTGCTTAACTCCCAAATATTTTGGAGTTGATGTATCTACCATTGGGGATGGTCACAGAGCAGACAGTGGGATTGGCTGGAGGGATACCTGGTGACCGAAGGTGGCCCAGCTATTGTCCATCTCCTGCAAAGTTCCTTGTACAGAGTAAGAACCCAGCTCCAAGTCTGTGAATAGGTGATTGATTGAATAAATGAAAGAACACACTAAGGAATGAGCAGAAATAGAATAAGGAGTTAAACTTCATGGGCAATGAGGCCCTACCAATTCCAGAGGCTCACTTAGACAAGAGCCTGCTAATCCTAATGGCATCTTGGTGTGTGATCAGGCCCCACCAAACAACCTAGGTCAGAAGCAAAGAAGGACATTTCTCTTCTTAATTATATTATGGTTAAATCAATACGACTATCATTGACCATCAGTTCTACTGAACATTACATGATTCATTTCATAATTTATGGCCCCTGGCTGCTGTTCCTCCACCTTCCCACTATCTACCTTTCATCCTTTTGACGATTCATTCCAATCTCCTTCCAAGTTAAAAGGGTTAGGGAGGGGTTTTTAAACCAGTTTTTATCTTCATTAGAAACGCTTATGAAAATGCGACCAGGAAATGAAGGGGGTAGGGAAAGGCAGTGGTAAAGAAAAGAAGTTATAAAGCAAATTTGATGTAGCTGTGAATTTCAGGTTGTCATAGGGCAACTTCTCTCTAGATGCCAAGTTAATTTAAAATAGAAGTGGCCAGGCATGGTGGCTCACGCCTGAACTCCCAGCAATTTGGGAGGCAGAAGAATCCTTGAGCTCAGGAGTTCAAGACCAGCTTAGGTAACATGGCAAAACCTTGTCTCTACAAAAAATACAAAAATTAGCCAGCCGTAGTGTCATGCACCTGTAGTCCCAGCTACTCTGGGAGGCTGAGGTAGAAGGATTGCTTGAGCCTGGGAGGCAGACGTTGCATTGAGCCATGATTGCGCCACTGTGCTCCTGCCTGGGCAACAGAGCAAGACCCTGTCTCAAAAAAAAAAAAAAAGAAAAGAAAAGAAAAAAGAAAATAGAAGAAGTAAAGAATATACAATTCAGTTACCTTCTTTAATAAACCTAGAGTTTATCGGTCAGTCAGGCTCAACTTGGTTATAATCTCAATCCTACTAAACCTGTTAGTGGGATGGGGTGGGGGGATGACGGGAGGCAAATGGAACTCACTTGATTACAAATGAATAACAAAACCACACCAAAGGGGTGGGGAAGAAAAGAATTAACCTGAATTAGGAAATAGAATTCTGTCTATATACTAAATGGTTAAAGACAAAAGAACTGTACATAAACATTATACTCGGTCGGGCGTGGTGGCTCATGCCTGTAATCCCAGCACTTTGGGAGGCTGAGGTGGGCAAATCACCTAGGGTCAGGAGTTCGAGACCATCCTGACCAACATGAGGAAACTCCGTCTGTACTAAAAAATACAAAATTAGCTGGGTGTGGTGGGGTGGCGCCTGTAATCCCAGCTACTTGGGAGGCTGAGGCAGGAGAATCACTTGAACCTGGGAGGCAGAGGTTACAGTGAGCTGAGATTGAGCCATTGCACTCCAGTCTGGATGACAAGAGTGAAACTCTGTCTCAAAAACTAACTAAATAAATATTATACTCAAGTAAATTTGTGTCTTTCATGGGTATGAGTTAGCAGTTCTGAAACTATTTTATGTGTATAGTAGGATTGAACAAAAGTAAACCTATTGTAGATAAAGATGACCAGGTTTCTCACTATGAGAGAAAGGAGTTACAAATTAGGAAAGAGGAGAGGAGGCTAGAATGAACCCTGTAGATCAGAAACAGGTATCAGGATCAGGATGAACCGGTGGATTTTAGTGTGTGTGAGTATACACAGATGGACTATTGTAGCAGTGATGACCTACGGCCCAACTCCCTTACTCCACATCTTTTTTGGAGGACTCATCTAGAATCCTCAGACAGAGAAGAAAAACCTATTTTGTCAATGTTTTTAAAGGAAGTAGATACCAGGCTCACACTGAGAAATGCTATTCCAGGTGGGGCCGGCAAAGCACAGGGACTGGAACAGAACTGCACAAAGGAAGAGGGAAACTGGAAAATACCAATCACAGATAGGAAGGACTCTGTTCCCAAGATATCTTCATCCAGCAACCATGATCTAGGCACTGCAAGCCGCATTTACTGCATTTCAACTCTCACAAACTGTCATAAGTTCACAGACTACAGCTTAATTTTAGGACATACTCTTGGTCTATCAAACTTGTGTAAAGAGAAAAGGTCTCCTATTTAAACTTTGTGGGAGAAGAGCAAACCTCAACATTTAGGCCACATTTAAGCCATTTTTGAATTAATGAATGATCAAGATGAAAATCACAGCTATTCAGAAGCAGATCTCAGGGATTCCTCACACAGAAACTCACAAGCAACCAAGTTACTTTCTCCAGGGCACTTTCCCATCTATCAGCCACTTGAACATCTCAAATGAGAGATTAGTCAAACAAAGAGCCTCAATACCACATAGAGTGACTCACCCCTGGTTCCAGGAGTCTCTGAGGGGCTGACAAGCAATCCACCCCTCTGTTCCAAAGAAGAACTTATTTATGTGTGAGTTCAAGAAGAGAAGATAACTTCACATCAAACTGAGACTTGAATCAGAGAATGGGCAGATACCCAAAGACCTACGTTGATGGAGAGTGTGATGGCAGCTACTCCCTGCAACTGGAGCACCATTATTTCTCTGACCTGGGATTTCCTCATTTCTGACTTACCACTGTGAGCAGTTCCTACTTTACAAAGTCTCCCTGTCCTATAACTTTTCAATCTGACTTTCAGCTCCAAAAGACCACAAGAGTTTAAATCAGACTTCAATATGTTTATTCCCCTTGCCTGATTGTGGTTAAGCTGTCTGAGAGGTTGACAATAGAAATATAATGGGAATTCAAAAGATATAATCATATCTAAATTGCAGGGTCAAAGACTTAGCCAGGAAGTAAAGTGATTGTGCACAGCCCTGTTTTGGATCTCAAAGCTACAGACCTAGGGAGAGCATCACTACTTACAAAGTTTACCCTACAGTACAGCTGGGAGTTCAGATTTTTGAAATGTATTGATGAATTAATTTCAGTGAAACACATGGAAATTTATTGAGCATAGAATAATTGCTAAACTTAAAATCTGGGATTCATTCACCCAAAAATATTGATTGATTATAATGTATCAGACTCTGTCTAGTTGCTAGGGAAAGAGACAAATCAAAAGGTGAGCCTTGTTTCCAATGAACTTATGAATTGGAAGAGGACACATAAATAAAATGAACCAATGATCTGATATAACACAACATGTGAGACGGACACAGAACAGCTTAAAGGGAGAGCTTTTAACCCTGGGAATGTCAGGAGTGGTAAAGAGAGGGCCCTGCAGAAACTGGCATCTGAGCTGGTTCTCAGGGAGAAATAGCAGTCACCAGGCAGCCTTTCGGGGAGGGAGAGCGGAGGGAGGGGAAGCCACAGGCTTTCCTGGAAGCAAAGAAAACAGCAGGTGCAAAAGAGGCATGAAATAGTATCTTGTCCTATAAACTTCAAGTCAGTGTTACTGACAAGTTGGATGGGAAAGCAACAACAGGCAGCAAAGAGATGCCTGGGATAATGGGAGTAGGTGCAGCTGGAGGGCCAGGAGCTGGCCAGGGTCCCCTGTGTCACACACTCTCATGTCCAACCTTGATTCAGCAGGCAGTGGGAGGCCAGGAAGAGGCTTTCAGAAGAGCTATGGTCAGCCTTGCATTTTGGAGGGATGTCTCTGGGTGAAAAACAAAATGAAAGAAACTATGCTGATAGCGTGTAGCTTTTATCGTCTGGTTAGAAATGACTCTTACCAGTATATTTTAGTCTTCTAAGTCATATTTAAGAGCACTAGCCTGTCTTCTGATCCTTCATGCCCTACGTCAATTGCTATATGATGTCTTTTATTCCCCCAAACACAACCAGCAGCACTGACATGGAGTAGAAGCAGGAGGTTTTAGGCTGCCACCAGCTCCAACCTCTTTTTGCTTGCTTCTTCAGCTGCCCCAAGTGATCATTTCTTCTAAATAAAGCTATTGTGCTTGCTCTTCAGGGGCAGCTTCAAGACAAAGTTCTGAGCCCCCTTTCCAGCCACCAGCAGCTCTAAGTCCCTTCAACAGAGTATACAAAACCTGGAGCATCCACTGACTATCAGCAAATGACTCTTAGACTTACAGATAATTGTTAGGTTCTTCAAGAAAGCAGAGGTTTCATAATGTTCTTGTGTAAGGCCCTAAGGGAAACTTCTCATCAGAACCCCATTAGTCTACAATGATTGGGAGAGGCCTCTGCAGGTAGAGCCTACGGAGAAAGTCTCCATTCTTCAACAATTAGTACCATTACTCCTGAAATTGGCAACAAATGGTTTGGCCATTGGCTAAATCCTCAGCTGAATTCCACAAGAGTCATTTCAGCTATGAGCTGCCACACAATTGTATTCTATCTGAAAAGCCAAAAGTATAAAACACAGTGTTGATGATTACCTGAAAAACTAGAATGAATTTCCTGTAGTGCTTTCAAAACATAAAACTAATAGTGACTCATAAATGCCTTTCTTTGTTATATACCTTTATTTGATTTATTTATTCATTTATTTTTGAGACAGAGTCTCACTCTGTCACCCAGGCTGGAGTACAGTGGCGAGGTCTCTGCTCACTGCAACCTCTGCCCCCTGGGTTCAAGTGATTCTTCTGCCTCGGCCTCCCAAGTAGCTAGGATTACAGATGTGAGCCCCCACACTTGGCTAATTTTTGTATTTTTAGTAGAGATGGGATTTTACCATGTTGGCCAGGCTGGTCTCGAACTCCTGACCTCAAGTGATCCACCCGCCTCAGCCTCCCAAAGTGCGAGGATTACTGGCATAAGCCACCATGCCCAGCCTGTTATATACCTTTAAAATAATTTTGGTTAGGTATAGTATCACTTGTATTTATTTTTCGAGACTGTAAATACCTTATGTCTGTTTACCTTTTCTTTCCTTCTTTCTTAATTTAGTTTTTCACTTTTATTTTCTGCTTAGCTGTTACCAAATGGTAGATTATTAATAAAAAGTTAAAATGACTTTCTTTTTTGAAAAGATTAGTAACAATTAGGCAAAGTAAACAGGTCCCCTCCCTTTTTCTCATCTCACTCATCGGGTTGCAGATTTAGCAAATAAAAATACAGGCCCAGTTAAATTTGAATTTCAGACAAACGACAAATAATATTTTGGTATAAAATATATATCCCAAGGAATGTTTAGGACATACTTACATTTTTTAAAATTCTTGTTATTTATCTGAAATTCAAATTTAACTGGAGAGTCTGTATTTTATTTGGTAACTCATTCAAAAGGAGCTTAGCTTTATTATTATGTTCATTTTTTATTCTCAATGACTCTATGTATAAAATGGAAAAGGATCTTTGTTTTATTTCACAATATTTTGGTTAGAATATCTGGCCAGAAAAAAAAATTTCTACTCAGCTTTATAGAATAAAGTATGGAAAATTCTTATTAAAAATAATGACAGTGGAATATTTGGTGGCCATTGCAAAAAATGTTTTGTAGTAAGTGTATCCTCAGATAGAAAAATGCACATTAAGTAAACAGAGGAGAATGCACATATATAATTTGTGCTATTATTGTATATAATAGTATACAGACTATATATGTAGTACTATTACTAAGATATATACTATAATTATATTGTATACTATATTATGCTATATAGTAATACTATTATTATTCCTAGTATAAAGATGAAAATATTAAAGTCCCAAGCATATTTTTGTGCCTGCTAAATATTACATATCATACATATAAACAGTATGTTACCAAAAGCAACACAAAGAAAAAAGACTAGAAGAAAATATAAGTTGTAACACTTACTACTTTGTATAGGCATATAATGATTTTCAAAATCTTCTTCTTATGTTTCCTATATTTTTCCATAAGGCATCCATTACTTTTCAAGTATAACAATAATACAATTTAAATGAAAAAAATTGTCTAATTGGAAAACTCATTTCTCATATTTTAATGCCATTGGTGCCTGCCCACACCACACATTATGAAGATAGTTTCATAGGGTTGTATCATTCCAAGTTGTTTCTTCTTTTTTTTTTTTTTTTTTTTGAGATGGAGTCTCATTCTGTTGCCCTGGCTGGAGTGCAGTGACTTTATTTCAGACACTGCAACCTCTGTCTCTTGGGTTCAAGAGATTCTCCTGCCTCAGCCTCCCAAGTAGCTGGGATTACAGGTGACTGCCACCATACCTGGCTAATTTTTGTATTTTTAGTAGAGACCGGGTTTGACCTCGTTGCCTAGGCTGGTCTCGAACTCCTGACCTCAAGTGATCCACTCGGTCTCCCAGAGTGCTGGGATTACAGGCATGAGCACTGTGCCTGGCCTCATTCCAAGTTTTCACCCCACCAGATCTTCACTGGGCAGATATAGGCCTCGGTGTTTTACCCTTTTTTTTTTTTTTTGACAGGGTCTCACTCTGTTGCTTAGGCTGGAGTGCAGTGGGCATGATCACAGCTCACTGCAGCTTCAACTTTCTGAACTCGAGTGATCCTCCCACCTCAGCCTCGCAAGCAGATAGGACCACAGGCATGTGCCACCATGCCCAGGTAACTTTTTGATCTTTAGTAGAGATAAGGCCTCACAATATTGCCCAGGCTGGTCTCAAACTCCTGGGCCCAAGCGATCCTCCTGCCTCAGCCTCCCAAACTGCTGGGATTACAGGAATGATCCGCTTTGCCTGGTCTGGGCCTCTATCTTTTAAATTGAGGCTTTCGCTTTGTAATCAATCAGCTAATTCAATTCCATGCTCTTAGTGGTCACTACACATTCCAAAGTTCTCTCAAACAAGACCTGCTGCAGGAGATGAAATAGAAAATGTATCAGCCAAAAAAGAAAACAACAACAACAACAATAATGGAGTTCTTGTGGCTTTTTGTAGACATTCCATCAGATAGAGCAATGCTGGCTTTACAGCCAGCAAGGAAAAGTACAAGCAATTTTTACATGCCTCTAGCTCATCCCCTCAGCGTGTTCTGAAGAATCAGTCAGCCTTCAGAGACTCGTAGACTCATCCAAGGTGAGGTCATTATGTTGATGTTGGCGCATAGGGAGCCGATTTTGTCAGCATGTATTGGAGAAAGGGCCTCAGAAGGGCATGGGGCAGGCTCCAAGCTAACCATGAGCGGAGATGGTTTCAGTGGCTCTTGTGTCACCACTAATAAGAGAGTTATTTTTACAGGAGACTGTCACTAGCAAAACATAAGCTGCCTTTTACTTTAAAGGAAAGGTGCCAGCTTCTAAGCTCATCCTTTAATTGCCTTGTACGTAACAGAAGAGGTTGTTAGTGTAGTGAACACGCCAGAACAGGGATGTGGAAGCCAAGTGTTCTCTATTCCAGCTACGGAAAGTTCAATGGGAGGTGTGGTCTGAAGCCAACCAGAGGATGCAGGAGATTGGAGAAGAGCTCTCCTTCCGTTCAGGCTCACAGCAAAGCACGTTGCCTTCTTTCCTTTGCAAAATTACCACCGGATACTTCTCAGAGAGATGCTATGGAGATGCTTCAGCCTTGAGCACCAGTGAGTCACGGTTTGTACAACTCAAGGGTGCTGCCAGCCCGCCTCTGCTCTCCCTCACAGTTTTTGTTTTCTTGGTATGATAATTAGTTGTTGGCTCCATGAATGTGTCTCCCGAGGAAGAAAAATGTGGGCACCTGTTATTTCTGGAATGAGTGTTCTATGTGTTCTATTGAGGTGAGCTATTCACTCGGAGTCCAGGAGGCAGCTGGCATATGGCCACCTAACGCAGAGCTCCACTGCGCTCATGCTACGTGTTCACCAGATCAAGAAGAGGGAATGTGATTTTCACCTCCTACCTCCTGTCTTCTGTTGAGTTAAACAGAGCACAAGCTCCCTGGGTGGGTTGGGGGAGACTGGGAGAAGGACTTTTAGAGTTAGCAAAACCTTTAAAAAAATACCAGTGCCTGGGCCTTACTCCAGAGCTGGGGCATTGGTGTTCTTTCTAAGCTCCCTAAGTACTTTCAATGAGCAGCCAAGGTTGAGAAGCCCTGAACTTGTCCATCAAGGCCCTTCCAGAGGAAACAGAGCCCGGAGAGGCTGACAGATTGCCTCAGGGTCCCACGGCTTGTTAACTAGTGTGCGTTTATCTGTGTGTCTGTCTTCTCATAGACTATGAAATCCTTGAGCACCTGAACCATGATGTTGATATTTAAATTCACAGTGCCTCCAGCTACAAATGTTTGATGAGGGCAAAAAGCTAGGAAGAAAAGGAGAACCAACATCTCTTTTTCTCTTGCTCCACAAAATCTCCCTGAGGACAATTATTGCTAAGATAAACTTACTGTGAACTTTTTTACCCCAAAACTACTCATTAAATATCAGATTCCCAAAACATATGACCCATTCATTTCTGGAAAAATTGCATGAGTCAAAAAGCCCCCCCAAATCCCAAGCCCAAAGACTTTACCCTAATTAATCCAACTGTTTTAAGCTAAGCGCTTGACCTTGTTCACTACCTCAAGCCTCACGAAGTTCTCATTTTGAGGAGTCTCATTTATTTCCCTTAACTTGACACTTCCAAATTAATAGGCTGCTTGATACCGAAGGAAGACATGCCGAAGGAAGACTCCGAAGGAAAGAATTATGGGAAGTGCATGCTGTGACTAAGGAGACATAGGCCTAGAGCCTGATGTATTGCTGGGGCCTCAGCACGGAGTTCTAGAATGTTCTGTGACTTTTCTAGATCTATCCACCACCAAGTGAGCATCTTTCACCTGCTAGTCAGGTGGAATTCAAGTCAAATCCAGCCAGTGTAGTGTGGTGTAGGGGCTCAGAATCAGGGCCATAGAACTGTGCGGCAGATAAGTCAGTACCCGGCCCATGTCCCCTTGCCCTGGCCACTCAGTGCATGCAGACCACTCTCCACATCTGCATTCCTTCACCTGAGAGCTGTCTCTGGACCCAGTGTGCCCACCCAGGCAGCAGATTGGAAGTGCCAGAGAATGAATATCCCCACCCCACCCCTACCTTGGCCTTCAACCCAGAACTAAACAGGACCTGGGTTTCCCGTGCCCTTTTCTTGCTGGCATTTCCTAAGCTAATCCGCCAAATAATTGAATCCTTGTGTCATGATCTGCTCTGGGGAAACCCAAGGAAGACACAGTGGCCCGTCAATGTATAGACATTTGATTTTTGATTTTTTTGTTTATTTTTGAGACAGAGTCTCACTCTGTTGCCCCAGGCTGGAATGCAGTGGTGCAATTACAGCTCACTGCAGGCTTAACCTCCCAGCCTCAAGTGATTCTCCCACCTCAGCCTCCCAAGCAGCTGGGATTACACCTGTGTGCCACTACACCTGGCTAATTTTTTTATTTTTTGTAGACACAGGACCTCCCTAGGTTGCCAATGCTGTTCTCAAACTCCTGGCCTCAAACCATCCTCCTGCCTCAGCCTCCCAAAGTGTTGGGATTACAGACATTACAGGGATGAGCCACAATTACCAGCCTGATAGTTGATTTTAGCAAAGCCAGTTAACCTCTCTGACAGTGGCTATCCTAGAGTATAAAATAAGGAAAGAATTTTGAAGTCCCACGTCGTCATAACAGCACGCAAAGGGCTGCATCACGTGGCTGCCAATGCCCTCCCTCACTGACCTGTCTTTCTCCTTGGCCTCGCCTCCAAGTGTGCCTCTCCCTTACACTCCTCTCCAGCCACAGGAGTTCCTTTGAATTCTTGGAACGTGCCCCATTCCCACTTGTCTTTGGGACTCACTCACGCTGTCCGTCTGCCTGGAACACGTTTCCTCCTTCTGCTTGCTTGGCTCAGTCTTACATATCCTCCAGCTCTCAGCTTAAATATCAGTTCCTGTAGGGAAGCCTGTTCTGATGCCCAGTCTAGGATTGCACTCATTATATGCTCCCAAATATAGTGCTCCCTCAGGGTGCTTGGTATGCCCTAGTGCAATTCCCATTTACTTTACCGAGTCCACCTCGTTCCCCAAGCATTGTCATCACTGTTCTTTATCCTCCTGGAAGGCATGAACCCAATTTATTGTCTTGCTGTCTACTGCATCTCTGATACCCAGCCCAATGCCTTGCCACAGTTGTTGAAACAAAATGCATGCTTATCTATTGAAAAAAAAATTTTATTTTGAGATGGAGTTTCACTCTTGTTGCCCAGGCTAGAGTACAATGGCGCCATCTCGACTCACTATAACCTTCACTTCCTGGGTTCAAGGGATTCTCCTGCCTCAGCCTGCTGAGTAGCTGGGATTATAGGCATGTGCCACCACACCCAGCTAATTTTGTATTTTTAGTAGAGATGGGATTTCACCATGTTGGTCAGGCTGGTCTTGAACTCCCAACCTCAGGTGATCCACCCACCTCGGCCTCCCAAAGTGCTGAGATTACAGGCGTGAGCCACCTCGCCCAGCCTATTGAAATTTTGAGTTATTGAAAATTTGAGTTGGAGAATAAGAGGATTTTGGAATAAAAATTAAAACAAAGTTTCCCATCATAGGCTCCACCTTATGTAGCTTGTACCTGTGGCAAAATACGGAGATGTCGTCCATCAGTTCTTCTGCTTGAAGCTCAGAGAAAAGCCTGTATGTAAAAGATGTGCTTCCCTGTGGCTGAGAGCAGTTTTATCTTTTTATCCTAGTCTGGGCTATCATTTTTATTTTTATTTTTATTAAAGTAGAGATGGAGTTTCACCATGTTAATGTTGCCCAGGTTGGCCTCGAACCCCTGGCTCAAGTAATCCTCCTGCCTCAGCCTCCTGAGTAGCTGAGACTACAGGGATGCGCCACCACACCCAGCTTATCATTTCTAACATGAAAATTTAAAAGTTAGACAGCACTGCATTAAAGTAATCTAACCCAGTAATGTAAAAATGTGAAGTTGGGCTGGGCACAGTGGGTTATGCCTGCAATCCCAGCACTTTGGAAGGCTAAGGCAAGCAGATAGCTTGAGCCTGGCAGTTCAAGACCAGCCTGAGCAACATGGCAAAACCCTGTCTCTACCCAAAAAAAAAAAAAAAAAAAAAATAGCCGGGTGTGGTGATGCACACCTGTAGTCCTAAATACTCTGGAGGCCAAAGTGGGAATATCACTTGAGTACTAGAGGCAGAGGTTGTAGTGAGCCAGCTTGCACCACTGCACTCCAGCCTGGGTGACAGAATGACACCTTGTCTCAAAAATTTAAAAAAAAAAAAAAATGTGGAGTTAGAATCTGGAGAAGAAAGGTTAGTAGTTAGCCAAGCACAGTGGCTAATGCCTGTAATCCTAGCACTTTAGGAAGCTGAGGCAGGAGGATCACCTGAGGCCAAGAGTTTGAGACAAGCCTGGGCAACATAGTGAGACCCTATCTCTACCAAAATTTTTAAAAATTAGCCAGGTGTGGTGGCATGCACCTGTAGTCCTAACTGCTCAGGAGCCCAGCAGGTCAAGGCTGCAGTGGGCCATGATTTCACCACTGCACTCCAGCCTGAGTGACAGTGCCCAAGACCCCATCCGTCAAAAAAGAAATAAAAATTAAAAACTAAAATTAAATGTAAAGGCTGGGTGCTGTGGCTCACGCCTATAATCCCAGCACTTTGGGAGGCCTAGGTGGGCGGTTCATTTAAGGTCAGGAGTTCAAGACCAGCCTGGTCAATATAGTGAAACCCTATCTCTACTAAAAATACAAAAAAATGAGCCAGACATGGTGGCTCATGCCTGTAGTTCCAGTTACTTGGGAGGCTGAGGCAGGAGAATCCCTTGAACCCAGAAGGTGTAGGTTGCAGTAAGCCAAGATCATACCACTGCACTCCAGCATAGGTAACAGAGTGAGACCCTGTCTCAAAAAATAAATAAATAAATTTTTTTAAAGTGCAAAAATATATTTTAAAACTTTTTCAATGAATGATTACTAGCAAACATTGTATGTAAGCAATGTTTGCAAGCAGAAGCTACCATTTGTCAGCTGTTAAGGTCAATGCAACTTTCCTGGGTGTTGGCCTTTCTGACATTCACTCCTTTACACTTAAGGGCCTAATGGGCTTTATCTCAATAATCCCTAGATCCTCTGGGGATAGGGATATGTTCATTTTTTATTTTTTTATGTTTACTTTTATAATTTTTAAAATTTTGAGATGGGAGTCTTGCTACATTGCCCAGGCTGGTCTTGAACTCCCGACCTGAAGTGATCTGTCCTCCTTGGCCTCCCAAAGTGCTGGGATTACAGGCGAGAGCCACCGTGCCCAGCCAAGGGGCGAGGCTATGTTCAAAGTCACTCTCTCAGCCTTTTCCAACCACCAATAGGCCCAAAGTCCACATTTCTTAGCATGGCATAGAGGCCTTCTGGGGCCTAATTTTGCCTACCTTTCTCTCCCAGCTCGTCTTCCTCCATAGTCTGCCTCCGACTTTCCTTGTGTATTTATTTGCAGGCATAATGTCATTTCACGTCTCTGTGACGTTGTCTTTCCTATTCACCCAACCACAGAACTCTTCCCCACCCTTCCGTCAATTTTGCTTGCCAACTCCCATTCATCCTCTGAGACTCAACCCTAGCCCCAGGGCAGGCTTCTCTGAACTTCCAGATTTGGAAACTCCTCTCTGGTTCCCACTGCCTCTGCTTTTTCACCAGCACAGCATTTATGTGTTAAAAACATTCATTTGCTATGCCCCACCTACTCCATTCTGAAACACTCTCTAAGCTTTTAGAGGACAGGATCCATGTCTTCATTTCATTAATGACAAGCACAGTGCCTATTACTATTCAATAAATATTTGCTCAAATATACTTATTTTGGTATAATCTAGCCCTCGGTTGACCACCAGCAAACACTTTCAATAAGTGTCAATACTTACTTTCAATAAGTGACTGACGATTAATTTACTAAGAGATAATAATTTAAAAAGTTTTTGCCAAATGCTCTTTAAGTGCATCCAATAGATTTGCACAGATTGGAAAAAGGAAATGTCTTGGCTTAAGAAAATTTCCTATGATGTGCACTAGTCTTTCATTGTGAAAGCTGTTTTCACAGACAGCAGGCCTGATATGAAACACCTGGGCGAAGGGCATGCTTTCCAGGCATTGCACTACAAATCCTAACTCCTTTCTCATGTATGCGAATGTGTGGCAAGTATGTATGTTGATAATTCCGAAGAAGTCTGTATTCTATTTTAATCAAACTGAATAGGAGTAGTCCTTTGTTAAGATGAATGAAATCTGCAGTTAGGCACTGGAATTCATTTCCAAGGGAGGGGTTCTCCAACAAGGCTTGCTCCAGCCCCACCCTGGCGCCTGCCCTAAGAGGGCCGGCCCAAGGCCAATGTGTCCACACCCCGGCCAGGAAAGGGCAGGGTCCCCTTCAAGGTTCAGCTGCAGCCCCTGGGGACAGGAGGCTATGACACCATTGGGCTAGTCCCAGGCTCTCTGCACAGCTTGAGGTTGGGTTGCTGGATCTCTGACATTTTCAAACCTGGCATACTCTCCACATCCCCTGTAAACCGTCATACTACTATTTAGTGAGCTGTGATCAGACAATCGCTGCACATTTGCATAATGCCTACCCTCCTTGCACAGGTGGAATAACTGAAACAATTTTTGAAATGATTTTCCCAAAGGTAGTGCATAGCCATCCTGGGGTAACACCTGGAGGAGCTGATGCCAGACCTGCACAGGTGATGAGCGATGTATTAAAGCTGCGCTAATCATTATAGCTTTTAAGTTTTTCACATCTATCAGCTCGTTTTATCCCCACAACACCCCTATTAAGAAAAAGGCGTCCTCCTCTTACTGATGAGCAAGTTGAGACAGAGAGGCAAAGTGAAGGCTGGAGAGGGGCACGGCCAGTAACCGTGTAGTGGGGTGGGGGCAGAAACCCATGTCTTGTCTTGATTCAGAACTCTGTCTACCCCTTTTCTCTCTCTCTCTGTCTCTCACTCACTCTCTCTCTCTCTCTCTCTCGCACATGTGCAGACACACAAACACATAGAAATGCTTCACTCCTGGGGAAAAAGGGAAGGGACAGATAGGAAGAGAATCCTTGAAGAACCAGAAGTGTGATTTACATAAGACAAGTTTTTCGTAAATACGCCAGGCACCATAAGAAATAAATTATAAAATCAGGTCAGATGCAGCCGCTCATGCCTGTAATCCCAGCACTTTGGGAGGCCAAGGTATGCAGATTACTTGAGGCCAGGAGTTTGAGACCAGCCTGGCCAACTTGATGAAACCCTGTCTCTGCTAAAAATACAAAAATCAGGCCGGGCATGGTGGCTCATGCCTGCAATCCCAGCTACATGCCTGAATCCCAGCAGGCTGAGGCAGGAGAATTACTTGAACCTGGGAGACAGAGGTTGCAGTGAGCTGAAATGGTGCCACTGCCCTCCAGCCTGTGGGACAGAGCGAGACTCTGTCTCAAAAAAAAAAAAAAAAAAGAAAAGAAAAGAAAAGAAAGAAATTATAAAATCACTCACTGATACTTGCACTACCAACTGAAGAGTTTGATAGACCCCTAAGTTGGCTCACTGTAAAGATGGCTGAGTTTTGCCTTCGTTTCTATCCTAGTTTGCTCTAAAGTACAGTCTAAAAATATGATAAGACAAATGTGTTTGCAATTTTAAGCCAGGCACGATGGTTTGCACCCATAATCCCAGCTACATGGGGGTCCAGGAGTTCCAGGCTATGTGAGTTATAATACTGCCACTACATTCCAGCCTGGGTGACAGAGCAAGACCTTGTCTCTTAATAAATAAAATAAAATAAAATAAAATAAAATAAAATATGTTTGCAAGTTTAGCTCCATGAATAAAAGCATTCAAACCGAATTATCCACTAACACCAGAAATTTGGCCTTAAATGAAGACTTACTGTCTCTTGCTGTGAAGTATGATATAATGTCTTAGATATATGAAGATCTCAAACGTCCACTTAGTTGAAGGCCCAGCCGTTATTGTACCGTAGTAATAAGAGTGAGGCTGAGGAAAGAGTCTGAAGATAGCTCTTGCGAAATGAGCTACTGGTCTCATGAGACCTTTGCAGGAAGTGAAGTGCATAAGGAATGACTAAACCCTGCATAGAAAATGTCACCTTCATCCATGAAACAACATGGTTGGTTCCTATCACTCGCCCTAATGTGATAGCTGTTCTTCCTGGATCAGCATCACACTGATTAATGGTGCCAGTTAAAAGTCAAGGCATGCTGAATGTTGACCCCACGGAAGGTTGCAAAGCTATGTATATTTAATAAGGGGCATTAGAAGGGGCGCAGGACACTGAAAAGAGTTTTCTTGACACTCTTGGTAATTAAGGATTTACATCAGCAGGAGGTCAGGTCATGACAATTTCTGCCTAAATTTGTCAATAGGCAATCACAAATTGTAGTCACTGACTGCTTCACCACCAACTTCCTAGGTGCCCATTGGCACATCCCTTTTCAGTATTAGAGAAACTGCCAATCAGACTCAAATGACGTAGTACTCTATTTTCAAAGAAGAACATAATACTACATAGAAAAACTTAGGTCAGTATTTACCTTACACATCTTCTGGTGGAAAATAGTCTTAAACATAGAGGAGATATATATTTACCTTAATCAAAGGCTCATCATGTGTCATTTGCTGTTACAAATCGATCAGCCTTGATGTGCCATAAAGTAGCTTAGGGTCTTTGCCCCTGCCATCACCCTGTGGGAGCTTTTCCCCAGTTATCCACATGGCTCATGCCATGGTCCTTCAGGCCTTCACTCAAAGTCACCTTCCCAGAGGGGCCTTTTCTCCACCAGCTCCAGCGTTACCCATGCTGCTATCTCAATTTCTTTTTCTCCATAATCTACTCTGCTTATTTTGTTTCTTATCTTGCTGTCCTCACTAAACCATAAGCACCATGAGAGCAGGGATTTTTGTCTTTGTTCCCCACTACTAAATTTCTGCTCATAGATGAATTCCTAATACTTAGTAGTCATTCAGTAAATATGTGTTGGACAGATGGATGGGTGGGTGGATGGATGGATGGATGGATAGATGGATGGATGGATGGGATGGATGGATGGGTGGATGGATGGATAGATGGATGGATGGATGGATGGATGGATGGATGGATGGATGGATGGATGGATGGATGGATGGATGGATGGACAGACAGATGGATGGACAGGCAGACGGATGGAATGGATGGATGGATGCATGATCACTGAAGCCGGGAATTCTCTCAGTTGGCTGGAATCTGACACTGCAGATCCAGCAGCAAATAAAGGATAAGCATATTTCTCAATTCTTCTTTCTCTGCTTATTGGCAGCTATTAAACCATCCTCTATACAAGCCAACCCTACCATTTCAATCCTGAATCTCTGTGTTGGTCATATTACTACATGGTAATTTCTTCGCTTATCTAGGACAGCCATATGATAATGATCCTTTGGGGAAATCCTTAAAGAATAGCATTTTCTGATTTGGTAAAAGAGATTAAAGTGGTTACCAAAGATGTGTCTACATGCAGTCTTAAGCCTTTACATGTGTTTGAACATGGTATCTGCCCTGCTGGGCCAAGCTCTGCAGATGGGTTAAGAGTTCAATTATCAGTAGCACTTTTTATGTACTTAAGAACTATTCAAATTGGGCCATTCTGGCAAGGCATGGTGACTTACGCCTGTGGTCTCAGCATTTTGGGAGGCTGACGTGGGTGGATCACTTGAGGTCAGGATAAGACCAGCCTGGCTAACATGACAAAACCCCATCTCTACTAAAAATACAAAAATTAGCTGGGCATGGTTGTGTGTGCCTGTAGTCCCAGCTACTCGGGAGACTGAGGCATGAGAATCTCTTGAACCTGGGAGGAAGAGGTTGCAGTGAGCCAAAATTGTGCCACTGCACTCCAGCCTGGGCTACAGAGCAAGACTCTGTCTCAAAAAAAAAAAAAAAAAAAAAAAAAAAAAAAAAAAGCCCATTCTAAATATATGTGATACTAGTTCTTTCTGTATGTATGTACCCAGGGACAGTGTGGCTACCAATGTCTTCACTCAAAGGGGAATTCCCAATTGGTTGTATTGGGTCTTACTTTGAACAGAGGTTCCTGCAGGATACCACTCCACCTCATAAGATGTTCGTGACTCCCTCACTCTAATGGAGGTGAGGTAGACTATGGACTTGCAGGAGTTTAGCACCCAAACATGGTGAGCAATCACAGGCAATGAGTAGGTGGGGAAAGAATGAGCCATTATTCAAAGGTTATCAGAGAGTGGTTCCTGTAGGCCCTTATTAGACAAAAACCTGTGCCAAATCTGCTTCTGCTCAGCTCCCTGGTTTTGGAAGTGGAGCCTACCTCTTTTGCTCCCCACCCCTCTCCGGCTCTGCCCTCTGCACTCCCAGTGACCCATCAACCCTCTCCTCTCCCTTCTCCAGATCCAGTTTTTTGTTTGTTTGTTTTTGTTGTTGTTGTTTTCTTTTTTGAGATGGAGTTTCACTCTTGTTGCCCAAGCTAGAGTGCAATGGAGTGATCTCAGCTCACCGCAACCTCTGTTTTCCGGATTCAAGCGATTCTCCTGCCTCAGCCTCCCAAGTAGCTGAGATTACAGGCATGTGCCACCATGCCTGGCTAATTTTTTGTATTTTTATTAGAGACAGGGTTTCTCCGTGTTGGTCAGGCTGGTCTTGAACTCCTGACCTCAGATAATCCGCCCGCCTCGGCCTCCCAAAGTGCTGGAATTACAGGCATGAGCCACTATGCCTGGCCAGGCCCAATTTTATTTAAACAGTGTGGTAAATTCTGCTCCATGAACCCTAAAAGGTTCCCGCTTAGGACGGTTTTTTCTTCTTCTTTTTTTAAAATTATTTTATTAAGGAGCAACCCTATTAGCTGACAGGACAGTGTTTTCTATGAGCCTTTGTTTCTGCTTCACTGTAGCTGCAGGAAGAGGAAATGGCACACCTACAAAATGCACAAATTAGTATTTCAAAATTTAGTTATTCCCCATGCTTAATAAAATCATCCACACCCTTTACTCTGAGACCCATTTCTTCCTTGAGTTCTGCTCTGCTCCAATACGTGCCCGTCGTTTCCTCCACGGAATCACTTTATCTACAACATCCATTTGTCTCCATGTACTTGATCACCCCTGGCCTTGCTATCGTTTTTGTTTATTCCTTTTTAACATATTTTTAATTCAGGTTTTGTTTAGTGTTGCTAACTATGTTATCAGCTCCTTCAGAACAAAGAACATCTCTAAAAATACTTTAGAAGCTACTGTGCCTTGTACATAGTAAATATATGCTGATTTATTGAGCGCCATTCTGGAAGAATCTGTGAGTTACACCTGACAAAGGGATGAGAAAAACTAATCAAAATGGAATACATAGTGGTTAATTTTATGTGTCACTTGACCAGGCCACAGGGTGCCAGACATTTGATCGAATATTATTCTGTGTCCTGAAGGTGTCTCTGATTGAATAAGGTATATTACCCTCTCCAGCATGGGTGGGCCTCATTCAATCAGCTGACAGCCTGAAAAGTACAAAAAAGGCTGAAGTGCTTGCAAGTAAGAGGGAATTTCCTCCTGCCTGCCTGTTTTCAGAACTGAACTGGGGCCCGGGTGCAGTGGCTCACACCCATAATTCGAGCAATTTGGGATGCCTAGGCAGGCGGATCACTTGAGCCCAGGAGTTCAAGACCAGCCTGGTCAACATGGTGAAAACCTATCTCTATATAAAAAGAAAATTTTAAAAAGAACTGAACTGGAACAGGCTCTTCCTGGGTCTTAAGCCTGCCGGCATTCAGACTGGAACTCCACCAGCAGCTCTCCTAGGTCTGCAGTTTGCCAACTGTAGGTCTTGAGTCTTGTCAGCCTCCATAACTGGGTGAGCCAATTCCTTATAATAAATCTGTATCTATGTTTATGTTCATATCTGTATCTATGTTTATCTCCTATTAGTTCTGTTTCTTTGGAGAACTCTAACTTACACAAAAGTTTATATTTAGAAGTACCTTCTTATCCTGAGTATTACATTTGTTGCTTTTTGTTTTTTAACATTTATATATTATTCTTTTTTTTCTTTCGAGCATATCCTAATATTATTTTGTTTTATTTAATAATGTTTTTATTATTCTTTTAAAATTTTCTGGGTACGTAACAGGTGTATCTATTTATGGGGTACATTAGATGTTTCGATACAGGCATGCAATGTGAAGTAAGCCTGAGTATTATCTCTGGAGGTCCAGATACAAAATGCAAGGTAGGAATTACACAACCTAAAGAAACAAAGAGGCAAAGTTCAAGAAGAAAGTTTACATTGATAATGATTTTGCTTTTTTGAGACCAGGTTTCATTCCTGTCACCCAGGCTGAAGTGCAGTGGCATAATCTCAGCTCACTGCAACCTCCGCCTCCTGAGTTCAAGTGATTCTCCTGCCTCAGCCTCCTGAGTAGCTGGGATTACAGGCACGCACCACCACACTCAGCTAATTTTTTTATTTTTAGTAGAGACGGGAGTTTCACTATAGTAGCCAGGCTGGTCTTGAACTCTTGGCCTCAAGTGATCCTCCCACCTCGGCCTCCCAAAGTGCTGGGATAATAGGTGTGAGCCACCTTGTCGAGCCTGATGATGATGATTATAAAGATTTGACAACTCACTATGTTCCAGATATTGTTCTAAATCCTTTACACATTTGAGCTCATTTAATCCATACAGTAAATAGTCTATATTATCTACATTCATGTTGAGAATGTTCATGTGTAGCATAACTGAATGTACTCACTATGAATAATGTTGAGCAAAATAAACATTGAAAGATTAACTTTTCTAGTGTAATTTTCCTATTAAAGGCCTTAATACTCACCCGGGAGAAACAACATATTGCATGATAGTAAAGGCATTTGCATTTTGTTGTAGTGCTCTAAAACTCTCCATTACTGAAGAAAAGGATTTCCACTCAATTAAATCATGAAGCAGAAGATTATGCAGTTTGAGTCTCAAGATGTAAAAGGTTTGAAGAGACTGCGTATGGGTAAGAACTAATTGAAAAATAAGAAGAATGCCTGTGCTATGATATACTTTGATACAGTGGCAGTCAGGTTATTTCTTTTCCTTTGTTCCTTTGTGTGTTTGCCCTGAATGGTACAACTTATTTTCAAAAGAGATAAATCATGCATCCTCAAATTGGATGTGGCTAACTGGGTGTAGAGGGTTTTGGTCCATGAGTAGCGCACAGTCTAACATCTGCTGTTACACTTTGTTTATTAGAATATAAATTAAATTCCTGAGCTGGTACACAAGCCAGTCAATAGACAGCAGGCTAAATTTGTTACGGTTGAAAAAAGTAAAACATGGTATGTCTTCAACAAAGTTATTAAGATGTAAATTTGGGTAGGATAAAGGCTAGGGTATTCATTAGTAAATGTTGTTATTTAATCTGATTTTTTTTAGTAAATTCCAGTTGATGGAGTTTAAGGGCTCAATGGAATAAGAAGAAATTGAAGGAAGTAGTATTAAATTCTCAGCCTACTTTGGTTGTTAATTTCCTTTTAGCTCAGGGAAAATATAATAACCTCTAGGTGGTTCGTTTTATTCTATATTTGAAAAATAGAGGCC
This sequence comes from Macaca thibetana thibetana, assembly GCF_024542745.1. Classification (NCBI taxonomy): domain Eukaryota; kingdom Metazoa; phylum Chordata; class Mammalia; order Primates; family Cercopithecidae; genus Macaca; species Macaca thibetana. The sequence goes on from NC_065581.1 coordinate 130,967,378, forward strand.
CTGCATGGTGGCTCATGCCTATAATCGCAGCACTTTGAGAGGCTGAAGCAGGAGGATCACTTGAAGCCAGTAATTCAAGACCAGCCTGGGCAACATAGCAAGATCTCATCTCTATTAAAAATTAAAAAACAAAATTCTCTAACAATTCAAGCATTTTTTAAAAGTTAAAAATAAAAGAAACAAACAAACAAAAAAAACAGTTTTGTGTGGTGGCACACACCTATGGTCCCAGCTACTACAGAGGCTGAGGAGAGAGGGTAGCAGGAACCCAGGAGTTTGAGGCTGCAGTGAGCTATGACTGTGCCTACCCTTCAGCCTGGGCAACAGAATGAGACCCTGTCTTTTTTCTTGAGATGGAGTTTTGTTCTTTTAGCCTGAGCTGGAGTGCAACGGTATGATCTTGGCTCACTGCAACCTCTGCCTCCAGGACTTAAGCAATTCTTGTACCTCAGCGTCCAGAGTAACTAGGACTACAGGCTTGCGCCACCACGCCCGGCTAATTTTTTTGTATTTTTAGTAGAGACAGGGTTTTACCACGTTGGCCAGGCTGGTCTCGAACTCCTGACCTCAGGTGATCCACCCGCCTCGGCCTCCCGAAGCGCTGGGATTACAGGCATGAGCCACCATGCCTTGCCTACCCTGTCTTATAGTAATAGCATTATGGTGAACTATGGTGTTTCATTTTCCAAGTGAGGCTTTGGTGATTTGATCATTTGATAAAGTCATGGAGTTCATTAGGACGAGTGTACCTCCAAAACCCATCTGAGCCCCTTTGCCTTCACTGAAAATGTACCCCAGCATATTCACACTGATCGTCACAAGGTGGGCTGATAAAAGAGCATAAACAGAGCAGCGTGTGGTTGATGCTCATAAAATAGTTTTTGAATGAACTTTGTTCATTTTATGTTTTGAGACAGGCTCTCACTTTGTCGCCCAGGCTGAGTGCAGTGGCGTGATCATAGCTTACTGCAGCCTTGAACTTCTGGGCTCAAGCAATCCTGCTTCCTCAGCCTTCCAAGTAGCTAGGACTATAGGCACACACTACCCGACTAATTTTGTTTCTTTGTTTTGTAGAGATAGGATGTTGTCATGTTGCCCAGGCTGGTCTCCAACTCCTGGCCTTAAGTAATGGCCCTGCCTTGGTCTCCCAAAGTGCTGGAATTACAGGGATAAACCACCATGTCCATGAATGTTGGTTAAAATTACAATCTCAAATGTCACATTTTTAGCTGGGTATGGTGGCATGCACCATTAGTCCCAGCTCCTCGGGAGGCTGAGGTAGAAGAATCGCTTGAACCCGGGAAGCAGAGGTTGCATTGAGCTGAAATCATGCCACTGTGCTCCAGCCTGGGCAACAGAGCAAGACCCTGTCTCAAAAAAAAAAAAAAAAATTAACGTTACATTTGGCAGTAGTTAGTGATAACTGTCATTGCTTTTTAGCTAAATTTGGTTCTTTTACGTTATAGAATATATCTGAGTATAAAACAATAAGAATCTGAATGAAACTAAAAATAGTCATTTAACAAGTGTAACTGATCTGAATGGTTCCACGACACTTGAAGTGTGATAAATGCTGTTCAATTACCAGACACACACACACACACACACACACACACACACACACACACACACACACAGACTTCCAGGCCTAGAGGGAACCCTCATCCAGGCTTCACTACACAGCAAAGCTGCCCATTTTGCACCACCTGGGACCTAGACTTGAGAAAACCACAGCCTGTTTGAAATTGGCTCCCAAGAGCCTAACAATTTCTTTCTTTCTGCTGTCTTTTTGGTGGGGAACTTAAAAGAAAAAGCTGTTAGATATCCCCGGAGGCAATGGAGAGCCTAGAAGAGGATTCAAAAGGCTCCATCTAGCCCCCAGATGACTTTTTTATAGCTTTGAAAGTTTTAAAAATTGGGACATTTTACGTAAATATATGGTTTTGCAACTTCTTTTGAAATAGAGAATCTGGCATCTCTGGACCAATATTCCATTAGGCAATACTTGGTTGGAGCTGATTTGCAGCCGCCCTTTTCAAAGGTCCCCATTTACCTCGGTTTCTTACAGCGCCTAACTGTCTCACTCATTTCCTTTACTCATCCAGCCCTTAACAAGTTTTTTGTTTTGTTTTGTTTTGTTTTTGAGACAGAGTCTCGCTCTGTCACCCAGGCTGGAGTGCAGTGGTACGATCTCGGCTCACTGCAAGCTCTGCCTCCCGGGTTCAAGTGATTCCACTGCCTCAGCCTCCTGAGCAGCTGGGATTACAGGCACCTGACACCACACCCAGCTAATTTTTGTATTTTTAGTAGAGATGGGGTTTCACCACGTTGGTCAGGCTGGACAAGCTTTAAGTTGCTGACCCAGCCTAGACATTGGCGGCGAGAGTGGGAGTTCCGTAACAGTGAGAAAAACCTCAAAAGTGTCAATTAATTTATCACTGTGATTGTAGCATCGGTTCCTACAATGTCTAGCATATTTGCACTCACAACTGCCCTCTCTTTCAATTTCCCATAGCAAGAAGCAAATAATTGCATATAATTTATTATGGGCTTAGCATTGTTTCAAAATTCATACATTAACTCATTTCAGTCTCCAGAACAACCCTATAAAGCAGGTACTTTTTTAATCTCCATTTTCAGATGAGGAAACTCAGGGGCAAAAGTTAAGTAACTTAACCAAGATCACATTGCTAGTAAGTAGCAGGGCCAGGAATTGATTCTGTGTAGTCTGACTCCAGAGTCTTGACTTTTAGCCACAACAGTATGCTTCCATGTTACATATGCATTCAGGGTTAAAAATTCAGTTATTGGCCAGGCATGGTAAACACATGCCTGTAATCCCAGTATTTTCAGAGGCCGAGGTTGGAGGACTGCTTGAACACTGGAGTTTGAGACCAGTCTGGGCAACATAGTAAGACTCTGGCTCTACGAAAAAAAAAAAATAATAATAATTTAATTTAATTCTTCAAAGTATCTCTCTATGTCTATGAAAAGCACTCTGGATACCCAAAGCTGAACTGATTTTTCCTCCTCAGGGCCCCCATACACTCTGTGCTTACTGCCACCACAACACTCATCACATAGCCCTGAAATTGCCAGCCAGTCTTGCAGTCTAACTCTTAAGCAAGGAGAATACCTTGTTCACCAGCATGTGGTATGTAGCACACATCCAGTGTTTATTGAATGACAAAGTAAACTGTGTGCTTTTTCACTTTTGTATTGCTACCCTCTTGGACCAAATGGTCATCATATCAAGACTGGACCAATTAACAGGATATTGAATGGTCTCACTGCCTCTGGACTTCCATCTTTCCAAAGCAAATTCTCCACAAATGCAGATAATAACAGCTTGTTCTCAAAGATGTTGTAAAAATGTAATGAAAAAAATGCTTATAAAGTGCCTAACCCAAGTGAGCGCCTGGCACTTAAAAGTAATTAGCAATATAGTGCTTACTGGTGTAGGTAATATTGGAATATTTCATTCAATATCTTTTTTATGGAGTCACCCCCAGACCCAACTTAAACTCCTGCCTGCAGCCCTGTACATGTGACTTCTTTCTCATCTTCAACCTGTGTTCCTCCATCTGGCATAAATGAAAGAGTGCCAAAAGCCACAGAATAAGTAGGTTTCGGCTCCCCAGGAGCAGAAGTTATACTTAAGGACTTGGGATGCACTGTGAAGGGGGAACATTATTCTATGTCAATGCTTATGAGCAAACATTATGGAGTCTACCGAAAATTTCCAAGAATTTTTCAAAAGATAAAACATAAGACTTAAAGCAAATTCTTACTTGCAGATGACTGCTCCAGGTTAATACCCTCAGACTCCTCTGGAAACTAGGTCAATTGCCCTATGAAAGTACTGTCTGGCACCCAACAGATGCTCAAAACCCTTACTGCCTGCTAAGCTCTGCGTGCTCTTTTGAAGTCACTGGTTTCAATGAGAACTTCCTCTATGCATGTTTTCAAGTAAGAATGAGGACAATAATAATAGCAATAGCAAACCCTTACTGATCTTCTCCAGTGTGCCATGCTCCCTGCTAGGCAACTTATATCTCTTATATCTTTTTGGTTTTTTTGCACGTGACATTGCTTTCTTTTAGTTGGAGTGAGGACAAAACCTGGTCATGTTCGGAGATGAACAGCCTCATCTAGGTGGTGAAGAACATTCTTATCTTTCTTGGTTAACCAGGTCCTAAATGCAAGGGATTTCCACGTGTTCTTTAAAACCACCTGAAACTGTCCTGAGCAGGTTCACACCGCAACTCTGTACCAAGGGCCTGGCCCCACCTACAGCCAGAAGTCATCTCACTGGATGTCATCATCATCAAAAAGATCTTCAAAATCATTTAAAAAGTCTGCATGAAAGGCCTTTTCATTGGCTGCCAAGTCCATCAAGAGCCTCGTGCTGCCTTCTGCCTCCTCTAGGTCCACGTAAGGCCCGGCGCCCTCGAGGAACATCTCGTCCACGGCCAGATTCATCTCGGGCGCGCCTATATCTTATATCTTAATATTCTAACAACTCAGAGACATAGGTACAACTATTATCTCCTCTTTATAGATGGAAAACAGGCTTGGAAGGCTCAAATAACATCCCAATTCACATAGTATAGCTGTCTTCTGGTGAAGAGAGATTCAGACCCCAGACATCATCACTTTTCGCCACTAGGCCACATTGCCTCTAGTCCAATAATAATGAAATTATTCTTTGTATTAAAAAAATTTTGTCTCTGCCATGAGGAAAGGATATTTCACTATTATTATCATGTTTATTTAAATATGCATATTGAATCCTTGAGATAAAGAGGTGAAACCCTCATGTCCTTAATTTAGACTATTTCTCCTTCCTCACCCACACATTGATGGTATACATCTAGTAGACTAAGTAAATACATCTTAGCATATATACCATTAAAAACAGAAGAAAGTTTTAGTTCAGATCCTTCCTTTTTCCTGAAGACTTCTTGTTTGTGCACTATCTCGAATGCAAGAAAACATAAATTTATTTACTTAATTAATTAATTTATTTACTTTTTGAGACAGGGGCTTGCTCTGTTGCCCAGGCTGAAATGCAGTGGCATCATCTCAGCTTACTGCAACCTCTGCCTCCGGGGTTCAAGTGATTCTCCTGCTTCAGCCTCCCGAGTAGCTGGGACTACAGGCATGCACAACCACGCCTGGGTAATTTTTTGTATTTTTAGTAGAGACAGGGTTTCTCCAGGTTGGCCATGCTGGTCTCGAACTGCTGACCTCGTGATCCGCCTGGCTCGGCCTCCCAAAATGCTGAGATTACAGGCATGAGTCACCATGCCTAGCCCCAAAAAATTAATTTATATTGCCTTTTAAAAGCCTTTCAAGAGTCCATTTCATTATAAAAGTGGTACACACTGGGTAAAAATAAGAGTATTCCAGCATAAATACACTTTAAACCCTTTCAGAAAGGCTGAAATATTGGCACTCTCTTCCACTAAAGCTGACAAGGAATACTAAGCAGGACTCTCTAGCAAAATCATATACTAAATATTTAAAAAGTATTATAAAGTGATAGGCTAGATAAGCAATAAGTATGTTTAAATACAGATAACTAAATAAAAGAATTTTATAAGAACGTTTGGTCTTCACCCACCCCATTCAATAGCTTCTGTTCAATTGTGAAGTCTGCACTTCAGTGACAAAAGAGTGTGAAAACAGAAGTGAAATCAAATAGGAAACACAGTCACTTCAATGGGCTTACCTGTTTACAATATCTGACTTTTCACAATTCAAACAATTCTGCGTTTCCCACAACTTTCCAAAGTAACCAACTTCTATTCAGAATGTGCTATTGTATATCTATATTTTTTTGAGACGGAGTCTCGCTTTGTCTTCCAGACTGGAGTGCAGTGGTGCGATCTTGGCTCACTGCAACCTCCGTCTCCCCGGTTCAAGTGATTCTCCTGCCTCGGCCTCCTGAGTAGCTGGGATTACAGGTGCA